>NC_082691.1:21748313-22058705 GCF_949987515.2 Delphinus delphis | reverse complement strand
GAAAGAATGGGATTAACTTTATTGAGGCTCTCCTGTGAGAGACACTGTGAGGCATTATGCTAGGCTTTTTTTGATAGGTATTATATGTCTTCAAGTCCTGTCCATGGCATCTCATACATAGGTTAAGTAACTTGATCAAAAAAGTGTACCAAGTGAGGATTGTAATGATGGCAGGAACACAAGGAAGCTGGTTCCAAAGAGGCTTAGGTAACCTGCCCAGTCCCACAGTGAGGAGGTGGCAGAGCTGGGGTCTGACTCCGTAGTACACAAGCAGCAGTATCCGGTTAGAGAGACTACAGAAACATATAATTTTAAAATTGAAATAGTCTTCATAGATCATCTAGTTAGTTCATTGTCCTTTAGCACACCAGTTTTATACATGGGGAAACAGATGTTCAGTAACATTAATGTTCTTTCAAATGGAAATAAGGTGTGAAATTATTGGATCAATTTAATTCTTTGCCTAGTACATAATAGACACTCATATTCTAATAAGTAAATAAGAGGACACTATGATACTAATTGTCAACTTTTTTGTGAAGAGAAGGATGTTTTTGGCAGTGAGACAGTCATCAGTGAACTAAATGAATAAAATCCAGGTGCTTGAACTTGGACCTTCCAGCTCCCCACTCAGACCTCCCCCCACTTCTCCCACCATTTTCCTGTCAAATGCTTAAAAACTGGTTTAGGGGAACATGGAAGTTTAGAGAAATCATAAGAGCGTATGTTCTTCTCTGAAGTTCCCCCAAATTAGCCTACGCTTTACCAATTTCCAACTGGAAGTACTTCTGTTACTTAAAACACTTAGGAGAGCTGGCCTATTTTTTAAACATCAGTGGTTCTGAAAACCTGAATTCTAAGGTTCTCCAGATGGTGTGTTTACTAGATCTCTTGCAGAATAAAAATTTTTTGTAATGTAGTAAGTGTCTAGTTTTGCTTTGGACAGAAATGAATACTTCACTCACCACATTTAATTTAAAAAAAAAAACAACTCCTTTGCCTCTCATTCAAAGCAAAGCTTGTCCTCTCTCAGTATGTCCAATCATGTCCAGTCAGGGGTATGTAGTCCACAGAGATTTTTCCCATGAGAGAACTACTTCTTTCAGGATGGAGATTCCACAAACTCCCTCTCTGACTAGCTGTTTCCAGTGTTTACTCATCCTTATAATCAGGAAGTTCATCTTTGCATCTGCCATATATGATTCCTGCATTTTCTCTGGCTCTGCCTGCTGTGCTGGCTGGGACAAGCTGCACAGAAATTCCCTCACCGGGAAGCCTTCCCAAACTCAGGCAGATAATGCTCAGTGGCATGGTTGTCGCCACGTGAGGTGCAGAACAAATTGCAATGTGCCCACCATACGTGTTACGTAACAGCAATCCTGCTCTGATGCTCAACTCAAACTCGCCACTGCATTAAATCTCAGTACCCCCAAATTGTTCTATCCTCTCCTTCCCTTCCCCCATCAAAACAGCTACTTATTAGATATTGAGTGGAACAAAATGATTATCTGATGAAATGTTTTTCATTTAAGCATGATTGATTGAAAACAATTATTTCTCCAGCAGGCATTTGCTTTTTAAAGTAAGCACCTATTGATTAAGGAATAACATGCTTATAACTGAGAGATATTAGAAGTTGGAGCTAAGGTTACTTCCTTTCAGGCCTGTGTAAAGTTTAGAAATAATAATGAAGTGCTTAGCGGGTTGTATCCATACAGCAAGTAGTATCTATTATTATTACATCCTGTAGTCCAAAGAGTCTTTGATTCTATAACTAATATTTCCATGGCCTTATCTGAAAAGTTTTCTGCTTTAGTACAGTCCGTATTAACAGTTCTGAAATACAGAGTAAACTAATAAGCTCAGTTTCTTAAATTTGTCCTTATAGGTCTGATTGCATGTCCTTTAAAGCTTTAGAGTGCTTTTCTCTGGAATCTAAGTAATTTGTAATATGTCTACAAGCATTTATTTTTCCAATATTCCTATAAGATGCATACATTTTAAAATGTAAACAGACAAAATAGAAACATTACTGTAATTTAGAACTAACCAATGCTGAGAACAAAGGAAGGATAACTTCAAGGTTAATAAATTTTGGAATATTGATCATATGTAACAATATTAGACACATTTCCAAATGTGCTACTGTCTTGACTCATATTTAGAATGGGAGTCACTTTAATCCTCTATTCTTTTCTATTCTATCCTGATATACTTGTGTAAAACCCATCCTGTGCCACCTTGTGCTTGAACAGATGATTTTTCTTTCCTAAAGTAATTAAATTACACTACTGGTATCCTGCAAAACATCTACTGTTCTTATCCATCCATTTTTCTGTCTTGTTAGAAATTTTAGTTTTAATGCAAATTTCTTAGGTTACAGCCACCCCTTTCAGTTTGGAATTACTCTTAATTATCATCATTCAAATTATTAATGGAAGTGCTAAATGGCATAGGGTTCAGAACTGATCCCTTGAGATGATCTTCATTGCCCAGATCCCTATTAGCTGTGATAATATGATGGAAAGAAGGAAACATTGAAAAGACGGAGAAGGTTTTTTGGAACAGGAAAGAGGCCAAAATGACAGAGAGAGAGAGTGATACAGAGATCCAAAATATCCAGAAAGAAAGATATAGATGAATAATATGACTAAATGAGAGGATGTGGAAAAGGGGATAACGTCTGTGATAAAGAGAGACATGTGGCAAATAAAAGTTCAATAAGTAAATAAAAGTTCAGTATACACACCAAGTCTTAAAGCTGGCACACCAGATTTCCATTATTTCCAGTGCCTGATTTAAAATATACTCCTAACTTTAAAAATTTACCATTGGCATTTTAAAAAATTCTCTTCAAAAGTTAATCTACTTTTTATACAGAGAAAGGTCAATAACATTTATATTTGGTTTTGGCTAACATATAGAAACTTAGATTTTTCATTTAGAAGAAATGCAGTATGATATGCTAGAGCAAGAGGGCTTTGAGATCCAGGTAGGTTTGTGTTCAAATCTTGTCTTTTCCACTTACTACCTGTTAATTCCAAAAGAATCACTGAATTCTCTTGCCTCATAGGCAAAATGGAGCTGATATTAAAAATTTTCAGGTCTGTAATAAAGTTTAGAAATAATGCACGTTAAAGTGTTTTTTTAGGTAGTATGCATAAAATATATCAAAGCTATGTTTATTAGGTCATGAGTCCCATTAGTCATTGATACAATAAGTAATATTTCTTATTTATTTATTTATTTTACTTTTGGCCACGTTGGGTCTTCGTTGCTGCGCGCCGACTTTCTTTAGTTACGGTGCACGGGCTTTCTCATTGCGGTGGCTTCTCTTCTTGCAGAGCACGGGCTCGAGGCGCACAGGCTTCAGTAGTTGTGGCTCACGGGCTTAGTTGCTCCGCGGCATGTGGGATCATCCCGGACCAGGGCTCGAACCTGTGTCCCCTGCATTGGCAGGTGTATTCTTAATCACTGCACCACCAGGGAAGCCCAGTAAGTAATATTTCTTGCTTGAGTTCCTAGCACTTCATTTAGCAAGTCCTATATATTTTTTTATTTTGAGTACTTGGTATTGTGTCATTAAATATGAAATTTTAATATTCAGAAAACAGTCCACACAAAATAACTCTAAAATTTCATCTAATTATTTCCTCTTGGCAGCCAGTAATTATCTTGTTTTGCTAATGGGCATCACCTTAACCAAGTGATCAAGTTAAAATCACTAATGAGAAAAACCTTTCATTGTGTGCCCCTGATGCCATGCACCGAGGACACAACATCACTTATTAAGCATTCTTGCCAATGATACATACTTTGATGTAATAATGAGAAAGCTTCAAAGAAATCCAAATTGGAGGATATTCTATAAAAACAAATGGACTGTATTTTTCTTTTGTTGTTGTTGTTGAAGTATAGTTGATTTACAAAGCTGTGCCAATCTCTGCTGTACAGCAAAGTGACTCAGTTATACACATAGAGACCTTCTTTTATTTAACATTCTTTTCCATTATGGTTTATTCCAGGAGGTTGGATATAGTTCCCTGTGCTATACATTAGGACCCTGTTGTTTATCCATTTTAAATGTAATAGTTTGCATCTGCCAACCCCAAACTCCCAGTCCATCCCTCTCCCTCTTTTGGCAACCACAAGTCTGTTCTCTATGTCTATGAGTCTATTTCTGTTTTGTAGATAGGTTCATTTGTGCCATATTTTAGATTCCACATATAAGTGATATCATATTTAATGGACTGTATTCTTAAAAAAATTTCAGTGTCATGAAAAATAGAGGAAGGCTGGGAAACTTTCCAGATTAAAGGAGATTAAAAGATACACAACTAAGTGCAATGAGTAACCCTGGATTAGATTCTGGATTAGGGGGAAATTTGCCATAAAGATCATTATTAGTGCAGTTTGAATATGGACAGTATATTAGATATAATATTTCATTAATGTTAAAATTCCTGATATGTAAAAGAATATCTATAAATGTAAATACATACATAGAGACACAGATAGGCAGAGAGAGACAGAGACAGCAAGTACTAAAGCAAATGTGACAAACTTAAATATTGGTGAATCTGGTTGAAAAATGTCAGTAATTCTGTGTCCTATTCTTGCATTTCTTTTGTAAGTTTAAAATTATTTAATAATAAAAAGTTCAGGGCTTCACTGGTGGTGCAGTGGTTGAGAGTCCTCCTGCCGATGCAGGGGACACGGGTTCGTGCCCCGGTCCGGGAGGATCCCACATGCCGCGGAGCGGCTGTGCCCGTGAGCCATGGCCGCTGAGCCTGAGCGTCCGGAGCCTGTGCTCCGCAACAGGAGAGGCCACAACAGTGAGAGACCCGTGTACCGCAAAAAAAACCAACAAAAACAAACAAACAAACAAAAAAATAATAATAAAAAGTTCAAAAATAGTTTATCTTTTATAGAAAGTAATTGATTTCTTGATGCAGCTAGTTGACTTTTTAAAAAGAATTTCTTTAGAAAAGGCTTACAAGCCCAAATCACAGGCGTAAGTCTGCCCTTAGCAACCTATTAAGATTAATTTATCATAATTGATGCATTATTCCCATGAAAGTGCTTAAAAGAAGTAATGAGGGTGATGAATTCTCTCTCATCCTTTTAATGGGTGGTTCCTCCAGGCAAGTATAATGTCATAGAGAGATCTGCATGTAAAAGGTTGCATTATTAATATGAATTGAATTGATGATTAAGTAGGAAGCGACAGTTACAATGAACAATTTTGAACTTCCCTAGGCAAAAGTTGGACCCAGCCAAAAAAAAAAAAAAAGAATTAAACCTCTTTTGGGAAAAATAAATCTCAATTTAGCACATCGATCTTCAGAGAAAACTATTAATATATACATTTCAAAAATCATTTTTAATATTTTAGCTTTGTTTTCTTTGAGATTTTAAGAAGACGTCTCTCATATAACTTTCTCTTGAAATCTGGAAGCAGATTAAATCTTACATTTTGGGATTTGGTATTTCAGAAGATAAAAGGGAGTCTTGGATGTTTCATCATTTCCCTCTTTATTAGAAATGTGAAATTCTTTGTATGTAACAATCAAAATATGCCGTTTTCAAACAACATAAAAATGGTACTGTTATTTGGCTTAGAATCATTTCTATATTCTCAACTTGTGTGCATGCATTCACTTTAGGCTGTAATTTTGGATTCTATGTTTCTTTAAAAAAACAGATTTCCTTTATAAAACTAGCAAAAAGCAAGTGCTAATTTATTTTGTGTATTCTCCAATTGAGAGTGGCCACAGGATCCAAGAGGCCATGTGTCATGAGGTCAGTGGTGCGGGGGCAAAGAGCTTTTGTAAGGCCCTGGGTGGTCTGGCCAGATTTCCGGGTTGAGTTAGAATAGTCTTTTATATCATGGGATGCCTTGCCCAGGTTGTGCAATGTAACCTTTAAAACTAAGCAAACCTGTTGCTCAGCTACTTCAGTCCTGTTTCTTCTGTATCCAAATCAGGTTATTTCCATACAGACATGGTTCAGCAGGACATTTACCACCTGACAAGAAGGATTGTAAAAATTTCTGTAGACTTACTGGATTTTCTTAAAAAATTGGTTTGAAAATATGCTGTGAGCCAACTGGGGCCCAGAAAGCAGTCTGAAAAAAAGGCTTTATTGTCTGGGTAAGATTCAGGTTCAACCAAGAACAAGTGACATCAGATGTAATTGTTCTTTATGGGTGGCTCTCCCCTTGCTCCTTTCTATCCACCTGGGCTGCCCAGAAACTCCTTTATTTCTCATCCTAGGACTATGCCACAGGTGTGGCATTGCCACTGGCATAATGCTGGAAGAGTTGCTTCTGCTTCCCACCAAGGCCCAAGACCAGGTCATTGGAGTAGGAATGGATGGACTGTTGTTGCTCTGGGGCAGAAGGTGGGAGAGAAAGTGAGAGGATGAATCATCCTGACAGGAGAGCATACTTAATAGTTTCAATCATTACAAATTTCTTTAGTTTTTACAGTGACCTTAAGAGTCAGTCATCTATTCTCTTTGAAGTAGATGATTCATTTCTTATGCTTTGTGTCTGCCTTCCAAATTTATTTTGAGAAAAATGTGCATCAACTAAGTTTGATCTGAGTTTTTACTGGTACTTAATTTGTTAACTCCTCAAGTATCAGTCCCTCAAAGAAAAATAAAACAATTATGATCCTAAAAAATGGGTTTGCAAATTTTATTTTTAAAAAGAAGAAAAGAAATTGCTGACATTTCTCTGGATAGTTCTATGCTGTAACTTTCCACTGACAACATCTGAAACTTCCAGGGTTTCTGTTACAAAAACTGCTCTTGCATATAAGGTTTTTCTTCTTTGCTTTATTCTATAATATTTCAAGCCTGCAATTACTTTGCTGCATTCTGAGGACATTTCAAGGTCTACCCCATGTAAAAATACATAGATTATTAATTTTATCTGTGTGCTAAACAAATGATTACTGAAGGCCTACTATGTGCCAATCACTGTCATGTGCCAAAGACACAAAAATGAAGCTCCCAGTCTAATTGGGGAAATATATACATATATGAATAATTATAAAGTAGTCACAGAGATGTTAGAAGAGATACCTACAAAGTGCAACTAGGACCAGACGATGGAACAACTAATTTTTCCAGAGAGAGTCAAGGAATGTAGTAATATTTGATCAAGGTCTTAAAGGATGACTAGCGATTCGCCCAGTGAGTCTACCCAGTGGGAGTAGGCATTCCAATCACAGGGAACATTGTTTGCAAAAGCACAGAAGCCTGAAATGCAAGATAAATCCTGAAAGTGGCCTGGAATCACTGGAATTTAGGGTACAAAGATTAAGCATAACTTCCTTTCACCAGTTGGCTGGCTCTCTAGCAGCTGCCTGTCACATTCTCCTCTTAGTTTCACTCCAGCTTCTGCTCCCAATACAACAGAGCTCTTTTTCTCACTCAGCATCTCTGGTCATTGAGGGTAATTTCTGAGCTAGTTTATGAGCATCAGACTCCTTTCATGAAAGGGCGACACACCTTGTGCCTCTGTGTATATTACTCTCTTTAACAGAACCAGTCCTACCCAGTCTCATTACTCCCCCTATTTATTGGGGTTTATTCCCAAAGACTTTTGACTGTTTTCAAGTCAAGTCTACCCTTGAAGAGTAAAGATTTGTCATCACTTGGGCTTATTAAGGAATACATTGCAAATCCTGAAAATAATCCTGAGAAGTATTCCAAAATACTTCTAAAAAGTATTTAGAAATGCTAGCATTTAGCATCATTAGAGCCTTTTAAGATGATTCTTTGAAGAAAGTAATCCTGTGGATGTGCAAATTCCTATGCATTTAAAAATAGCCAGGTATTGTTAACTTTTAGGTATCAATGGTATTGTGGTTGTGTGTTTTAAAAAGTCATTTTGGGGAGATATGCCCTGAAATAATATGGTAAAACAGAGTGGAATTTGCTTTAAAATAATCCAGTGGTGGGAGGGGAGGGTAGTATGGGGAGTATAGATGAAATAATATTAGTGGATAGACATTTGAGGTCCATTGTAATAATCCATTTTTACATATGTTTGAAACTTTCAACAATAAAAAGTAAAAGAAAGTCACCTTACATTGTAGTCACACTTTGTCTTGTATTTATAGGCTGGAAAGGAATAAACATTTTCACAAACATCAAGGTATGTGGTACACTTTGTCACCAGTTCCTTACCACCTCCCACCTAAGTGTAGAGAACCTGAGTTCTCTATAAGTACCTCTGATACCTTTTACTATAAAGATTTTTAATATATATTCATATATAAATAATCTTTTATTAATTCCAAAGACAGCTAAGTAGGCAACTAAACGTATACTGCAAATCAAACAAATTAATGTACACTAAAAATTTGACCTTTTACCCCAAAGAGTGTATTGCTTCTTATTTTAGCTTGTCATTGTTTTTTTAATTTTACAGCACAACTGCACTGTGAACACTAATGAATAAATATTATCAAATGCAAAAGTAGAGATATTTTCCCCTCTCTTATAATGTATCAAGTTATATTGATTTATTTGCCCTCTTTATAGTGTCCTCCTCCACCTATTTTATTATTTATTTTATTTTATTTTTTTGCGGTGCGCGAGCCTCTCACTGTTGTGGCCTCTCCCGTTGCGGAGCACAGGCTCCGGACGCGCAGGCTCAGCGGCCATGGCTCACAGGACCAGCCGCTCTGCGGCATGTGGGATCTTCCCGGACCAGGGCACGAACCTGTGTCGCCTGCATCGGCAGGCAGACTCTCAACCACTGCGCCACCAGGGAAGCCCGCACCACCTATTTTAATAAAATTATTTAAGAACTCCAGGACGGGGCTCCAGTGCACATTAATGACCGACAGGTCACTGCTGGAGGAAGTTTTCATTTGGCTGTGGAATGGCAGGACCGAGAACAGTAAACCACCTCTCTGCTCCTGCCCACCTCCTTCTTTAGAAGTGTATTTCCTCAAGTTATAAAATGCACTGTTGATTAAACAACAGCTTCTTATGCAAAAGAAACCCTACATTTTGGGTAAAATTTTAGAAATAACTGCAAAAATATCCCTCAGTTCTAGAAACGGTGACATTACACATATATTTACCACTTGTCAAGTCACTTAATAGTGAGCTCTTTTAAAATACATGTTTAAGTGATTAATCACTCTCAACTTAAAAAATTTTTTCAAATTGTGAATATTTTATGCCAATAAGGAGATACTACTTAGGCAAGTTGTGCTGTTTGGGGGTAGCAGTCTTCAAACTGTACCTATACCTATACTATGGTACAGGTACTTTACAAGAGATACGAAGGCCAAAAACAGTTTTAAGGGAATTAGGATTCTGGATATTTAGTTTCTCTTTGCACTCCTTAAAAGTGATCTGAAAAAATAATTTCTGGAGAGAGGACCAAAATGGCAACCTGAGAGGCTCCTGAGCTACCCTTCTCCCATGGACGCACAGAAAGTACAGCTGCATATGGAGCAATTCCCACTGAAAGAGATCCAGAAACTAGCCAAGCAACTCCTACACATTTGACAAATAAGAAAATTCCCACATCAAAACAGGCAGGAGAGACTGAGACATTCTCTCACCATAAACCTCACCCCTGGCACAGAGCCATACAATAAGGACTAATCCACTGATTGCCAGCTTTTCCCTGAGGAGTGAAAGGTTTGGACCCCACATTCAGCACCCCAGCTTTTACCACTTCCATTTGACTAGCTCCCAAAACACCTAGCTCTGAAAGCCAATGGGGCTTGCATCCACAGGACCCAGAAGACCATAGCAAACAAAGATAATATTAATAAATGGTGTTGGAAAACTGGACCTTTATCTTACATCATACACAAAAATCAACTCAAAGTGGATTAAAGACTTAAATATAAGACCTGATTCTTCAAAATTTCTAGAGGAAATCATAAGGGGGTAAGCTCTTTCACATTGGTCTTGACAGTGATTTTTTGGAATTAACCCCAAAAGTAAAGGCAACAAAAGCGAAAATAAAGAAATGAGACTACATCAAACTAAAAAGCTGCACAGCAAAGGAAACCATCAATAAGATGAAAAGGCAATCTATGGAGTGGGTTATTTCACTTAGCATAATGCCCTCCAGCTTCACCCAAGTTGTTGCAAATGATGGGATTTCCTTCCTTCTTAAGGCTGAATAATATTCCATTATATATATACTACCACATTTTCTGTATCCCTTCACTTGAGGACAGGAATAGGAGAAAATATTTGCAAACCACATATTTATAAGGGGTTAATATGCACAATATACACGGAACTCATCCAACCCAATAGCAAAAAAGGAAATAACTCAATTAAAAAATAGGCAAAGGATCTGAATAGACATTTTTCCAAGGAAGACATACAAATGGCCAACAGGTGCATGAAAAAGTGATCAGCAGGTAAATGCAAATCAAAACCATTATAAGAGGGGCTTCTCTGTTGGCCCAGTGGTTAAGAATCCACCTGCCAATGCAGGGGACACGGGTTCGAGCCCTGGTTTGGGAAGATCCCACATGCCACGGAGCAACTAAGCCCGTGCACCACAACTACTGAGCCTGCATGCCACAACTACTGAAGCCTGCCCACCTAGAGCCCATGCTCTGCAACAAGAGAAGCTACCGCAACGAAGAGTAGCCCCCGCTCGCCGCAACTAGAGAAAGCCTGCGTGCAGCCACGAAGACCCAACGCAGCCAAAACAAAAAAGAACAACATGATATCACTTCACATCTTTTAGAATGGCTGTCCTCTAAAAGACCAGAGATAGGAAGTATTGTCAAGGGTGTGGAGAAAAGGGAACCCTTGTGCACTGCTGGTGGAAATGTAAATTAGTGCAGCCACTATGGAAAACAGTATGGAGATTCCTCAGAAAATGAAAAATAAAACTATCATATGATCCAATAATCCCACTTTTGGGTGCATATCTGGAGGAAACTAAATGACTATCTTGAAGAGACATCTGTACTCCCATGTTCATAGCAGCATTATTCACAATAGCCAAGGTGTAGAAACAACCTAAGTGCCTGTCCTCAGGTGAAGGGATAAAGAAAATGTGGTAGTATATATATATAAAATGGAATATTATTCAGGCTTAAGAAGGAAGGAAATCCCATCATTTGCAACAACTTGGGTGAAGCTGGAGGGCATATGCTAAGTGAAATAACCCAGACAGAGAAAGACAGATGCTGCATGGTATCACGATATGTGGAATCTGGAAAAGAAAAAAAAAAAGTCAAACTCACAGAAACACAGAGTAGGAAAGTAGTTTCCTTGTGTGGGGTGGGGTGCAGTGAGGGAAATAGGGAGAGATTGGTAACGGGGTACAAAAACAGATGAATAAAGTCTGAGGTTCTAATGTATAGCATGATTGTTGTTGATAACGCTGTATTGTATAACTGAAATTTGCTAAGAGAGTAGAACTTAAATGTTCTCACCAAAAAAAAAAAGGAAGGTAAATATGTGCAGTGCTTGATATGTTAATTAACTCAACGGGACAAATCCTTTTATGGTGTATGCATATATCAAATCATCACATTATACACTTTAGATACCTTACGATTTTATTTGTCAATTATACATCAGTAAAGCTGAAAAATATTTTTTTAGCTGATCTGCCTGAGGATACAACATTTCCACCTCTTCTTTCACACACCCCTTCCCCACTATCTCATATTTTAAAGAAGAAAGGTCTTCTCTCACCCTAATCTTTCCATCGTGTATTACCCTACAGTAGAAAAACCTCTGTAACCCACTGGTGTAATACAGTATAGGTATTGGTATTGGTGTTGAGAAGGGGAGTCCCACTAAAGAATGAATAATAAATCCTTTTGCAATTATATGGCTTCCTAGTTTGCTTTTAGTAAAATCACAGGAAGATCTACAATCAAGTTGTCAATTGATAGATCATTAAAAACAAATTTTTGGTGCTAGGTTTCCCCTGATTTTTGGCATATGTTTCTGACAGAGTGCAAAGAATTGAGGGCATTGCTGTAACAAAATTCCCTCTATTCCTACCTATTTATTTACATGAACAAATTTTTCTCAACATCTGCATTAATAATAAAACACAAAAAGTTGTGGAGATAATACTGGGGTTGAACCCTATCTCAATTTAGTCATAAGTAATAAGTAATTATGGCTAAATCGATACCTGACCTAATTTTAGCAAAAATTAGATACTTGACCTAACTTTAGCAAAGCTAGCCAGTCCTCATCCAGCTCATTAAAAGATAGATTTAAAATAAAATTTTGATTTTTCTGTTTAATAATTACTTATCAAAATTTATAATATATTTATATGGTTTTTATCAGTACTATACTAATATTAATAAACTGATAACTCAATCTAGAATAATTTTTAAACACAGCTTCATGGTCACTGATATAAAAAATATAATTTCAACATTTATGCCTTTCGTTGTGATAATTAGACAATTGACAAAAGACAATAATAAAAATATGTCATATTAGGATGAAATGTTTTGATAGAAGCAGAATGGAAATAAATTCAAGTTCAAGGAGAAAAAGGAAAGATGCCAAATTTCATTATTAAAGAACAGCTTGTTCATGTATTTTTTTAAAAATAGACGATGTGGTATTTAGATACTATTGGATATATTTTTTAAAGTACTGTAATTTTTTTTTTAGAGACAATATTTACAATACACTGGAAGTTACATCCTTTGCAACTGATTTAGCTTGGGATGAAAAGTTTTAGATGTCAACTTCATAATGTGCAAGAGGATACAAAGCTTTACAAGATTTTTTTGGAAATGTTTGCAAGTAAAAAGTTTGAAGACCACTATTTTAGGAAACTCAGTCAGAGATCAGTGTGTAGAATGGATAGAAGGGGGAAAAATTGGGCAGGACACTAGTTAGGGGACAATTGATTTTTTCCAGACGTAAGGAATTTGAACTGTATTAAGTTTATAGTCATGGAAATGAAGACAAACAGACTGAAACCAAAGCTACTAAAAAATAAGAATTATTAGTGTCAATCCCTGCTTCATTTCATCTTAAGTTTTAAATACGGTCAAAACTGAATTTCCCAGTGTTTTCCACCTTTAGCTTCTATCCGACTTGGTCCTGAGCTCCTTCCTGTCTTCCATCCCTCCCTCCCTCCCTCCCTTCCTTCTCTCCTCCCTTCCTTTCTTCCTTCCCCCACTATTCATCAGACACTGCGCAAAGTGCTGGGACTTCTGAAACAGTTAAAATCAGGTCCCTTCCCTATAGTAGGGAAGCTTACAGCTGAGCATGGCAGTGAGAGAGATATCATATATGGCTCACACAGCTCCATCTCCCTCCCATTTGTAACACGATAGAGGAGAGGGAGCTGAAGCCTCCATTTCCCAAACTTCCTCAGATTCCATGTGTGGCCCAGCCTCTGCCCAAGCAAACATATGAATGTCACATTTGGGAGACGGAAGTGAGACAGAGGTGTCACACCTGCTGCTTCCACTAGCAAGCAGGGACGTTGAGGATCTGGTTTTTCTATGGCAGTGTAGCAGAGGCCCCAGCGTCTGATACCTACTTTTGTGTGTGCCGGGGACATCCGCTTTGATGGCATGGATCTGGACTGAGGCAGTGTGCCTGGAACCAGCAGTTGAGACTCCCATTTCCTTATTCCCCAGCTTTCTGATCATTCCCCAGTTTTCTGACCATGACACAGGCAATAGCTGCCTTGGTTGGCATGTCTGACAGTCATTCCTGGAAGCTCAGACTGGAGCTTGTTTCCCCAGACTTTCTAACAATTTTGTAAGCACCTGATTTGTTATATTAAGTCCCTTTAAGTTTAAATGAGCTAGAATGGCTTCTTTTATTAGCAGCCAAATTCTGGCTGACACAAATGAAGCCCATCGTTACTCCCAGCCTCCTACCAGCCTCTTGTATTGTTCCCTAGGTCTCTTTGTGGTCAAACAGAGCTGTTATCCTACAGGTCAATGATAACCCTGGAATGGGTACATTGTTACGTGAGTTGCCACTGTTCCTCTCCTGTGTATTTTAATTCTCAGAACTAGTCTCTGACAGGACTTGTTGTTGATGCTCTTTGTGGTGAACTAGAGTCTCTCCTGCCCTATCCCGGTGAAGGGTATTCATGAACAGATCTAAAAGGCGACTTCAGAAGTATTGAACTCTTACAGACTGTTTACTCTATTTCTCTGCCTCTATGTTCCATCCACCTGCTTGGGACTCCTTTACGTCCTCTTGTGCCCTTTGGACAGGATGCCTTACTCACCTAGCTGCTCCTCCACAGTGTGTCTTTCTGTAATTAGGTCATTTCTTTTAGAGCACTGATTCTGTTTAGTTGACCTAAGAAGTTCCCTGGAGAGCTAATTTAAAATGCAGATTCCCCAACCCAACCCTGATTCAGTAGGTCTGAGGTGTGTCTGGTAGTCCGCATTTTTTTAAAAAAAAACAGGAACTTTTTTCTTTTTTAAAAAATGTATTTATTTATTTATTTTATTTTGTTTATTTATTTTTGGCTGCGTTGGGTCTTCATTGCTATGTGTGGACTTTCTCTAGTTGCGGCGAGTGGGGGCTACTCTTCATTGTGGTGCACAGGCTTCTCATTGTGGTGGCTTCTCTTGTTGTGGAGCACGGGCTCTAGGGTGGACGGGCTTCAGTAATTGTGGCTTACGGGCTTAGTTGCTCTGCGACATGTGGGATCTTCCCAGACCAGGGCTCGAACCCGTGTCTCCTGCATTGGCAGGCGGATTCTTAACCACTGCACCACCAGGGAAGCCCCGCAGGGGCTACTCTTCGTTGTGGTGTGTGGGCTTCTCATTGCGGTGCTTCTCTTGTTGCAGTTGCAGAGCACGGGCTCCAGTAGTTGTGGCACGTGGGTTCAGAAGTTGTGGCTCGTGGGCTCTAGAGTGCAGGCTCAGTAGTTGTGGCACATGGGCTTATTTGTTCCGCGGCATGTGGGATCTTCCTGGATCAGGGCTCGAACCCGTGTCCCCTGCATTGGCAAGCTGATTCTTAACCACTGTGTTACCAGGGAAGCCCATAGCAGTCCACATTTTAAACAAATGCAACAGGGCTCTCTGACCCACCCTGGCCTTGTATTACACCTTGACAACTCTCTGATGGGATTAGGACAGAGAGTAGGTCCTAGCACCTTCCCTCTTCCCTGTACTGTGGAGGGGAGGAAAGAGAGAGGTTAAAGGTAGCCCCTAGGTTGTAAATTTAGATGAGTAGGATTATGATTGGAGCACTGGTTCAAACAGCGAAATTAGGAAGGGAAGCCAGTTTGTGGAGGAACTAATGAGTTCCATTTGAGACATGTTGGTTTTGACGTCCAAGTGAAGATGATGTATTGTTGGCAGCTTGTCGTGGATTGATGACTCAGGTCTTGAGGTTAATTAGTGAGATGGATTCTCTGTTGAATGGACTTCAGAGAATTGCTGCTGTAGCTAAATTATTTCTTTAATGTGGTGCAACCATGATTGTCCTGAAGATGACATACATCTATTGGTGTCATTCCCAATATGACATGGAGTCAGACATATTTTGTGTTTTCTGTTGGGTTGTATAATAGGAAAAGTGAGAAGATTCATGGTGGGATAATCAGTGTTCTATGTAGCTTAGGAGATGCATAAGGCCCACCTCTTTCCCTTAGAGCTCTCCTCCTCTCCCTCAATTCTTTCTCCCCAGGCGACTGACAAACATACCTCTATTATGTAAACTGGGGAAGGAAAAATTATGTAGGATAATTGTAAGAGAAGGGAATAAAACCTCAAACTACAAGTATTATTGTAAATGTTTCAATTGGCCACAAAGTAGGTAGGATGAAATAATACTTTTCCTACAGATGTCTCACAGGTCTTTGTCTAGGCTTCATCCAACCTATTGTAGAAATTCTGTTTCGTCTCTAGGACTGAAACCCATTGTTTAAAAGTGGCTTTCAAGCTCTCTTTTCAAGTGAAATCTTACGCAGAAATAGTATTTCAGAAGTGTAACTGTACTTGATCGAGTTCCAATATATACCATTTATTCATTCTAAAGTTGTTGCCTAGGTTTCATGAGAATGGTGAGGTTATTTTGATGGAGATAAAATTTTTAAACTAGGATATATGGATGATGGTTGTATGTGAGCAAACAAATTTCTTTCCAACTGTATATTGATAAAATCCTGATTCATTCAGAAAAGTAGTTGCAAATGGAACTTAAAAAAACCCAGCATGTTTTGCAATTGTAGGATACTATAGATAAACAGATACGGTACTAGAATCCTAATTCTGAACTCTACCCTAAAATGATATGACTTTGACAGTGGGTCAGTCGTAAATATTCATTGAACACTTTGTATGTTCTAGATACTGAGACTGCATTAGAAAAAACAGACACATGGAATTTATAACCTAACCAGGAGGATAGACACTAAACAAATAATTGTAAGTAATTATAAGTGTATAAATTGCAAGGTGAAAGAAATTCTAAGTATACTGGGAATGTATGACAGGAGACCTAACCTTGTATAAAAGTGGGCAGAGACGTTCTTCCTAAGGAAATCATGTTTAAATTGAGACATGAGGGCTTCCCTGGTGGCGCAGTGGTTGAGGGTCCGCCTGCCGATGCAGGGGATGCGGGTTCGTGCCCCGGTCCGGGAAGATCCCACATGCTGCGGAGCAGCTGGGCCCGTGAGCCATGGCCGCTGGGCCTGCGCGTCCAGAGCCTGTGCTTCGCAACGGGAGAGGCCACAACAGTGAGAGGCCCGCGTACCACAAAAAAAAAAAAAAAAAAAAAAAAACCGAAACATGAAAGGTGAATAGGCAAAGGGAAGAGCAATAAAAGTATTCCAGGTAGATGGGCCACTATGTGCAAAGGCCCAAAGGTGGGAGAATCATGGTTTACTTGAGAAACTAAAAGTCAGCATGGCTCTTCCCCAACAAAGCTAGAGAGACTAGTGAGCTGTTCATAGAGGCTGAAGAGTACAAGACTTTCTAGCCAATGCAATGCAATGGGGTAATTTATAAATAATTAATGTGTTTTTAATGTCAGTACTGTATTAACCTTCAACCCTCCACCACTTGGGCTGTAGGCAAAGAGGTATTCCCCCAAGATGTGAAGAGAGTACCACAAAGAAAACCAATAACAGAAACTTCAAATTTTTGACTTTTAGGTCTAAACCAAAAAAAAAAGAGTCCAGGAATTAGAAAATTTGGGGCACTGTAGTTGCTGGGTAAGGATAGAGTACAGGGCCTGCATAAGATGCCACAGAGAAGGGCCTGGCACAGCCTCACAGATAAACATGATCCCTAGTGGGCCGGTGGGAACAGCCAGATGCTTTCCCACATGGCCAGAAATTGACACATAAGAACAGACTGACCGTGAGGTTGCTGGCGAGGCAATGCAAGCACTGAGGGAGCAAGTGTCTAGAGGAGGAAAGACAAGGGATCAGTATATTGGGGTGGGGTTGGAGTCCATCAGTTAATATCTCTTATATCATCCTGACATGTCTCTGTTAAGTATTTGGGCATTATTTGAACGACAACGGAAAGCCACTGAAGGATTTTAAATAAAAACCTGACTTGATGATACCCCTCTCTAACTGGGTAAAGAAAGTGGTTTGAAGGAGGTGAGACTCTTCTAGAAGGATGTTGCAGTAGCCTAGGCAAGAGATGTTGGTAGTCTGTACAAGGATGGTAGCAGTGGGGATAAAAGGAAAGACATCTGTTTTAGTTGGCTCAGGCTACCATAATAAAATATATAATAAATACTGGGTGGCTTAAACAATAGAAACTTATTTTCTCACAGTTGTGGAGGCTGGAAGTCCCAGATCAAGGTCCACCAGGTTGGTTTCTGGTGAGAGCGCTCTTCCTGGCTTTCAGATGGCCACCTTCTCACTGTGTCCTCACATGGAAGAGAGAGATCTCTATTCTCTCTCTCTCTCTCTCTCTCTGTCTCTTCCTCCTCTTATAAAACCACAGTCTTAGGTAGAAGAGAGTGGGAGGAGTCAAAGATGACACTTGGGTTTCTTGAGTAGAAGTGATAGTGCTGTTTATGGAGATTGGGATCACTGGAGGTAGAGAATATTTGGGGAAGAAATATCTGAACCGAATGTTAAACCTGTTTATTTTGAAGTATCTATGAGATATCAGAAAGCAAATGCCAAGTGAGTTGTTGGTTTGGAATTCAGAAAAGACATCTGGGGTACAGGTGTCGTTTTAGGTCTCATCCCTCTACACATGGTCAGTAAGCAATGGGAGTGGGTGAGAGCCCATATGGCAGTGGTTCTCGATCTTAAATGTGCATCAGAATCGCTTGGATAGCTTGTTGAGACACAGATCGCTTTGCCCCACCCCCAGGTTTCTGGTACCACTGTGCTTGCAGAGGCATATGAACATTTTAAGGCTTTTGAAATTTTGACTTTCAAGAGAGCGCCTAGCAATTTATATTTTTATCAGCTGAGTATGAGAAAGCCCATCCCACTGTACCCTTTATTGCATTCAATATTGTAATTTTTAATATTAGAGGCAAAAAATGTGAACTAATTGCAATTTTATTTTACACATCTTGGGTTTTGTGGGGTTTTTTTACTTTTTTAAAAAAAAATTCTGTCAGTTTTACCCCCAAAAAAACAAGTTCTTGCTAACTCCATCAGCTGGGATTGTAGGATGCCTCTGTGATAGTGAACATTGTTTTCCCCACATTTTAAAATGCTGTTTGCACGTCCTTCAGTTTTTGGTAAAAACCTTTCTGTTTTAACGTATTTATCTTTTACCACGTTTATTCTTTGGCCCCTTCAGTACATTTTGCGATCGGCATATTTGGGAGACAACTCACATTGATAAAATGTACCCTAATGTGTGTGAATTGTCACAATTAGGAAGGTCTTTAATATTCACCTCTGTGAATACGATGAAAACACTCTGCTACTGATAATAGCAGAGTATTTTCCAAGTTGTATAATGTAAAAATGTGACCTAGGTAGTGCTAGAGACAGTTTCCACGTAGGGTAAGTAAAACCACGACATTGTGATTCTGATTGACCCTAGGTTGTCCTATGGCTTATTAAGGGGAAAGGGCCCAGAAATTCTTCCTCTTCTTCTAAATGTAGATCACACTTGACTGGCTCTGGCAAACTGGCCATGACCTTATGTTCCATCTTACACGATCCCACTGCCTGTGAAAGCCAGCCCACATGCTTAGCTAGACAGCAGCGAAGCTACTAATGGCAAAACCAGATCCTGCTGAGAACTCAGCTGTCTTGTCTCTGTGGCTCTTTCAGTCAAAACTGGGTTACTTTTCTGACAACCTCTTTCAGTCAACGATGTTAGATAACTTGAAATTATACTTCAACATATGCTTCAAACACTTTATTACTCTTTCCTGGCCTGCATCCTCCCTTGTTAATTTGTCATAACATCTGCCTGGGCCCCCTGTCATCACTTCTCTTGGCACCTGACAATCTCAGTTCAGTGAAGCTGGGATTAGGTCTGGCTTGATGGCTGTGAAGCAGATGTTCCCACAGTCATCATCAAATTGCATTTCTTAAAGCCCCACCCTAGAGTTAGTTAATCATAGAGATACTTTCTGGCTCTTTGAAGTGAAGGGTAGCCAGCAGATTTTGCAGATAAAGTGAGCAGAGACATAATATGGCATCATAGCAAGGCCAACTCTCTCCATATCCAAAGGACATTGGATTTTACAATATACTTTTATTCGGAATGGAGATTTGGGGATCCTCTACCTCTTGTTAGATTAGGGAAAGAGCAGAGAATGGTGGAATGGACTTTAATTTTGAGTTTAGACAGACCAGTGTTTGGGCTGTATGATCTTGAGCAACTTTGCTCATTTTTCGGAACTTGTCCCTTCATTTGTGAAGTGGGGTAATACATTTCTTACAGGGCCATTGTGAAAATGTGGAAACATGTAAAACACATTGCAGGTGCTCAGATGTCACTTCCCTTCCCTTATTGACTAGGAGTAGCCATTACTTTCTGAAAGGGGTTGTCAGTACATGACTAGGACTCAGAAGGTTAGTTCTTCAGTGAATAGCCTGATTCTTTGATACTAATGTCTCAGCTTCAAGGGCTTGAGTAATCGTTTTATTGCCTTGAACTTCCTTTGGCACAGGGTCCCACCCACCCCATATGAAAATGAAAACCACTGAGCAGCCAAGTGTTCCTCAATTGTAAGCACTCTCAGCACAAATGTGTGAAAAGGAATTTAATGGCCAGAAAGCAAGTAACTCCAACTGAATATTGCATATGAATACCAAGGTTCCCAATAAATCCAAGGACTCTTATATGTCATGTCATTAACATGACTATCTCCCCTTCTCTTTTTACAGTCCGTGGTGATAGCGGGAGACAAGGAGTTAGGTTGAGAATGTTCCTGTTTTGGGCTCCGTTGAAAGCCTCTGATGCAGTTTCCTGCCAGACCTCCACTTTCTCTTTGCTGGAGATTTTTCACAATTACAGTAACACCATAATTAGAACTTCTGAAAATCACAAACTAGATAGAAGCTGGATGTGCTTTAGAGCCCTTCTATGTAGAGAGAGATGGAACAACTCAGCTTAGGCTTGTGATATGCTGATTACCTATCATCCATACCAGTTATTAAATCAGAATCTCTAATCTTTATGAGCAAGACATGGTCAGCTCATAGTCTCATTACTGTGTTTACTCCAAAGAACAAATTCTTCTAAATTTTAAAAAATTTCACTCTTTTGAATAATTCAGGCTGTATCTCCACACAATCTCTAATCTCTTCTAGTCCAAATTCAACAGGTGTGATTGTTTGAATGTATTTTCCTTTAAGCATACTGAATAGAGAGATGAAAATCAGGATTTCATAAAATATAATGTAATTTAGAGGCGGGTTATTAACTTTATGAAAAAGAGTTCCTTTTCTAGTTGAAACTTCTTTGGCCAAACTAAGGTGGTGATAAGTTCATGGAAAAGACAGGCAGGGATGCTTGAGAAGAGCTCTGGTCTAGATTCTGGGGCCATTACCGACTAGTTTTCTCTTGTTAGTTATATCAGATAATTCTTTGGCCCTCAGTTTCTTCATATTAGAGCGCTGAGCAAGATAATCTCCATGGTTTCTTCTATAAATTCAAGTTACAGGAACTAATCTATTGTTTAAAACAAGGCCCAAATTTCTGTCTTGGACATTGAGTCACTTATGGAATTGTTAGTGAAGTCAGGAATTTCCCAAACTCTATTTCCCTTTATTCCTGAGTTCTACCATTAAGCACCACTGGTAATAGAATTCTAAATATTTTATTATAACGACAGCAATTTAACATTAAATTTAAGGGCATATGGAGAAAAAAATGGTTCAAGTTAAAAGCATGCTAATATGTTTCATGTGATAATGAGTTTGCAAATGAGCTTGTATTCAATAGGCTTGCAAAGTTTCTAACTAATGCAATATTTTGTTTTACAACTTATATCTGTATCTATTAGTTTCTAACTAATGCAGTATTATGTTTTACAATTGGTATCTATAAAGTCCATTGAGCAGTGCCTTTCCCAGTTGATTGAAATGTGTGCAGGTTGACATTAGCAAGAACACTTTCCTTCAGATCACACCTGTCATAATACGTGATTTGAGTCCTAAATTTAAATTCATATTGTATGGCAATTCCCTTGCGTTTCTCTGGTACATTTAAGAAGGTTGATGATATTACTTAACCAAAGTTTTAAACATTAGGATAAATCATTATTTAAAACAAATTTGAGAACTGAAACTCCACCAATCATTAGAATGACTTTAAAAGTGACTCACCGAGTTTGGTGGTCAGCCTATTTTTTAAAAACTTGGTTTGAATGGAAAATTGAAAAACCAAAGGACTATTAATAATGGCAGGAGGTGGGTGTATAAACAAGTTTAGTAGACTGTGGTGACAGAGATGTGAAATTGCTGCATTTCTAAAGAACCACATCCCCATTTTTTTTTTTTTTGTCACCTTCTCAACAAATAGTGGTTTTATGATTCGGAAAAATATGTACTGAATGTTGAGACTAGACCATCAAAATCATTTTTATTCAAGAGGGTGAAAAGATTTCAATAAAGAATTTTAGGACTCAAAAGTAAGAATGAGTATTATTTGTTTTAATCTGAACTTCACACCATGAAGGAGATCAAACATTTTCACAAGTGTTTATAATGACCATGACCAGAAAGTCCTTCATTTCTCACATCCAGGAAGTTATCAGGTCTTACTGACTCTATGTCCTAAACATCTTCAGTTGCATCCTCTTTTCTCTGTCTTCACTGTCACCACCTAGGCTTACGCCATTATCATTTCTTACCTGGATGACTGCACCAGCTCCCACCTGTTCTATTTCCAATATCGATTCTCCATTCTGCCAACAAACTGACCTAAAATAAAAGTCTGATTGTGGCTCTCTTCTGTTAAAGACTTCAATGAATTCCCATTGCCTTGGAAATAAAATTCAAACCTTCAGCATGACATAAAAGATTCTTTATGACCTGACCTCCATCCTTCTGTTCAACCTTATCTGCCAGCCCCCTCTTCCACACTCCAAATTAACTTCTTGGTTATGCTGAACCAGATTTTAGCTCCCTAAATGCACCTTGCTTTCTCGCCATATTTCTCTGCATGTACTGCTCCTCTTGCTTGGAATGACTTTCCTCACTTTTTCATCTGGGAAACTGTTACTCATCCTTTAAGAGTCAGCCACCATCTCCTTTTTTCACCTCTAACCACTCTTCCAGTTTGCTGTTCTGCTGGTACGTTCCCATGCGTGTCCTATTGCATGCTTCATCCTACTCTGAATTGCACCTCATCGCTGCACTGCAGTGCAATTGTCCACTTTCTCTACACTGAGAGCTCTTAGAGGGAGAGGACTGTATCTTGTTCATCCTTCTCTCAGCACCTTGCATAATGCCTGGCACAGAGTAGGCATTCTGTAAATGTATGTTATGATAACCAATGTATAAATAACCCAAGAAAGAAAAGTTCAACATGGAGCAGCTTTAAAATGGGATTAATTATAAGAGTTGTTGATTCAAATTGTTTTTAACACTATTGAAACTGCTACAACCTACAATAGAAAGGCTCAAAAAATACAAAAAACTCACAGTAAACATTATTTTTACTTGACTAGAAAGAACCACATTAAAACAACCTTTCTTTCTTTTTTTTTTTTTTTGCGGTACGCGGGCCTCTCACTGCTGTGGCCTCTCCCGTTACAGAGCACCGGCTCCGGACGCGCAGGCTCAGCGGCCATGGCTCACGGGCCCAGCCGCTCCGCGGCATGTGGGATCTTCCCGGACCGGGGCACGAACCCGTGTCCCCTGCATCGGCAGGCGGACTCTCAACCACTGCGCCACCAGGGAAGCCCACAACAACCTTTCTTGATACTCTTTTATTTTACTTGGAAAGAAAAGGAAGCTTTTTTTCCCCTCCATAATCTTATAAATTCATAATTTCCCTTCTCTCAAACTGCAGTTGTCACTGGCATCTTAAATCTGTGAAACCTTATCAAACCTAGTTAAAGCAGAAGACGTAACTACTGTTTACACTTCTTCAACCACTCTCTAAAGTTATTAGACATTTTACTTACATGTTCACAATGTAATTCTCAGAAAAATGCAAATCCCGAAACAGTATGCTTTCATAGGGAGAAACAACAGGCACAACAAGGATGAATCTTCATAAACTTGGGCATCCAGGAGATATTATCTTATTTTTTTATAGGGTGGTCATTCTATGAACTTAATTTCAATATAAGCCCTAGTTGGAAGGCAACTAGAATGAGAGGTGACAGAAACTTAATCTTAGAATGAGAGGTGACAGAAACTTAATCTAAGTCAATTTGGACTTCTCTTTCCTTCTTGAAGTCTAGGGGCTGATGTAGTTCCTGGGTGTCAGAGGTCGGGGGGGGAAGGCGTGTTTAGCCCTTACTCTAATCACCTAACTAGCTATCTCAAGTATTTTTGTAATACGCACATGGACACGGTACAGCTACAGGCCACACACAGTTGACGATGATCTCAAACTGGCTATTACAGACATCTAAGATACTGAAAGCGAAAGTGACAGCATACAGCTTTCTACTAGAACCAAGTGATGGATATTATGATCTAAGCTCCAAAGTACGTAATATGCCCTCTGGGGAGCTCAAACCAATTTCAAATAAGTTTAAAATGTCATACAAGGTTAATGCATGTAATGAGTTCTACGGAAATTAAAATATTATATAAGGTTCAAAGTATGTAATATTGTATTGAACAATAAAGGTTTTTTTTATGTCAAAAACAAATTATTTGGGCATCCCTGGTGGCGCAGTGGTTGAGAGTCCGCCTGCCGATGCAGGGGACGCGGGTTCGTGCCCCGGTCCGGGAAGATCCCACGTGCCGCGGAGCGGCTGGGCCCGTGAGCCATGGCCGCTGAGCCTGCGCGTCCGGAGCCTGTGCTCCGCAACAGAAGAGGCCACAACAGTGAGAGGCCCGCGTACCGCAAAAAACAAACAAACAAACAAAAACCAAATTATATTTAAGTTGTCAACACTGTATCTGCCAAACCAAGGATGTCTGCAGGCCACATGTAGCTCCCAGGCAGTACATTTGCACTTCTGCTCAGACCTGTTGATTCATACTTTGATAAATTAGTTTACAATGCTTCCCAACACATTTGACACCAGGGCACACATAAAATTATGATAATATTTGTACAGCACACTGAAAAAAGCTTCTTGTTGCCTAGAGGTATCTGAACTGTGGCCTCCTAATGCCTAGGTCTCAACCCTCCCCCCTGAATTATTGAGGGCCTGAAGAGCTATGATGGGCAACCCTGTAACCCATCTACTTGCAGTCCCCCCTGTGGCATGACCCAGTCTGCATTAGAAAGCACTGAACAGTGTCTGGAGGAAATGAGATAATATAGCTTTTGGTGGTAGTAGAATAGTGAAGGGAGGGGGTGGGGAGAAATCGGAGGATGTGGAGAAGTATTTGCTGGGAAGCAGGGAGGGTGGCTGGCTAGAGCACTTCAGTGAAGACCCTGAGTCCTGAGCAGCTGGTATAATTTCCTTGAAGACAAGGAGTGTAAAGGTCTTTGTACCCTGGGGCCTGGCACAGAGGCTGACATTGCAAGTGCCTTCAAAATGTTTGTTGAATAAATGAAATGCAATACCAGGGTGCTGATTACAGAAGAGACCTTATCTCAAGGCTCTACCTTTGTGGGGTGGGGGGTAGGAGTAGTCCCTTGTCTGCCCCCGCCATGGGCACCTACCACTCCTTCCTCCTCCTCCCCACCCAACCCCCTTCCCTGAAGAATTTTCCTGATCCCTAGGGATCAGACTCTTCTTTTTCTACAACCCTCAAAAAATATTCTCAGGTTTATATTTTCTTTCCTACCTCTTTTTTATTTCCCCCCACGATGGGGTAAGATGAAAGAAAGGAAATGCTAGTTGGTTTAAAACAACTAAGGCTGCATAATAGCTTCTAAGGGGCAAGATAGATTTACAGGATGGATTCAGCTTCTGGATTTCAACTTCCTTCATTCTCCTTAAAACTGATCTGCTTGAGGACACCCTTTCACTGTGCTGCTTCCTCCTTTCTCATGTCCCCTTGCATAATCCCATCCCCTCCAGCTCCCACATTAAGAAAGAAAGGCCTCCGTTCCTCTGAGATGTTACAGCACATCGTCCTGTGGGTGCAAGAACCTCTGAAGTGCCAGAGAATTCAAATTATTGGTGTCGACAGTGAGCAGGAGGAATAATTATAATAATGTTTTTGAAACTCAGGAGGTTTTCACTTCTTTACTTTCCACAAAATTAAAGGAGGGATGAATTTAATAATCGCCAGTTGGTGACTCATTAAAAATACTTTTAATTATCCATTACTATGTGATTTTAGTTCTATAACTCTTAAGAGGTTCAAATAATTGTAGGCTATTGCTATAATAAAACTCCTTTCAGTTCCATCTTCTCATTTATGTGAATAAGTTTTTTTCAGAGCTTACATTAAAACAAAACAAAACAAAACAAAATGTATATCTAAATTCTGGCAGTAAGTAATATTAACCTATAGATACATAAACTAATTGAAAAAAGGCCCCTTCAGAGTGTGTGAGGGGTGGCAAAATAGGTGAAGAAGTTTAAGAGGTACAAACCTCCAGTTATAAAACCAATAAGCCACAGGGATGTAATATACAGAATAAGGTATATTGTCAATAATATTGTAATAGCTTTGTATGGAGATAGATAATTACTAGGTTTATCATGGTGATCATTTCATGACATACACAAATGTCAAATCGCTATGTAGTACACCTGAAGCTAACATAATATTGTACATCAACTATATTTCAATTTATTTCTTTTCTGGTGTTAATTTATTTATAATCATGAAGCCTTGAAGAATCTTCAAAAAAAAAAAAAATCAAAACCATTCCTGTACAAAACCATTCCTGTACAAGAAGGGCTATAGTTCCTCACCCCTCCCCCTTTGCAATATAGTGATGATGCAATACCAAGAAACAGAATGAACACAGTGTATAGCTCAACCTACCCAAAGAACAGAGATAATGAACTATATTTCAGTTTAAAAAAGTGAAACCTCATCTGCTTTAGGGGAGTGTCAATAAATAATGACTAAAACTTTTCAAAATCAAGAAATTGCAATATAAGTATGTTATTTGGATATATGGAGTTAAAAATAGAAGTCGTTGCCTGTTGGAAATGGGAAGTAGGGGGAAGCGTATGATACTTTTTTTTGTTATATGTCTTCTAGGACAGTTTGATTCTTTAAACCATATGGATGCATAACTTTAATATTAGAGAAGCTAATAAAGTAACACATATTTATAATACCATTATTGAATTGAATTCACACACAAAAAAGGCCCCATTATCTTATTAAAGATATATTTACAATAAAATTTTAACTTTCCATATTTAACATTTATTTAAATATGTCATTTATGTTCTTTGATCATCTTTATCTATTTAATAACTGTAATGGTAACTAAATACAGAAGAAAAAAATAACAGCATTATAGAACCAAAGAATATTTCAATTTGTATGCATATTTTTATTGCAAAAAATTATGACAGCGTGATCAATCAAAGATTTTCAAGCATCAAAACATGGCATATTAAGTTAAAATTTTGTGGGGAAAACGGAATGAAAGTATGAGTTCAAGGAGAAAAAGAAATGAAGTTTCTGACAATTAGAAAAGTTTGTTCATATATATTTTTGAAATGTAAAAGATGGTGGGAATGAAATCTCTATGATATTTACATTCCTTGATTGTTTTTAAGAGTGATGTAATAGTTTAATTTTAAACATGTCAGTAGTTACAAGACACCCGAAATCACATATTTTGCCATTATTTAAATTTGATGAAAAAATTCAGATGCAAATTTTAAAATATGTGAGGGAATATAAAGTTTTTTAAAGTTATTTTAGGGAGATTGCAAGCAGAGTCTAAGCACTGCTGGTTTAGGAGCCAGGCCCCAGATCTTGGGACCAAATAAAATCCTGTGTACTTTATAGACTCCATCTTTAGCATTGTAATAAATGGTCTTATCTTATACTTTGGCAGTGGAGCAGATACTAAAGAATGCTGCAAGAAAATCTCAGTATAAGCTGTTAGTAATAGGAAAAAACATCTAGAGTTAGCTTTAAATAACTTATAAATGCAGATGATTCAAACTTATAATTCCAGCCCAGACCTCTTTTCTGAGAACTAGATTTACATTTCCAGTTACCTGTGACAGGTTCACATCATATCTTCTTACAGGCAGTTTGCCAATATCATGTCCACTGTCCAGTTCTGGTACCGTGATTACCCTCCCTGAAACCCCAAACTGGCTTCTCTTCTCAATAAAGATCCTCTCCCTCAGAGTTTTAGGCATTGTGGCCCCTTGCTTCTGCCACAGTGGCAGCTGTGGATACCCCTAGATTGCCTGGAGGCTGAAACAGAAAAAAAAAAAAAGAAATGGGAAAAAAAAGATTTAAAAAACTAGGTAATTTCTTCTGCTTTCTTTGAGCATTAGGGTTCCTCTTTCTGTTTCTTGGGCCAGAACTAGAGCCTTCTCCTGGAGCTCTCTCTGTCCAGGACCGGTTCCCACTTCTGGTTTCAGGCTGCCCTGAGTCCAGGCTAGGAAATACTGGAGGGAAAAGAAAATAGGAAACTCACTGCTGATTTAGCAGGACTTGACATTCTCATCTTCTTTTCCAACCTGACTACTGCTGTTTCATTTTAGAGCAGTCATGCATTCTGTCCATTTTATATCTCCATTCAGTGGGAAAGACAGGAGGGAGTCAGCTTACCCTGAACTGGAACCTCTGTATTCTGCATCTTCAACAAGCATTTTCCATTTTTGTTAAATAGTTAATAGACACCTACCACACTCTCGATTGGACATTTAGGTTGCTTTCCGTTTTTCCTTATTGTAACCTGTGATGAGTGTATACTTAGGAGAACTCAGGAAAATCACTCTTTTTGTTGTACCTAGGCCTTCCAAGCAGATTTCTATTATTAATATAATAAGACTCCTTCTCCTTTTCACCATCAGGCTATCTCTTAAATTAGCTCAATCTAGTAGGTGTTAAGTTATAAGCAAGATCAAGCAACTCTGTTATAGTACAATAGTTTGCATTTAGGGGCAAATGTTGTACTTGACCTTTAAGACCATAACTGTGACAGTGATGTAATTCGAGGGTGCAGGAGTGGTCCAGTCCATGCATGTCTGGCCATTGTTGACAAGACCCTCAAATGTATCTGGATAGTCCCATAAAAATCAGACCCCTGGGCTCTCTCTCTCTCCAGGACAGCCTTGCACAATAGGATGCAGGTCAGTATGATGTGTTACAACTTCTGAAACCTAGAGAAAGCACCGCTTTCCTCTCCTGTGGATCTGAGGCAGACCCTGTGATCTTGGGAGACCCACAGACATCCAGATGCTCCCAATTCTCTCCACTGTCAGTATGCTCTGCCTCTGTTCCTGGAGTGGTGAGAGTTATAACCCTTACTCTGTCTTGGGGTAGGGACCCTCATCTTTCCATCCCACTGAGTCAGCAGAGGGCTGGAGGTGGCATGAAGCTTGCTTTTCATTTTATCATGTATCGTGAGTTTGTATTCTCCATGTAAGGGCTCACTTGATTAGAGGAAAAAGAACCAGATTTTAGTTCCAACTTGAGTAGTAGGAAATTACTCCGATTTTCTTCTGTCAGGATTAATCTCTCTATATGGTTAGATTTCTTTCCAGAAAGATGGTACCAATTTATATCTCCACTAATCATATATGAAAATGCCTGTCTCCCTACACCCTTATGAATAATTCTCATTTTTAATATTCATTAATTTCACAGATGAAAGGTGGCAGTTTCTTATTTTAAATGTGTATTTCTTTAATTGCCTGTGAAATGGAACATATTTCGATGTTCACTGCCAGTTGAATTTCTTTTGTGAATTTTCTATTCTTGTTCATTGCCCATCTATTTCCCTACATGTTTTTTTAATTAATTAATTTATTTATTTATTTTTGGCTGTGTTGGGTCTTCGCTACTGCACGCGGGCTTTCTCTAGTTGCGGTAAGCAGGGGCTACTCTTTCTTGCAGTGTGAGGGCTTCTCATTGCGGTGGCTTCTCTTCTTGTGGAGCACGGGCTCTGGGCACACGGGCTTCAGTAATTGTGGCTCACGGGCTCTAGAGTGCAGGCTCAGTAGTTGTAGCTCACAGGTTTAGTTGCTCTGCAGCATGTGGGATCTTCCCGGACCAGGGCTCGAACCCGTGTCCCCTGCATTGACAGGCAGATTCTCAACCACTGGGCCACCAGGGAAGTCCCTCCCTACATGTTTTTAAGTGTTATATATATTTTTAAAGATTATATTTTATTTATTTATTTGGTTGCTCTGGGTCTTTGTTGTGGTAGGAGGGCTCCTTAGTTGCTTCTCACTGACTCCTTAGTTGTGGCTCGCAGCCTTCTTAGTTATGGCACGCGAACTCTTAGTTTTGGCACGCACGTGGGATCTAGTTCCCTTACCAGAGATCGAACCTGGGCCCCCCGCATTGGGAGCGTGGAGTCTTAACCAGTGTGCCACCAGGAAGGTCCCAAGTGTTATATTTTTAAAGATTCAACATTTTATATTGATCATTTAGAAAAATCAGAGTGGAAGTATAGAGCGGTATAATGAAACTCTAGTCTCCAGTTCTGATCATTTTGCTACATTATTTATTCTGTGGTGGCAAAGTTTTCATTCATAACTGAAATCTAGAAAGACTGCAAAAGCTTAAATTAAGGTAGTGATCTAAGTTTTCTTCTTCCAACGTTTTGATCAAACAGGTCACCAATGCTCTTCTTCCTGCCCTGCCTGCCCTCTGGTGGAGGTGCCAAAGAGCAGGCCAGGAGAGCAAGCCAGACATAAAGCCCGGGGCTGGGGGTGGGGGTGGGGGTGGGGGTGGGGGGTTGGAGAGGGCACGGGAACAGGGGGTGGGGAGGGGAGGACCAAGGTAGCCTAAATGGCAAACCAACCCCTGAATAATTAAAGAGCCAGTGTTTGACTTAACAAACCTCTGTTCCTTGGTTTCTCTGACCTTAAATAGGGATGACAGAATTTACTACAAGGCAATTATTCCCAAGCTGGCCCTTCTCAATAGGTACTGCTTACCACCTTTGGGTTTGCTGACCTGATAATTCCTGCACAGGAAAAACGTTTTTTCCCACAATTCTATATCTGGCAAAAAACACAAGTTGGTAAAGTATAAAGACCTAGGAAGTAAGGGTTCCGTTCCTGGCTCTAGCACTTGCTAATTAGTTGGGTGCCATTGGATAGTCTGGGTTTCTTTATCTGTAAATTAAGAACAATGATGCTAATGGGTCTATTGTGAGGCTCAAATGAGATAATGGTAGTGAAAGTGATTTGTAAATAATAACCACTCTACAGATCTAGGGTAATATTAATAGTGTTGACAGCTCTTCTCTCTCTGAATCAATGTTTAACTTGACTTAGTTGCCTTTGTATGTTAAAATAAGAAATAATCAGTTTATCCTTTTAATCTTAGCAAATTGATGGAGCCTTTGGTCTTAGATCCATAGAAGAGGCAAATTACATGTCCTGATGTGACCCAGGTCTCTGTGGGTACTCTCTAGATCTTGCTTTCATTTTGCTTTTAATTACAGCATTAAGGAGTGGAATGTTTAAAATGACATTTTTCAGAACTAGTCATTATTTAGTGACTCTATATTTCAAAAATATTGCGCATGTCTTTAAAATAAATTATCAGTTTCTTTTATTGTTACCTTGGCCTAAATATATTGACAGGGTGATGATAATGGTTTTTAGTTTTGTTTTTTTAAAACATTTCCTTGAATCTGTAATAATTTAGAAGATTTAATTATTTAAACATATTAAATGTTTAAATGTTTAAATTAAGTTGCATATACATTTTGTTCTGTGTGACTGAAGATAAATGTGAAAATATATAAAATTATGTAACTAGAAGATTTGAGAGTTCTACACTCCTTTCTCTGCTATGTACACAATCTTTCTGCCCTCCTGCATCCCACTGTAGTGCGATATACTAGAAGGAAAAAAAAGGTAGCTATTTGAAAAGAGAGAAAACTGTCAAAGGTACCTGGTCTGAGTCACCATTATTCTTGCCTTGGTATTCACAGTAGCCACCTATCTGGTTTTCCTATATTGGTCTGTTCTTAGAATAGCAGCCCCAATGATTCTGTTAAAATCCAAGTCACGGGCTTCTCTGGTGGCGCAGTGGTTGAGAGTCCGCCTGCCGATGCAGGAGACGCGGGTTCGTGCCCCTGTCTGGGAGGATCCCACATGCCGCGGAGCGGCTGGGCCCGTGAGCCATGGCCGCTGGGCCTGCGCGTCTGGAGCCTGTGCTCCGCAACGGGAGAGGCCACGACAGTGAGAGGCCCGCCTACCGCAAAAAAAAAAAAAAAAAAAAAAAAAAATCCAAGTTAGATAATGTCACTTACATGCTCAAAAACCTTCGATGGCCTTTACTCCTCAGTCTTCTTCTCCTGCCCACTCCTACACTCCCTCAGTTCAGCCACACTGGCCTTCTTGACCCTCAGGTCCACTTCAGCCTTGCCCTGGAAAGTGCTTCCCTCAGGTATCTGCAAGAGTGGCTTCCTTACCTCCTTCAGGTCTATTCGTCTTCTCAGTGGTGACTTCCCTGTCACCTCTTTTAAAATTGCAACTGTCACCCCACCCCTATATTCCTTCCTTCTATAACACTTATTACCATCTAACATACAATCTGTTTACTTATTTCTTTTGTTTATTATCTATAATACCTTCTTCTTTCCCCTCTAGAATGTAAGCCCCAGGAGTGCAAATGGTTATGTCTGTTTTGTTAACTGCTATATCCTCAAAACCCAGAAGAATGCCTGGTTCATAGTAAGTGTTCAATAAATGTTTGCTGAATGAATGGATGAATAAAACAAAGATAAGTCATGGTCTTATTTAATTTGCAACCCTGTGAAAATTACAAAATTTTCATCAAAAACTTTTTAAAAAGTCACAGAAACTTTGGATATCTTCTGAGGATGAGACCTATTACTATAACATCCAAAGCATCAGTGTTCTCTTATATTTTGGGCATTCTGTGTCTCAAGAATTAAGATCTTCTTTAATACATCACTGTCAAGTTTAATGTAAATATAACTGTGTAAACCACTCCTAATTTGTCATGAAAGGAGGGAAGAATTGAATAATAATGAAACATCTGTCCTTTGCTTTCTTTGACACTGTAATCTGCTGACCTTAGTTTTGGCCATCCATTTTCTGACTTCCTTTTCTCTCCTGTTTCCAAAATATAGGTATTGACAAAGGATCTTGCTTGGATTTCTTCTCTTGCTTTGCATGCTCTTATCCAGTTTTATGCCGTCTATTTCCTCCGTTTTTAGATTGTTCTCAAATGTGCAAGCCCAATCTTGACGTTTCTTATTGGCTCCCAATTCTACATGTACCAGGCTGGTTATATCTACCTGGCCATCTTTCAAGTTCTCAAACCTCACACATCTAAAACTACATGTATCTTTTTCCTTTAAAACTGGTTCCTGTTCCAGTGACCCATTTGTGTTAATGACTCTGCCTTCTTCCAAGTTTGGAAATACTTCCAAGGTCTGTAATTGTTCATGACTTTTTTCACACTGTCACTTGTCAAGCCTTGCTGGTTATACTCGTAGAGTATCTCTTGAATCATCTTCTCCTTTGCTTTCAGTAGATCAGGGATGGAGTCTGAAATTCTGCATTTCTAATATGCTTCTGAATCAAGCTGATGGTGCTGGTCTAGGCTTTGATAAGCAAGGACCTGCTCTAGGCTGACAGTGGCTACCTGACCTAGTTGCCTACTTCCCAGTCCATGGCTAAATCTAAGAAAGACTCAATTCTCCTTCAAAAATAGAGATTGGATATTACCTAGTCTTGTTTGAAAAGAGAAAAGGTCTTTTCTATGTCATAGAAGATTTGGAAAGTTACAGAGACAGAAGATAAAAAATTCAAATCTGCCACATTGGTCAATTAAAAATTAATCATGAACACTTTGAGATATATATATATATATATATATATATATATATATATATATATATATATATATATATCTCCTTTTAGTTGTTTCTTTCTAAACAAGTAAATATATGTTCAGGTTATATCTGTATTTTTCAAACATCAAAGGGATCATTTATATCTTTCTTTTGTTGCCCAATGTGTAAATTGAATCCCCTGACTTACAAAGTAGAATCTGCCTTTTCTATATGATAAAAACACTCAATGCTCCTTTGCTCAATCTCCCTTATATCTGGGAACTGGGGACTTGGTACAACCAAGCAGATGCATCCTCTCTAGGCTCTGATTCAGGACCTGGTGACTCAAAGCCGCAGGGATGACGCAGAATCCATTCTGACCACGGCCCAGCAGTGATGGCAGCTGCATCCGGTCTCCAGTGGCAGCAGAGACAGCTGTTCTGGGGCAGTGTGCAGTGTCCAACATCTGAGGACTTGGCAGTGCAAGCCATGGAGTCAGTCAGTGCTTGGCAGCTGTGGTGATGACCTCACAGGACCAGCTCTGCAGAGTGCTTTGGGTGTGGTTCTTGCCCTGTGGTTTGTCTTCCCACCTTTACTTCTTAAATTAGCTTAAAAGTTGAATTAATTGACTGGCAACAAGTGCTAATGATGTTAACAATAACTAACTCTTAGATAGGTATTAACAGTAACTAACTTTAGATAGTACTTATTATGTGCCAAGCAAATTTCAAGTGCTTTATGTATATTAATTCATTTAATTTTTACAACAACCCTATGACGTATATACTGGTATTATTCCCATTTTACAGATGATGAAACTGAGTTGCAGAGAGGATAGGTTACGTGTTCAATGTCACACGACTGTAAATGACGGCTCTGAAACTCAAACCCAGTGAGTCTGACCTCGTTCTTAAGAGCTCTGATACATGTACTGTTCTATAACCTAATTTTTTTTGTATAACCGAAATTTTGTAGGCATTTCCATGTTATTAAATATTCCTCTAAATATTTAAAGTAGCTGCATAGTGTTCAGTTATAAGGGTGATTCATGATTTATTTAACCAACTTGCTATTGTTAGACATTCAGTATATTCTGGTAGCTAAACTTGTTTCTTTTTTTTTTTTTTTTTTTTCGGTTAATATCCATGGCCGTTTCCCTAGGATACAGTTCTAGGAATGAAACGCTTGGTCAAAGGGTATTTTGCTTGCCTTCCAGAAATATTATTCCAGTTTACACATGCAGCAGTGTATGGGAGCATCCTGTTTCCCTTGGTCCTTATTAGCATACATAGTTTTCTTTTCTTTTTTTTTTTTTTTTGCGGTACGCGGGCCTCTCACTGTTGTGGCCTCTCCCGTTGAAGAGCACAGGCTCTGGACGCACAGACTCAGCAGCCATGGCTCACAGGCCCAGCCGCTCCACGGCATGTGGGATCTTCCCGGACCGGGGCACGAACCTGTGTCCCCTGCATTGGCAGGCGGACTCTCAACCACTGTGCCACCAGGGAAGCCCCACAGTTTTCTTTTAAACCCAAAATTCTTTAAACATTTAAAAACACATTTATTGGTATTTGTTTAAAGTTCCTTTTGTGAATTGACTGCCTTCATCACCTATGGGATAAAGTTGAAACTTAGAAGGCAATTCAAGGCCTTTTGTACTCTGACCCTAACTACTTTTCTAACTAATTCTCCGAAACATTCACCCAACACACCAGTGGAGATTATTTTGTATTAGTTGGAGCCATATGAATATGCTATTTTTGTAGGCCAAAAAGTGGTTGACTATTGACAGTTTTATATGGTTAAACCTTATAAATTTCCAAAACATTTACCCTCCCACTAGAGTGTTTTCACAAATGGCCTTTGCCTTTCTCTGCTTGGTGAAATCCTTCAGGTTCTTTATGAGGCTGAGTTCACTGGTCACGTTCCCTATTCCTTTGCCGTCCATATCCTGTTCTTTCACTCTGGCTGAGGTTACTGTAAATCACCCCTCTTCATTATTTCCACTCTGCTCCTTTACTATCAAAGCTGTAGAATGGTCCCAGGGTATTGCAGCTGGATAATATGTTTGCATCTGCCTGGCAGAGGCCAAGGCCTCTGCTGCTTTTTGCCAGCAGAGACTCTGTCTTATTTATTTTGGCAGCCACAAAGCTACCAAAGTTTCAGGCTCATAGCGGATGCACAACAAATATCTGTCGACTTGAAGAACCAGTAACTTTAGGGCCCAGGAATTGCCTTACTAGCCACATATTAATTGCAATTTCCTTCTGTGCTAAGTAAGGAAGAGCGTGTGTAACACCCTCTAACATCTTCTAATATGGTTGGTTGGTATTGTGTATGGAATTGGTCCTCCTTAGTTTGAATCCTCCATCCTTATAATTTTTTCCTATATTTTCAGATGTGGTCATTATATCGCAAATCAATGCAATTAATTTATTCCACGGCACAATTCTCAAGGATGAAAGAACACATACTAGCTAAACAAGTAATCAGTGTGCTTCCAAGGAATAAATTTTATTTTTTCTTTTTTAACCATATTCACCTTTTTTCTTGGGTGAACTTTTAGGAACTTTTAGTGACTTCCAGGAAATACTAATGCTAATGCTTAAGTTATAATATTATGACAAGATTCAGGAATCATTAAAAGTAAAAATGTTTTTAAATAAACATTAAACATCTTTAAACTGAATCTTATCAAGACAAAGTCTTCTTTTTATAAAAGAGATACATAGCACAGTCAATTTAAATTGCACTTACAGGGAGAAAATCACGGAATCATAGAACTTTAAAGGTAGAGAAGATCCCCAAGGTTCTCAGTATGTACTCTTTGGTGGAAAAATACCAAGTGAGAGTGGAGGAGAGAAGGTAGGGTTCAGCTTTGACTCCATATTCCCCCACCCAGTTAACTTTCAAATGATGTTTCAACCTTTGCTCATCTTCTCACATCTACGTGTCCTGCCCTCACCATGGCTTGAATAAGTTCAAGTAGAAACAGTGTCGGGATTTCCCTGGTGATCCAGTGGGTAAGACTCCGTGCTTCCAATGCAGGGCGCCAGGGGTCGATCCCTGGTCGGGGAACTAGATCCCGCATGCATGTTGTAACTAAGAAGTCCACGTGCCACAACTAAGAAGTCCACATGCTGCAACTAAAAAAGATCCTGCATGCCACAACAAAGATCCTGCGTGCTGCAAGAAAGACCCAGTACAGCCAAATTAAATAAATAAATATTTTAAAAAAAAAGAAGAAGAAGAAGCAGTGTCAATGTCAGGCCTCCTTTGTGTTTATAGTCAGAAGGGACTGGGTGCCCTGGCTCTGACCTTTTCTTCCCCGCTTGGTCATTAGGCATGTGTGTACTCAGTTTTGCCTTTTGTAAGTGGGTTCCTCTAACCAGGGAGCTGGTTCAATTACCAGGCCCAAAGATCCAGAAGATGTTTGAGATTTTAAACCAGGGTGTAGAATGTTATAATAAAAAAGACAGATAATAACTATTGGCAAGAGTATGGAGAAATTGGAACCCTCCTACACTGCTGGTGGGAATAGAAAATGGTACAGCTGCTTTGGAAAATAGTCTGGCAGTTCTTCAAATAGTTAAACATAGAGTTACCATATGATTTAACAATTCCACTTCTAGGTATAGAGAAGAGAAATGAAAATATATGTCCACACTAGAGCTTGTGCTTATACATGAGTGTTCTTTGCAGTATTATTCAGAATAGCCAAAGAGTGGAAAAAACCTAAATGCCCATTAGCTGATGAATGGATAAATAAAATGTGGAATGCTATTCAGCAATTAATAGGAATGAAGTAACTGATACATGCTACAGCACGGGTGAACCTTGAAAACATGCTAAGTGAAAGAAACCAGTCATAAAGGACCATATATTGTACGATTCTATGTGAAATTTCCAGATAGGCAAATCTATACAGACAGGAAGTAGATTAGTGGTTGCCCAGAGTGCTGGCTAAGCGGGTGGGGTTTCTTTTTGGGGTAATGAAAATGTTCTAAAATTGATTGTGGTGTTAGATGTACAAGTCTGTAAATATATTAAAAGCGATTAAATTATATACTTTAAATGGGTGGATTGTATAGTATGTGAATTATATGTTAATAAAATTGTAAGAAAGAAAAAAAGGGGTGTGTGTTCTTTTCATTTAATTTTGTCTCCTAACACTTCTCTGACTAGCTGGATATTCTCAGCCTAATTTCACCTTTGCTTCGTCCTTTAATTCTGCTTAAAGTCCAGCCAATCGCTAATGTAACAGGGTAGAAGTTTAATTCACACTACAACTCAGACACAAAGAGAAAATGTAAGTTCTTTCTTTAGTCTATAATGAGTCTAGCTTTCCTCCTGAAGCCCAACTGATGGATAGTGGGAAAAATGAATGGCATGTTTCATCCTCAGTCTCTGGGCGGCCACTATGGTGGAAGGAATGGCTGGGAATGATCTACCTGCAGCTAACGCATACTATTCTTGCTGCAACTAGATCCACTCAAATGACCAATGAATCAATGGACAGTGTGGTGCTACATATGTATGATTCTGAATTGTTGTCTTGATTCTTGATTCTGTGCCTTACTTTGGCCTCAGTTTTTTTATGTGATTCAAGACTTGCTTTGAACTCTGGATGTGTGTGCTCCATAACTCACAGTGGCTCTTCTGACTTCTAACTACTGGCTCTGTTTCGAGCACTGGCTCCCAAGCAATGCCTAATGATCTGGGTTTGCTGTATTCCTGTACTTGGTCAAAAGGTTCATTGTTTCATTCTCCTAGTCATGGCTTCTTATGCCATTTCTATGATCAGTAGCTAGCTAGGGTGATAAAATGATCATTTTGTGGTTTCCTGAAGCATTAGAGTTTAATAGAATACATACACATATTCCCTTCTTCTGAAACTATATTTAAAAGCACTCTAAAGTGTTTTCAATAAATTTGCCGTGTTTTTATAATTTTGTATTAATGATGCTATGAGTACTTATTTTACTAAGCTCTATTTTTTTTTCTTTTTTTTGGAGGGCAAGAGGGCTATTGGTGCTTTGAATGGAGGGAGGTACAGAATAGTATTGTATAATATTAGCTGAATATAGAATAGTACTGTATAATATTAGCTGTATAATATTAGTTTATCTCCAGGAGGGAGATAAAGTGCAATGTATGTGTGTGCTTTTAAAATTGTTTTATCTTGGCTAAACAAAGTCAGTGATGTGACGGTTTGGAAAGGAATTTGGAGTACTATATTAATTGAAAAATAATCTGTGTATAAGTAGACCTAAGCAGTTCAAACCTGTGTTGTTCCAAGGTTAACTGTATTTACTGGCTATTTTGAGCAATTTTTGCTCTGAAAATTATATTCTATAAACCAAAAATATTTCAAAATTGATATTCATTCAGGACTGAATAGTGTCCTACATTCTGAGAGCCAATGCTTGGGCAGTCTTTTTCTTCTTAACATAATACATTATTTTGGAAAGCACAACCCAAATTTTAAAATATTTAACACTATATGAATGCATGTTGAGTTTACAAAGAGACAACCTTGATTAAAGTATTTGACTACTAAATGAATAGGGATTTGAGGATGTATTTTTTTTTGAGAACGTATTTTATAGGATCTTTTATTCACTAGAAGCTATCTTTGTGTTTATTATATACATACAGGTAAATTTGAAATTCGGGGATATATATGTAAATATGTAAAAATAAACATGCATATATAAGTAAATAATAAACACATGTATACATTCTTAGGTATGTTTCCCCAAGATTCAACTAGATGTAATTTTCACATTATCACCTTAATCAAAATCATACCTGTTAATTCATAAATTATACCTGTTACTTCACAAAGAAGTGAAAGGTTGGTAATGACAATTTAAAACAAGTGTACTCTTTTGAGTATTTATTTACTTATTCAGATATTCAAAAGTATTAAGAGGTATAAAAAATGCCTGAGCCATTGCTAACAACTCTAAAGCAGCTAGAAGAAATACTAATAAAACATGTGGTGAAATTGCATAGATCACTAGACCTGAAAAAATGTGATAATGGTAGACAAAAAACATCCAAGAAAGAAAAGAAAAATTGGAAATGAGAAGAAGAGTGAAACGCTGAAGGACTTATCTAACCAAAGCCTTGGACGGATCATTGGCCAGTCAGTGTGGAAGGGTGTAACATAGGAAAAATGTGTTTATACAACTTAAGCACTCACTGCAAGGACTTTATGTATTATTCTCACACGACTCATAACTCTCATTTCATTTGTATCAATTGGGATGCAGATTAGACAGACTGCTGTATCAAATGGGCCCAACATATAATGACAGGTAAAATCCAGGTCTGTAAGGTGGCTTGACAGTGTCTGGGACTGAAGCTCCTTCTGTTTTGTGGCTTTGCCATTCTTGAAGATGTTGCCTTTATCATTCACACCCCTGAAGTTGGCTCACTACCATACCAACTGGGTCCACATTCCAGCCAGTGGGAAAAGGAAAAGGGGACGCAGAAGGCCATATGAAACCTGGCATGGTTATTAGAAAGGGAAATGAAAGAGAAAGGAACCTGACAGTGTGTCCAATATAGTTTAAGAATAGTTAGATTTGGGAATTTAAACAGTCCCTTAGGCAATGCTATGTCTTTCTAGGAAAAAACAGTCAAACTCTGAGCTATCCCCATCCTGTTTCTCTCCTTAAACCAATGGGGACACATGTGGTTTCTGTGTCCCCATTGATGTGGGATGAATTGAGGAGATTTGACTGTTTACCAGGTTTCAGCAGGGGTCAGTCATTGAAATGGTCTCTTTCCAGGGCTCTACATAAAAATCAAGGACAAACTCCCCTGCCCTTGGTTTGACTTTCACTTTTTCAACACAGTAGTCCCCAGACCAGCAGCCTTAGCATCACCTGGGAACTTATGAGAAATGCAAATTCTCGAGTCCTACCCTAGACCTACTGAATCAGAAACTCTGGGGGTGGAGCCCAGCAACTGTGCTTTAACAGGTACTCTAGGTGATTTGAGACACATTAAAGTTTGAGAACCATGGATTTAACGCAATTCCTTGAAAGGAGAACTCAGAATGCATGCTCAACTGACTGACTCTCTTTTTCTCTTGGTCTCTCTCTTCTTTTTACAATTCCCTGGGACTAAAAAAAGTAAGCTTTCTGTTTACTTCCCCTGATGTAATATCCTGCTACCAGCATTTCAGAGCAACATCCCATAATAAACAAGCAAACAAACAAACAAAACTTGTGAGAATGGGCTCTTTGAGTTTGGTTGGAATAAGGTACTTGGAAGATAACCTGGATTGCTGCATGATTCTATTTTGAATGCCAGAAGCTATTACTTTTGCTTTTGCATTCCTTCTTTAAGATATGCTAATTTCCCACCCCCTCCCCTGTTGGATACCAGGAGCTGACCATGCCAATGGTCGTGTTCTCAGAGCAGTAAGAGAAGCGCATATTATTTTTTATTATTATTTTAAAAATTTGTGGTAAGTTTTTATTTTTTTTAAAAATTTATTTATTATTTTATTTATTTTTGGCTGCTTTGGTTCTTTGTTGCTGTGCACGGCTTTCTCTAGTTGCGGCAAGCGGGGGCTACTCTTAGTTGCAGTGCACGGGCTTCTCATTGTCGTGGCCTCTCCTGTTGTGGAGCACGGGCTCTAGGGTGCATGGGCTCAGTAGCTGTGGGATGCAGGCTCAGTAGTTGTGGCTCACGGGCTCTAGAGCACAGGCCCAGTAGTTGTGGCGCACGGGCCTAGTTACTCCGTGACATGTGGGATCTTCCCGGACCAGGGCTCGAACCTGTGCCCCCGGCATTGGCAGGCAGATTCTTAACCACTGCGCCATCAGGGAAGCCCCGAGAAGAGCATATTATTTTTCCAAGTATTAACCAGTTACATATACTCACTTTTGCCTGAAGTCTACACTTAAATTTGATGAGAATGATGAAGAGGACTGGCTACCTGCTCCTATATGCTCCACAGAAAGAAATAGTATAGGGCAACAAAAACAGAGAAATGGCCAAGACAGAGAATGTCTAATTCTGGCTCTGTTTCTGTCCCAGCATCCTCAGTGAAGTGCATAGTTTCCCCAGATTATGAAATAGAGATAACATTCTGAACATTACATAAAAAGGCAATTATTTTTACTCCTTCTTCTGCATAGAAATAGTCATTTGTCTTCCTTCTCAGTGTGAGTGAGAATTTATACTGCTTGAACAGAAAATATTTCAGTTTCCTTGGGAGAGAATCGCCTAGTAAACAAAAAATGTGTGGGATGTTGAACTCATAATTATTTAAAAGGAATAACTAAATATGCTACATTAATATGGGTGTAAATTGGATGTTGTCATTTTCTGTGACTAGAAGATTGAGAAAGAGGTATGATTCTTGTCTGCACCTAATCTATTCTCTATGTCTAACCTTTTGAATAATCATTTTAAAGATGTAAATTGCATACTCCCCTATTTTGGGGCTTCCCATTGCATTCAGAGTCCCCTTCAATCTCCAAGGCTCCACAGGTTCTGCCCTTGTGTTCTTCCACAGTGTCATATCAAGGCTTCTCTCCCCAGCTCCCCACCCCCGGCCCTTGCTTATATTGGCTTTCTTTCCATTTCTTGGAAGAACCAAATTCTTTCCCACCCCAGAGCTTTGGGATATGCCCTTTGCCAGGAATGTCCTTTCCCTAACCCTTCACAAGGTTAGTTCTCACTTACTCTTAATTTCTCAGAGAAATGTCTCTTCCTCATCTCCTACTGACCATTTGCTTTCATATGGATTGTCACAATCTGTAGTTATGTATTAATTTGGTGCTTTTTTTTGTCTATATTAGATTATAAACCCTGTAACATCAGAGGTCATGTCCATTTTGCTTCCCTCCCTATAACCAGCATAGTGCCTTGCACATAGGAGGTGTTAAGTAAATATTTGATGATTGGATTACCAAATAACATAGAGCAAAATGGACACTGTAGTTTGAAATATAAGTGATAAATTATCCTGAAATTTTAACAACATTACAATGTATTGAACTTGATTATTCAACAAATGGGTTGAATTCCAAAATTTGCAAACTGGTTATTTGACACTCAGATTACGTTTCTCTAACAGAAAAACTCACTGTCGGTTCACGCTTGCGTCCACTGAAAATAATAGTTACAGATCTTCTGCAAGATCAAGACCTTGGTTTCCAATCAGGATTCCTAGTTTTCAGCCTGCTCATAATTTTTAAGTCCTTTATTTTTGTGAAATTAAGATAGAAATGATGGATTCAAAAGGTGATTTTTAATTTTCTTCTCTCTCGATGTCTCTTTCATGATTTGAATGTTTGCATGAGGAGAAACATTGCTGTCAAGCTGTGCTCAGGATAAGGGATAGCCTTAAGAAGCTGGGAAAAAGGATAGCTTCCAAAAGTAGTTTGGAAGGAGATCTGTCAGCACACCACTGTAGCTCCTGTTGTAGAAATATGTTTGTGTGTAATTGGACTGGGGGTAGGGGGTTGGGGAAGAAGAGGACGACTGCTCCAAGGAAAGGGAGTGACCCTGGAATTGGTCCCTTGTACGCTGCAGTAGTCAACTGTTTAGTCACAGTGGCAGCTGCACAGCCCTAACTGCCACTGGAATGCTGGCTCTCAAAGACCTCATCAGTGGCATGAAGTGGCCACCCACAAGTGCAGATGTATTACTTAAAGGGCCTAATATTGTTGCTCTCTCCCCTAGAGGTCAGTTCAAATCAAACTCAGTTTTGCTTTCAAGTCTGTCCCAGAACTATAGAAGCACATTAGGCTCGCAAAGGCCTAAGTGGCTTAAAAATTTCCTGACCAAAACAGGAATTTCCACTACAACACCCCTGACAGGTGTTCCTCCAGCCTTTGTTTGAATACTCACCTCTTAACAGTCAGTCCACTTCATATTTGGACAGCTCTCATTGTTACATCTTTCACTTCCTTATGCAGTAATGAAATCTGGCTCCCTGGACTTTCACCCCATTTGTCTTTGTTCTGCCCTTTGGAGGTATGCAGAATATGTCTAATCCATCTTCAACATGATAGTTCTTTAGACATTTGAAGACAGCTGTCAGATCCTCTCCCCTAAATTCTCTCTTTCCCAGGTAAAATAGCTTCAGATCTTTCTGTTGTACCTTTTATAAATAGTGTTATTAATGTGGAAAGTATATGAGCAACAGCCCTAGGCAGACCTGAGTTCTGTTAATTTGTTTATTCAATTATTTTTTCTCTTTGCATTTATTCCCACTAATAAGTAGAATAAGTATGATAAATCCTATAAAGGAGAGGCACACTAGGTAGGAGTTTGACTAAGGTAGGGGAATTCAGCTAAGACTCTCTTAGGAGGTCAAGATTGAACTGACCTGATGGATTGGTAGTCATTAACAAGGTGAAGAGGAGAGGAAGTGCTTTCCAGGTAGAAGGAGCGGTACGTGAAAAGGCCCTGTGGCGGGCATGGCATGTGATGGAGGCATCACTTATCCTCTTGATTTAAGTTGATTTAAGTTCTGTATATAGGCAAAGATGGATTATAATAACTTCTTCCCTATGGAAGAATTTGTTCCTATGATATTATTCATAATAAGATAATCCATTAACCCAGTCAGGCTTTTCCTTCACTGTTTCACCAACAGACATTGCCACTTCTGTCCTTTTGCTTCTGCTTTTCCCTTTCTAGAAAGGTCTCTCCTTTTCTGTTTATCTAATCCTTGCAATCTTTACTGTCTATCTCCAGTTCTAACTCCTCTGGGAAGCTTCCCTTCGCACTCAGCCTCAGGTCCTTTCTGTGGTATAATGGTTAAACGCAGGATTTTGTAGTCCTGGGACTTGAGTCCAGGCTTGATTATTGACTACATGGTGGCCTTAGGCAAATTACTTAATTTCTCTGATATTCAATTTCCTTATCTGGACAAAAGAGGTAATAACAGTAACTACTTCATTAAAGTGGTAGTGAGGATTAAGTGAGATTATATATAGAGATATATAATAAGCCCTTCATAGTGGTTCTTGCTTCCTTGTTCTGTACCTCCTCTGTGGCCCACACCAAACTGGCTCAGTAATTTTTTCTAAGACTGACTGTAAGGATAGAGGAGCAGTGAGGAAGCCATTTACTTTGGTCCCAGGTATTTGAAATCTCCAGCTCCCTAGCTATCTATCGCTACTGCATACCCAGTGGAAGTGCTCTTGCAGTAAGGCTTGGTGCGCCTGCACACGGAGCCTCTGAGCTACTCACTGACCGATCCAGTTACCTTACAGCTCCCCAGGTTGTGTCACCATGTACAACCAAACAAGCCCAGGAAGTTGTAGAAGGCAAGTTATATTCATGCTTTAAATGGCAAGTAAAATTATTTTTCAGAATGTCACATCCAAGACTTTTTTGAATTAATGATTCTTTTGCAGAATCCTATTTCATGAATATAGCTTGATTATTTTTAATAACAGAAAAACAAATTATTTAATTAATAAACAAACAGGTTTTAAAAGAACTTACATTCAAATGAGATTAACTGTGAAATTCTAGTATTATCTTTAAAAAGATTGCAACCTATATGTCAAGACTGCTGTCAAGGTTGTAGTGGAAGGATATTGAATTTCTATCTCAAAAAAAGGAATGGAAATGTGCTAAATCAAGTCCATTGATATAAGATTTTTTATGTTTACAGACTGCAGACAATTGTGGTTCAATATTGCAAGTGATTTTCTTCTTTGTAGAATTAAAAGAATCTGCAAAATAGAAACTAAATCAATGCTGCACTTGCAATTTAAAATACAACCCCTTACCAGTACCACTTTGCATTTATTTCATACTTCAGATACTTCTCATACCCTGCTGAAGTCAGGGACTATAAAAGACATTTTAATGCATGTCTAGTTCTGCAATCAATAAAGCTAATTTAAACTATCCTCTAACAAGTGAGGTAAAGATTAGTATTTAGGTCTGGGATTAACAAGTGGAAATAGGTCATTCTGTGATATCCTGAGGGACACAGCACAGTTCAGTGTTTAAGGCTCAAAGAAAATCTATTTTGAGTCAAAAACTCCATCGTGGACAGGCTTGTATCCCATTAATGATGATATCTTTATCTTCTGTTCCTGAAGTATCATCTCTCTATTGTGATATAACACATCTTTCCCCCACCAGCCTCAATACTATTAACTGAACTTTTCTGCCCTTTCCTTTATTTTTGAAACAGAGCCTCCAGTCACATTTACTTTGATTACTGTTTTGACAGATACTAAAACCAAGATCAGTGTGCCTGTTTTTCTGTTGCAACCATTTTGACTATAAGTATTCAAATAGTACATAAAATCTTACTGAAGCACTTAATTCAGAATTTGAAAATTTGTGTACAAAAACACCACTACCGTGACTCCGTAGAGTTCAAAACGGGCCATTTTGCTCCTTTATAAAATTGGTCAAAATGAAAATGTACATTTTGTTCTATTCATTCACTTTTCCCTGTTCTCTTTAACTTAGTTTCATTCCCTCTGTTCTTTGTAATCCGCCTGTCCCCACACTGGTTTTCTTTCTACAAATCCCTTAAATAATGGTTACTGACATCAGTGTCCATAGTTTTAACACCTTTATTAAATATAATAACTTTCATAAAGGGCCTCACACACCTTAGGGAATCATGGGCTTATTAAAGATTAGCTAACCTCATTTTATGACCAAATCTCTCTTTTCCTGTTGCTCTAATATTTATTTTATCAATTGTTATTATCTTTTTTTAAACAGCTTTATTGGAGTATAATTGCTTGACAATGGTGTGTTAGTTTCTGCTTTATAACAAAGTGAATCAGCTGTACATAAACATATATCCCCACATCTCCTCCCTCTTGCATCTCACTCCCACACTCCCTATCCCACCACTCTAGATGGTCACAAAGCACCGAGCTGATCTCCCTGTGCTATGCGGCTGATTCCCACTAGCTATCTATTTTACATTTGGTAGTGTATATATGTCCATGCCACTCTCTCACTTCGTCCCAGCTTACCCTTCCCCCTCCCCATATCCTCAAGTCCATTTTCTACGTCTGCGTCTTTATTCCTGTCCTGCCCCTAGGTTCTTCAGAACCATTTTTTTTAGATTCCATATATGTGTTAGCATATGGTATTTGTTTTTCTCTTTCTGACTGACTTCACTCTGTATGACAATCTCTAGGTCCATCCACCTCACTACAAATAACTCAATTTTGTTCCTTTTTATGGCAGAGTAATATTCCATTGTATATGTGCGCCACATCTTCTTTATCCATTCATCTGTCGATGGACATTTCGGTTGCTTCCATGTCCTGGCTATTGTAAATAGGGCAGCAATGAACATTGTGATACATGACTCTTTTTGAATTATGGTTTTCTCAGGGTATATGCCCAGTAGTGGGATTGCTGGGTCGCGTGGTAGTTCTATTTTTAGTTTTTTAAGGAACCTCCATACTGTTCTCCATAATGGCTGTATCAATTTACATTCCCACCAACAGTGCAAGAGGGTTCCCTTTTCTCCACACCCTCTCCAGCATTTACTGTTTGTAGATTTTTTGATGATGGCCATTCTGACTGGTATCAGGTGATACCTCATTGTAGTTTTTTTTTTTTTTTCGGTACGCAGGCCTCTCACTGCTGTGGCCTCTCTTGTTGCGGAGCAGAGGCTCCAGACGCACAGGCTCAGCGGCCCTGGCTCACTGGCCCAGCCGCTCCGCGGCATGTGGGATCCTCCTGGACCAGGGCACGAACCCAGATCCCCTTCATTGGCAGGCAGACTCCCAACCACTGCGCTACCAGGGAAGCCCCCTCATTGTAGTTTTGATTTGCATTTCTCTAATGATTAGTGATGTTGAGCGTCCTTTCATGTGTTTGTCGGCAGTCTGTATATCTTCTTTGGAGAAATGTCTATTTAGGTCTTCTGCCCATTTTTGGATTGGATTGCTTGTTTTTTCGATATTGAGCTGCATGAGCTGCTTGTAAATTTTGGAGATTAACCTTTTGTCAGTTGCTTCATTTGCAAATATTTTCTCCCATTCTGAGGGTTGTCTTTTCGTCTTGTTTATGCTTTCCTTTGCTGTGCAAAAGCTTTTAAGTTTCATTAGGTCCCATGTGTTTATTTTTGGTTTTATTTCCATTTCTGTAGGAGGTGGGTCAAAAAGGATCTTGCTGTGATTTGTGTCATGGAGTGTTCTGCCTATGTTTTCCTCTAAGAGTTTTGTAGTGTCTGGCCTTACATTTAGGTCTTTAATCCAGTTTGAATTTATTTTTGTGTATGGTGTTAGGAAGTGTTCTAATTTCATTCTTTTACATGTACCTGTCCAGTTTTCCCAGCACCACTTACTGTAGAGGCTGTCTTTTCTCCATTGTATATTCTTGCCTCCTTTATCAAAGATAAGGTGACCATATGTGCGTGGGTTTATATCTGGGCTTCCTATCCTGTTCCATTGATCTATATTTCTGTTTTTGTGCCAGTCCCATACTGTCTTGATTACAGTAGCTTTGTAGTATAGTCTGAAGTCTGGGAGCCTGATTCCTCCAGCTCCATTTTTCTTTCTCAAGATTGCTTTGGCTATTCGGGGTCTTTTGTGTTTCCATACAAATTGTGAAATTTTTTGTTCTAGTTCTGTGAAAAATGCCATTGGTAGTTTGATAGGGATTGCATTGAATCTGTAGATTGCTTGGGGTAGTATAGTCATTTTCACAGTGTTGAATCTTCCAATCCAAGAACATGGTATATCTCTCCACCTGTTGGTATCATCTTGAATTTCTTTCGTCAGTGTCTTACAGTTTTCTGCATACAGGTCTTTTGTCTCCTTAGGTAGGTTTATTTCTACGTATTTTATTCTTTTTGTTGCAATGGTAAATGGGAGTGTTTCCTTAATTTCTCTTTCAGATTTTTCATCATAGTGTATAGGAATGCAAGAGATTTCTGTGCATTGACATTGTATCCTGCTACTTTACCATATTCATTGATTACCTCTAGCTAGTAGTTTTCTGGTGGCATCTTTAGGATTCTCTATGTATAGTATCACGTCATCTGCAAACAGTGACAACTTTACTTCTTCTTTTCCAATTTGGATTCCTTTTTATTTCTTCTTCTTCTCTGATTCCTGTGGCTAAAACTTCCAAAACTATGTTGAATAATAGTGGTAAGAGTGGGCAACCTTGTTTTTTCCTGATGTTAGTGTAAATGGTTTCAGTTTTTCACCATTGAGAATGATGTTGGCTGTGGGTTTGTCATATATGGCCTTTATATGTTGAGGTACATTCCCTCTTTGCCTACTTTCTGGAGGGTTTTTGTCATAAGTGGGTGTTGAATTTTGTTGAAAGCTTTTTCAGCATCTATTGAGATGATCATATGGTTTTTCTCCTTCAATTTGTTAATTTGGTGTATCACATTGATTGATTTGCATATATTGAAGAATCCTTGCATTCCTGGGAGAAACCCCACTTGATCATGGTGTATGATCCTTTTAATGTGCTGTTGGATTCTGTTTGCTAGTATCTTGTTGAGGATGGTTGCATGTATGTTCATCAGTGATACTGGTCTGTAGTTTTCTTTTTTTGTGACATCTTTGGTGTCAGCGTGATGGTGGCCTCGTAGAATGAGTTTGGGAGTGTTCCTCCCTCTGCTATATTTTGGAAGAGTTAGATGATGATACGTGTTAGCTCTCCTCTAAATGTTTGATAGAATTTGCCTGTGAAGCCATCTGGTCCTGGGCTTTTGTTTGTTGGAAAATTTTCAATCACAGTCTCAATTTCAGTGCTTGTGATTGGTCTGTTTATATTTTCTATTTCTTCCTGGTTCAGTCTCGGAAGGTTGTGCTTTTCTAAGAATTTGTCCATTTCTTTAGGTTGTCCATTTTATTAGCCTATCATTGCTTGTAGTAATCTCTCATGATCCTTTGTATTTCTGCAGTGTCAGTTGTTACTTCTCCTTTTTCATTTCCAGTTCTATTGATTTGAGTCTTTTCCCTTTTTTTCTTGATGAGTCTGGCTAATGGTTTATCAATTTTTTTTATCTTCACAAAGAACCAGCTTTTAGTTTTATTGATTTTTACTATCGTTTCCTTCATTTCTTTTTCATTGATTTCTGATCTGATCTTTATTATTTCTTTCCTTCTGCTAACTTTGGGGTTTTTTTGTTCTTCTTTCTCTAATTGCTTTAGGTGTAAGGTTAGGTTGTTTATTTGAGATGTTTCTTGTTTCTTGAGGTAAGATTGTATTGCTATAAACTTCCCTTATAACTGCTTTGGCTACATCCCATAGGTTTTGGGTCGTCGTGTTTTCATTGTCATTGGTTTCTAGGTCTTTTTTTATTTCTTCTTTGATTTCTTCAGTCCATTGGTGAAAGTGGGTTGTTAAAGTCCCCTACTATGATTGTGTTACTGTCGATTTCCCCTTTTATGGCTGTTAGCATTTGCCTTATGTACTGCGGTGCTCCTATGTTGGGTACATAAATATTTACAATTGTTATATCTTCTTCTTGGATTGATCCCTTGATCATTATGTACTGTCCGTCTTTATCTCTTGTAATAGCCTTTATTTTAAAGTCTATTTTGTCTGATATGAGAATTGCTACTCCAGCTTTTTTTTTTTTAATGATGAACGTAAAGTGTTTTTTTTTTATTTTTTTAATTAGTCATCCATTTTATACCCATCAATGTATACATGTCAATTCCAATCTCCCAGTTCATCACCCCACCCCCCCACCCCCCACCGCATTCCCCCCTTGGTGTCCATACGTTTGTTCTCTATATCTGTGTCTCAATTTCTGCCCTGCAAACCAGTTCATCTGTACCATTTTTCTAGGTTCCACATATATGTGTTAATATACGATATTTGTTTGTCTCTTTCTGACTTACTTCACTCTGTATGACAGTCTCTAGATTACTCCAGCTTTCTTTTGTTTTTGTTTTTTTGCGATACGCGGGCCTCTCGCTGTTGTGGCCTCTCCCGCTGCGGAGCACAGGCTCCAGACGTGCAGGCTCAGCGGCCATGGCTCATGAGCCCAGCCGCTCCATGGCATGTGGGACCTTCCCGGACCGGGGCACAAACCCGTGTGCCCTGCATCAGCAGGCAGACTCTCAACCACTGCGCCACCAGGCAAGCCCTCCAGCTTTCTTTTGATTTCCATGTGCATGGAGTATCTTTTTCCATCCCCTCACTCTCAGTCTGTATGTGTCCCTAGATCTGAAGTGGGTCTCTTGTAGACAGCATATATATGGGTCTTGTTTTTGTATCCATTCAGCCAGTCTATGTCTTTTGGTGGGAGCATTTAATCCACTTACATTTAATGTAGTTATCAATATGTATGTTCCTATCACCATTTTCTTAATTGTTTGGGGTTTATTATTGTAGGTCTTTTCCTTCTCTTCTGTTTCCTGCCTAGAGAAGTTCCTTTAGCATTTGTTGTAAAGCTGGTTTGGTGGTGCTGAATTCTCTTAGCTTTTGCTTGTCTGTAAAGGTTTTAATTCCTCTGTTGAATCTGAATGAGATCTTTGCTGGGTAGAGTAATCTTGGTTGTAGGTTTTTCCCTTTCATTACTTTAAATATGTCCTGCCACTCCCTTCTGGCTTGCAGAGTTTCTGCTGAAAGATCAGCTATTAACCTTATGGGGATTCCCTTGTATGTTATTTGTTGCTTTTCCCTCGCTGCTTTTATTTATATTTTTTCTTTGTATTTAATTTTTGATAGCTTGATTAATATGTGTCTTCGTGTGTTTCTCCTTGGATTTATCCTGTATGGGACTCTCTGTGCTTCCTGGACTTGATTAACTATTTCCTTTCCCATATTAGGGAAGTTTTCACCTATAATCTCTTCAAATATTTTCTCAGTCCCTTTCTTTTTCTCTTCTTCTTCTGGGACCCCTATAATTCAGATGCCGGTGTGTTTATTGTTGTCCCAGAGGTCTCTGAGACTGCCCTCAATTCTTTTTATTCTTTTTTCTTTATTCTACTCTGCAGTAGTTATTTCAACTCTTTTATCTTCCAGGGCACTTATCCGTTCTTCTGCCTCAGTTATTCTGCTATTGATTCCTTCAGGAGAATACTTAATTTCATTTACTGTGTTGTTCATCATTGTTTGTTTGCTCTTTAGTTCTTCTAGGTTGTGGTTAAACGTTTCTTGTATTTTCTCCATTCTATTTCCAAGATTTTGGATCAACTTTTTTTTTTTTTAATTATTTATTTAATTTTATTTTTGCTGCATTGGGTCTTCTTTGGTGTGCACAGGCTTTCTCTAGTTGAGGTGAGCGGGGGCTACTCTTCTTTGGGGTGCACAAGCTTCTCATTACGGTCGCTTCTCTTGTTGCAGAGCATGGGCTCTAGGGTGTGCAGGCTTCAGTAGTTGTGGCACACAGGCTTCGTTGCTCTGCGGCATGTGGGATCTTCCTGGACCAGGGCCTGAACCCGTGTCTCCTGCATTGGCAGGCAGATTCTTAACCACTGTGCCACTAGGGAAGCCCTGGATCATCTTTTCTATCATTACTCTGAATTCTTTTTCAGGTAGACTGCCAATTTCCTCTTCATTTGTTTGGTCTGGTGGGTTTTTACCTTGCTCCTTTATCTGTTGTGTATTTCTCTGTCTTCTCATTTTCCTTAACTTACTGTATCTGGGGTCTTCTTTTCGCAGGCTGTAGGTTCGTTGTTCCCATTGTTTTTGGTGTCTGTCCCCAGTGGCTAAGGTTGGTTCAGTGGGTTGTGTAGGCTTCCTGGTGGAGGGAGACTGGTGCCTGTGTTCTGGTTGGTGAGGCTGGATCTTGTCTTTCTGGTGGGCAGAACCATGTCTGGTAGTGTGTTTTGGGGTGTCTGTGACCTTACTGTGATTTTAGGCAGCCTCTCTACTAATGGGTGGGGTTGTGTTCCTGTCTTGCTAGTTGTTTGGCATAGGGCGTCCAGCACTGTAGCTTGCTGGTCGTTGAGTTGAGCTGGGTCTTAGTGTTGCGATGGAGATCTGTGGGAGAGCTTTCGCTGTTTGATATTACGTGGAGCCGGGAGGTCTCTGGTGGGCCAATGTCCTGAACTTGGCTCTCCCACCTCAGAGGCACAGACCTGACACCCGGCCGGAACACCAAGACCCTGTCAGCAACACAGCTTAGAAGAAAATGGAGGAGGGAAGGAAGGAAGGAAGGAAGAAAGGAAGGAGAGAGAAAGAAAGAAGTAAAATAAAATAAAGTTATTAAAATAAAAAAAAATTTTAAGTTATTAAAAATAAAAAAGTAATAAGAAAAAGGAAAGAAAGAAGAGAGCAACCAAACCAAAAAACAAAACCACCAATGATAACAAGCAGTAAAAGCTGTACAAAAAAAAACAAAAACAGAAAAAATGGACAGACAGAACCCTAGGACAAATGGTAAAAGCAAAGCTATACAGACAAAATAACACAAAGAAGCATACACACCCACAAAAAGAGAAAAAGGAAAAAAAAGAATGTATATAATATAAAAAAAAAAAATGAGGCTTCCCTGGTGGCGCAATGGTTGAGAGTCCGCCTGCCGATGCAGGGGACACTGGTTCGTGCCCCGGTCCGGGAAGATCCCACATGCCGCGGAGCGGCTGGGCCCGTGAGCAATGGCCTCTGAGCCTGCACGTCTGGAGCCTGTGCTCCGCAACGGGAGAGGCCAAAACAGTGAGAGGCCCGTGTACGGCAAAAAAAAAAAAAAAAAAAAAAATTGAAGAGAGCAACCAAATCAATAAACAAATCTACCAACGATAATAAGCTCTAAATACTAAACTATGATAAATGTAAAACCAGAAACAAGTTAGATGCAGAAAGCAAACCCTAAGTCTACAGTTGCTCCCACAGTCCACTGCCTCAATTTTGGGATGATTTGTTGTCTATGCAGGTATTCCACAGATGCAGGGTACATCAAGTCGACTGTAGAGATTTAATCCACTGCTCCTGAGGCTACTGAGGCTACTGGGAGAAATTTCCCTTTCTCTTCTTTGTTCGCACAGCTCCTGGGGTTCAGTTTTGGATTTGGCCACGCATCTGCATGTAGGTCACCTGAGGGCATCTCTTCCCCACCCAGACAGGACAGGGTTAAAGTAGCAGCTGATTAGGGGGCTGTGGCTCACTCAGGCCGTGGGGAGGGAGGGGTACGGAATGCGGGGCAAGCGTGTGGCGGCAGAGGCCAGTGTGACGTTACACAGCCTGAGGCGTGCTGTGTGTTCTCCTGGGGAAGTTGTCCCTGGATCACGGGACCCTGGCAGTGGCCAGCTGCACAGGCTCCCGGGAGGGGATGTGCGGGTAGTGACCTGTGCTTGCACACAGGCTTCTTGGTGGGTGGAGCAGCAGCCTTAGTGTCTCATGCCCGTCTCTGGGGTCCGCGCTGATAGCCGCGGCTCGCACCTGTCTCTGGAGCTCGTTTAGGCAGTATTCTGAATCCCCTGTCCTCGTGCACCCTGAAACAATGTTCTCTTGCCTCAGGCAGTTACAGGCTTTTTCCTGGACTCCCTCTTGGCTAGCTGTGGCGCACTAGCCCCTTTCAGGCTGTGTTCACGCAGCCAACCCCAGTCCTCTCCCTGGGCTGTGACCTCTGAAGCCCGAGCCTCAGCTCCCAGCCCCTACCCACCCCGGCTGGTAAGCAGACAAGCCTCTCGGGCTAGTGAGTGCTGGTCGGCACTGATCCTCTGTGTGGGAATCTCTCCGCTTTGCCCTCCGCACCCCTGTTGCTGCGCTCTCCTCCGTGGCTCTGAAGCTTCCCCCCTCCGCCACCCGCAGTCTCCGGCCGCGAAGGGGCTTCCTAGTGTGTGGAAACTTTTCCTCCTCCTTCACAGCTCCCTCCTCGGGGTACAGGTCCCGTCCCTATTCTTTTTTTTTTTTTTTTTTTTTTGCGGTACGCGGGCCTGTCACTGTTGTGGCCTCTCCCGTTGCAGAGCACAGGCTCTGGACGCGCAGGCTCAGCGGCTATGGCTCATGAGCCTAGACACTCCACGGCATGTAGGATCTTCCCAGACCAGGGCACGAACCCGTGTCCCCTGCATCGGCAGGGGGACTCTCAACCACTGTGCCAGCAGGGAAGCCCCCCGTTCCTATTCTTTTGTCTCTGTTTTTTCTTTTTTATTTTACCCTACCCAGGTATGTGGGGAGTTTCTTGCGTTTTGAGAAGTCTGAGGTCTTCTGCCAGCGTTCAGTAGGTGTTCTGTAGGAGTTGTTCCACATGTAGATGTATTTCTGATGCATTTGTGGGGAGGAAGGTGATCTCCACGTCTTACTCCTCCGCTATCTTGAAGGTTCCCCCTGAGGCTTCCATTTTTAAAGCAATTTAAGTTTTCTCAATGCTGTTCTTGGCATAGCTGCCTTCTGGGAACTGACTGTTGATAGATATAAGGCAGGATGTCCTCTTTTACCTAGCTATATATGGGTGCTGGACCATACTGGTTGTACACACGCCCTGGGCTTCCCTGAGTCCAGGACAGTGAGTTGGAGTCCTCACACTGGCTTAGCTGCATTTTCCAGCCCCACTGGTTCTGGGATGGAGCCGTGACCCTGGGCAAGAGGCAGTGCCCTTGGAGCTCAGCGGGAAGGCTGGCCTGGGTCAGGGAGAGCGGGTGCCTGACAGGGAGCAGGGACCCAGGCGGGCACGCTGGACCGCTCTGAACCCTGTTATTATCTTTTGATCAAGCATCCTGATAAGAAATAGAATTGGAGTCTTCTTTTTTTCTTTCACCACCCAACATTTTATTTTGATAAATTTCAAACATACAGAAAGGTTGAAATAATTATATAGTGACTATCCATATACCCATTCATACATATTCTACTACGAACATTTTATTATATATGCTTTATTACGTAACTGTGTATTTATCCATTTCTTCATCCGTCCATCAATCCACCTTAATTTTTTGATGCAGTACGTTGCAGGTATCAGTATACTTCATCTGTAAAGGCTTCAGCATGCATATCATTAAATGGAGTTTTATATTAGTTTACAGTTCTTTTTTTCTTTCAAGTAATATGTACATATAATGACCTATACACATCTTAACCTTATCATTTGCTGTATTTTGACAAATATATCACTTGTGTAACCTAAACCCCTATCAAGACAGAGAATATTACTATCACTACAGAAAGTTTCCTTGTGCCTCTTTTCAGCCAAGCCTCACCCACTCTCCTCCCACCCCAGGCAACCAGTGTTCTAATATTTTTTTCCACCACAGATTAGTTTTGCCTGTTCTAGAACTTCATGCAGATGGAATCAAAGAATAGGCTCTATGGGCAAGGTTTCTTTCATTCAACATAATATTAAGATTCATCCATGTGTGCACCAACAGTTAGTTCCTTTTTCCTTCTGAGTGGTATTCTGTTATATGACTATACCACAGTTGGTCTATCCATTCTCCTATTCATGAAGAGCTGAGTGGTTTCCAGATTTGGGCCATGTTGACGAAAGCTGCTATGAGCATTTGCGTATGAGTGTTTTTGTGAACATGTGTTTTCCTTTCTCTTGTGTAAGTACTTAGAAATGTAATTGGTGGGTCATAGGGTAGGTGTATACCTAGTATTATAAGAAACTACCACCAGTTTTGTTTCTAAAATAGCTGTGCCATTTTACACTTCTATCAGCAATGTGTGATTTTGGTTGTTCCACATTCTTGCCAACATTGTGTTGTCAATCTTTTGAATTTTAGCCATTTTGGTGGGTATATAATGATATCTCATATAGGTGCTCACTGGCATTTCCTAATAACTGATGATGTTCAGTACTTTTCATATGCTTCTTGGCCATTCATAGGCCTTTATTTGTGAAATTTCTGTTTAAATCTTTGTCCACTTATTTTTATTAGGTGGTTTATGTTTTTGTTATGGAGTTGTAGTTCTTTATGTATCCTGGATACCAGTCCTTTGTCAGATATATGTCTGTGAACCCATGTCTTCATTGATTTCATCCATCTTGGCCTCCATTCTGTAGCGTAATTGAACCAGTGTCAAATATTGTCTGCATATCTTGTTCAAAGACACTTATAGGTTTGTAAAATAAATACCTGCTAGGTGGTATCTTTCTTTAATGCTGTAGGAAGGCAATCGCGTAGTTCCAGAAAACTGTTGAATGTCAAGGACTGTTCTTCCTATTTGTCCTTCTATAATATCAGGGGTTATTTTCAGAATGGAAATTAACGTTTTTAGTTTTCTTTCAAAAAAGTAGTTTCATCTAGGTTTTTTTTTCTATTTATAAAGTAATACAAAGTAAAAGAAATCTAAGAGTAATTGTAAAAAAAAAAAGAAAACCAAACAATATTTTAATGTTACTTTATTCATAGTTATCTAGGGGGAAAAGTAGCTAGTGCTATCTGTGATTTCATGGTAATAAAGTTGATAATGACATTGCAAGTTTGTGAAGACATCATTTTTTTTTTCCCAAAGTACTTTTCACATTTTTTAAATCTTTGAAATCAGGAAATAAACTTTAGAGTTGGCTTCAACTCTAAGAGAGGAATTGATACCACAGCCAGTGTAACTATTGTGACAAAGTTAATGTAGTCGGGATTTGTTCTTAAAACCAAGATCCAAGTGACAATCTGGAAGCGTTAAAGGCCTTTTGCACCATGCGTTACTACACTGATTGTAATACAAAAGATTAAAAACATTTCAAGCATCCCCCTAGAGGAGACCAATTCAAATAAACTGTTTCAGTCATGCAATGGAACACTTCCCTTCTCTGTCTCCTCCTACTGAATGTATCACTTACGTTGTTTTATTTTTTTCTTCATGATTTCATAATCATAGAATTTTACAGATGGAAAGAACTTTGGGGTCATCTGGTTCTATCCTCTCATTTTACAGAGGAAGAAAAAAACACACAGATACTAAAAAATATGCCCCAAACAATAGAACTCACAATCTGGGGAGTTGGGACTAGACATAGACCTCCTGATTGAATAATCTTTTGATTTCATATTTTTCCTCTGTTGTCATATTTACTCTTTTCTTTCTACTGCATTTGCCAATATGGTCTCTAATTGTATCTAAACTGGACTGTCACTCAGACTGATCTTTTCCCCTTAGGTCCGTCTTGTACTTTTGTCTCAGTGAGTTTCCTAATATAGGCCTTTCATCAGGCATCCTTTTACTTCAGAAACTTTAGTAGTTGCGGTTGAATCATGTCCTAAATTCTCAGGGACCTCCATACTCTAATCCCATCCTGCCTCTGCATCCTTGTTTCCCACTCTCCCCAAACCCCCACCTGCCCGTCAGGATGGTCTCACTGTGACCTTGCTGTATGTGAACTCCTTTTGTGGTTCCTCTGTTGGTTCCTTACTCTGGTAAACCTCCCACCCTTCTCTCCATTTAGCCACTTACGTACAGCTCATAGTTCAAAATACAGCTCAAGCTCCACCTTCTCCAATTTTCTAAATTATCTCCACTGCAGTGATTTCTCACCCCTAAATATACACTACAACATCCCACTTAGCAATTGATGTGTGTACTAGCTTTATAACAGCTAAACCCCCAAATCTCAGTGGCTTAACCTCATAGATGTACACTTGTTGTTCAGTGAAGATAGTGTAAGTGTTCTTGTATTGCTGATGGTGGGGGTGGGGCTGCTGTGCTTTTTGCAGCTCTTGAGGGGTTCAGGGTGATGGAGGCTCTGCCATCTTTAACACAAAACTCCCAGAGTTGCCCAGGCATTGGAAGTTGGAGAAAGAGTGGAGAAGGCATACCTGCTTCTTAGGCACCTCAGTCAAATAGGGACATGTCAGTACTTTTGCTGGTGAAAACTAATCACAGGGCTGCACCTTTGCTGGCAAAGGTACCCTCTGACTGGGTGACTGCACCCCTGGAACTGCTCTACTCTTACTCTAGTCTTTGGAGGGAAGCATAAATCTTGGGGTGGGCGTGGTGGTGGTAACTGTCTAGCTTTGTTACAGCGTTGTCCTGTACTGATTTTAATTGCTTGGTGTCTTTGTATCCCCAGCTAGATTTTACACTGTGACTAAAATTCCACAAATGTATACAACAGAAGGAGAGTCTGGCACTTAGCTATGCTCAGTGAATGCCTGTTAAATAACAGAACAATTTATGTAGTGGTTTTTTTTTGTTGTTGTTTTGTTTTTGTTCTTAATTCCTAAATTAAACCAGAAAGAGAAACAAAAAATAACAAATCACTAGGGGTTTTGTCTTTGTCTTTTTAAAGGGCACATTTGCAGTGTATTCTTCACACACAGAGTGGAATTTAGCTGGATTATCTTCACTTTAAGAATAATGAGATTCTTTCTAGCTTCAAAAACTATTTTCAACTGGTGCATCATGTTTCCCTTTCTCTTCCTAAACCTTTTCTTTTATAGAAAAATTGACACATATACAAAATAGAGTGAATATTATAACTAAACCCCATGTACACATCACCTGGCTTAGTGATGATTGACTCATGACTAGTGTCATTTCATCTGCATACCTCACTCCCATCCCACACTACATTTATTATTATTTTTTTTTGCGGTACGCGGGCCTCTCACTGTTGTGGCCTCTCCTGTTGCCGAGCACAGGCTCCGGACGCGCAGGCTCAGCGGCCATGGCTCACGGGCCCAGCCGCTCCGCGGCATGTGGGATCTTCCCGGACCAGGGCACGAACCCCTATCCCCTGCATCGGCAGGCGGACTCTCGACCACTGCGCCACCAGGGAAGCCTCCACACTACATTTTTGAAACTAAACATAAATAGCATATTGTTTCATGTGTAAATATTTCCACTTGTATTGCTAGTAGATAAGGCCTAAAAGAAAACCCCATAATATACTATATCTCATTTCAATAATAATAATTCCTTTTTATCACCAAATAATCCAGTTAGTAATCAAATTTCCCCCATTTAAAAAAAAATTGGTTTGTTCAAATCAAAATCCAAACGCTACAGTTTAGACATACCTCTTAAATATTTTTTAAAAATATAGTTCTCTCTCTTGCCCACTTTTTTCTTGGAATTTACTTATTGAAGAAACAAGTCATTTGTCCTCTAATGGTTCTCACATTCTGGATATGGGTGAATGCATCCTTACGGTTTCTTTCACAGTTTAGTGTACCTCTGTCCCCAGCATTTCCTGTAGGCTAGAGTTAGGTCTAGAATCTTGATCAGATTCTGGTTTGATTTTTCATCATAAATGGGGTTATGTATATCCATCACAAAGCACAGAATGTCTCATTATGTCTCTTTTTTGCTGGTAACATTTATCAGTGGATTTAAGAGTTGTCACCCTGATCCATCCATTATAAAGTTCTCCCTCAGTTTTCACCTGTGGTCTTGGCTGCCACTGACGATCATTACCTAGATCCGTTATTTCATCATGCACATTGTCTTTTTACAATAAGATCTTCCAGAATTCTGAAGTATTTTATTATTCCTTTTCATCTTGTATTATTAAATCTATTTTAGACATTTAAACTTTCCCCCCAGTCATAAAAATGGTAATTAACACCTGTTTGACACAAAGTATTTTTACACACACTGTTGCGCAAATACAATCTGATCCTCTCAAAACACCTTACAGTTAAGCTGGCTCTGTGACCTTGGGCAAAGGGCCTCATCTTAGAGATGAGGAAAATAATAATAACCACCTCTAGGATTGTTATGAAAATTAAACAAGTTAAATACTGCTTAGAACAATGCTCACCATATTATAGTAAGAGAGAAATAAACATTTACTACTGTTGTTATTATATTGTTATGTTGCTATCATCCAAATTTTTTTTCAATTTTAGTCTACTATGTTGCAACTTTAACTAATGTTTCTGTGATTTTTTTAAATTTTAGTTTTTATGGAGATTAATAGGAACAATTTAATTATATTTCCATATAATTTCATAGTCTCTGACCGCCCCCGTCATAACCTTGATTAGCTTACATGTGATATGAACTTAGCTTTTACTGTTGCTTACTGTTAAATATTATTTAAATACTCTGTTTTCTTTATTTATAGAAGACCAACGAAAAATCATTTTCTACCCCCTAACCCCACCCCTACCCCCCCCAAAAAAAAACAATTAAAAGAAGATAATATTTAACTTGCACTGTTTAGGCTATCTATACCATATTCTCCTTTATGATATGAAAAAAACAACATGCTTTCACATATTTTATATGATAAGCTTTTAATATATTTTAGAATAAGCCTTAATAGAATCATAGAGTCCTAGAGCTTAGAGGACTGTGGAGAGCAGTATCAGCACTTCATTTGCAGGTGAAGAAACTGAGGACTAACTAGGTTAAAGGACTCATCCAAGTTGTCCAACTTCACATGACCAACCAGTGGCAGAGCCAGGACTAATACCCAGATCTTAAGTCAAAAGCAGCCCAGGTCTCCAAACTCTTTCCATTATACTGCATAATGCTAAACTATTTTCACTGTGCCTCCATCAGTGCTCACAACACCACGCTACAAGCAACAATATCACTATTTGGAGCTAAAAGTGAGAAACATGAGCTGCAGGTTTGACGACACACAAATGTCAGTGGAACTTAGCAACGTGGAACCCAGGAACCCATCCCTGTTTCATGACACTTTAATGACAACAGACAATGTATGTAAGTAAATGTATGTAAGACTAAATGAGTATAATGTGTATGTACATTAATACCTAGACGTAAAGAGAAAGGACAGCTCCTTTCCACTGACACCGTGGAAAGGTGACACACTTGTGACACACAGTCATATATGAGGGTAGACTTGCAAGGCAGATTTTAGGTAATTTTTGACTTTTTTGTTTGTTTTTACTTTTAATTGTGGAGAATTTTAAATATGCACAAAAATAGACATAATAGTATAATGAATTCTTATGTTCCCATCACTTAGCCCCAATCTCCATTAACCTAAGGCCAATCTTATCCCATTCCTCCCCTCATCCACTCCCTGCTTTTGTATTATTTTGAAGCATATTTCTCTAGAAGACAAAAAGTTTTGAAATAATTACAAACATGACCAATTTTCATGCCTAAAATTTATTAATATAATCAAACAGGCAGTTAGTATTCAATTTTCCCATTGTTTTATAAACATCAACTTTCTTAGTTTCTTTTTTTGAATCAGGATCTAACCTCTCACGTTGTGACTATTTCTCTTTAATCTATGTTGCTTCTCTCTTTACTCCTTGCAATTTACTTGTTGAAGAAAACAGAATATTTGACCTGTAGCTTTCCCCAGAGTCTGGATTTTACTTGCTTACATGCCTGCACTGTAGTTACAAGGCAGCTTTAAACATTAAAGAAAATGTTTGTGCATATTATTAACAGGTTTCACCAATTTGGTGGTATTATTTGGGGCACTGATGATAACAGCTAGAGGTCTGGGTGGTGATCCCAGCTAGCTGTGAGTGCTCTGTGATGGAGTTACGTGTGCTTGTCCATGTGAGCAGCTGCTATCAGTCTGAAAAAACTTGTCTAGCGCCCCAGTCCCTTCCTGCTCTCTAATCTAAATTGGGCCTCTTGTTATATAGTGTCAGAGCACCCTTTACTTTTTCTTCACAGCAGTTGGCACAATTTGTAATTATAGAGGTCTTGGAAGATTTATAGTCAGAAAAGTCAGGAGTACATGAATGTAACAGTGTATAACTAAATTCTTTATAACACACAAACCATGGTTTCCAGCTGGGAATGGGAAAACATAAACTTGACAATCCAGGATAATCATTTCCACTTTGGAACTTTTTCTCTTGTGATTAAGAACCAAGTCAAATTCCATTCTTCCTTCCTCTTCTCTTCTCCCTGGGGACAACTACATTCCTGGTCAGGTCATCTTGTGTACATGCTGTTCTTTACTTGGTTCTTACCTTTAACTGAGTTTGGGGCTATTTCTTCAGCCTTCGTTTGTCCCAATTTCATAAGTTTGTTGTAAAAATTCTATGGTCAGGGAGTCTTCCAGACAAGAAGAGGAGATTCAGAGGAGGTAATAGTATAGATGCTAATTGGTGCTGAGAAGGGTGCTGGCAACCTGTCCCCTACCAGGACAAAACCGAGGGAGGTAATTGCAATACCCAGATTTACTTAGGTGAATCTCAAGTTTGGAATAGCACCCAACCAATAGACACCTGGCCAGCAAGGGCTGAGTGAGTCCTGGCAGGTGGACTGAGGGCAGCTTTATAGAACCTGCATATGCCTGGGTGGAGGGAGGAAATTGCTGAGAGGTTTTAAGCCTCTGAAGGATTTGAGGGTGGTGGCAAAATGCCAAGAGGCTCGGGGAACCAGGAGACACTGAGTATGTAGACCTTGAGGCTGGAAGCAATGGCAGGGACCGTGGCCACCAGCAGTGGTTGCCAAATACCACTTGTGGTAAACTGTACCTCAGCTGGTGCATGTCTGTGACCCCCCCCCCCCCCCCCAAGGATCATGTAGACAGTGACACTACAGATGTCCCCAGTGGTGGAAGTTAGTTAAGATTTCTTGGGGAAGTTGGCTCATCCTCAAGAAAAAGGGAAACAGAAGAAGGAGGAAGAAAACTTTGAATCATAATGAATATTTAGTAGTTTTAAACAGAAAGGGACTGAACTATCTTCAAGTGGCAAGGTTGAGTTAATTTTCCTTCCATCAGCAGAAAGGGGACTCAAGAGCTAAGTTTGAATTCCATGAGAAAAAGATAAAGGCAAATTCCAACACATGTGGGTGACTATAAATTTTAAACCCACTATACAACTCACATTTATGTGTTTATTTTTAAATGTCTATCTTCACTACAATGTAAGTTTCATGAGGGCACAAACCATCCCTTTTTTTCTTCTGTATTCTTAGCACCTAACCCAGTGTTCAGCACTTGACAGACACTGAAGAAGAATTTACTATATGAATATTAGACCCACACATCAGATCTCCTTCAGAAGTACTTGATACAGAGCAAGTGCACAATAAATGATCTTTTCTCTTCCTTCCTGGAAGAATATATATTTCTTTGGGCACAGTCCATCTTGCTGTTGAAAGCCAATTCTGCCTTGGGTGGCTCTGAAGGTAAATCTGCTTTGGTATTTTTTATGGGAGCTACTTAAGAAACTGAAGACATAGTGTTTGTCTTCTCTAACCTTTTTCTGTATCCAAAGGGTGTACTGGTTGCAGCAGGAGCCATAGCTGCAGGTACCAAGGGTCTATTCTGTGGAAGATGCTGAATACTCAGTAGTGATTGCCCCATCACCAACATCATCCTGGCCCCTTAATTCCAAAACTTTCTCTCCTTTTCCCTCTCAGTCTGGGATCCAATCTGTTCTCATTCTCCTCTTCTTTTTCTGTGCCACTGCTCTTGTCTGCCCTTCCCCATTGACACCCCTAACCTTCACCCCCTTTCAGAGTAGAACTCCCAGCCAGACAAGTTGTCCTGGATGATTCTCATTTCAGGTAGAGGTATCTTCTTCTTTGGAAAAACCAACAAGGGATTTTATAAAGTATGTCAATATGCAATTTAATACCTAAATTTTAAACCATTAATTCATATTCCACCTCATTTATAAAAGTATTTAAGGCAAGTATATCTTAGTAAAACATTTGTTGTAAATAAATTCACTAACCAGTAAAAAAAAAAAATCTATGAGCTCTGATTTAGACTTGGAAAATATGGACCCCATTGTACAGTATTTCCTGAACTTGCCTGCAAAGAATTACCTGTGCTCCTTGTTAAATACACAGATTTCCTCAGCAGTTCCCCTGGAGATCAAGTGGGTGGGCCTGAAACCTTTTTTTTTTCTTTCTGTAGGTAATTCTTTGCATCTGATAAGTTTAAGAAAAATTCCCAATGTACATAACAAGGACTAGGAAGGTGAAGACACATGAGGAGTAGGGACATAAGTGGTGGAGAGCGGTGACAAAGAAATTTCTGAGTGAAAAGGAATTTGATCCAGCACTTTTCTTCTCTTTTCCCAGTACTAACATACCTGTGTGAATGCTGATTTAAAAAAAAAAAAACCACCTAGACTTCCCTGATGGCGCAGTGGTTAAGAATCTACCTGCCAATGCCTGGACACAAGTTCAAGCCCTGGTCCGGGAAGATCCCACATGTCGTGGAGCAACTAAGCCCGTGCGCCACAACTACTGAGCCTGTGCTCTAGAGCCCGAGAGCCACAACTACTGAGCCCACATGCCACAACTCCTGAAGCCCGTGCACCTAGAGCCCATGCTCTGCAACAAGAGAAGCCACTGCAATGAGAAGCCCACGCACCGCAATGAGGAGTAAGTAGCCCGTGCTCACTGCAGCTAGAGAAAGCCTGCGTGCAGCAACGAAGACCCAACAGCCAAAAAAAAAAAAAAAACCTCATGGCATTGTGGAAAACTGATAATATTGATTGTGGTAAAAGATACTGAACTATCAAAGTAAAAAAAAAAATGAAAATGTTAGTCAAGCTATATCAAAAAATACTCATTACAGTCATTTCAGTGACCTCCTTCCTGTCGTATCTTATTGCCATGCAGCACAAACAATGAAGTGTAACGTCAAATGTGCGTGATTAACTAAGCTGTAAGCTTTATTTGATTAGAACAGTAAACTGTCTCCCTCTGAATACCTGTTTGTATCTTTATATAGTCAGTCTTTATAGGTAGTTGTACATGAGCACGTTACCTTCTCAATTGTAAAATATTAAAAGGAACACGGCATAGATAAGGCCATCGTTTATTCTCATTTTTGGAAATTTAAGGCAAACACCTGTTACAATGGCAGATTACTCATGTTATAATCTCTGCCTTTTCTGAAAATTTTGTTTCTTTTTGCCCCATCCCACCTTGAATAGGAGAATTTCACACTTCAGACTTACTCCACTTGGTAAAGAACAGTACTTACAGAAAGGAAAACCCTGGAGCTTTATACCTGAGACCTCCACCCACTGAGAGCATAGCCAGTCGCCTTTCATTCCCTGCAGTCTCAGGTTCACTGGGGAGGAGAGCTTTCAGGAGACGGGTAGGGAGACCTGGAGAACTGGAATGGGCTGTTGCTGCTGGAAGACCTCAGCGCTGGGGGTGTGCGTGGCCTTGCGGAAGCTGGAGCCTTCCAGGCCTTCTGGTTCGTGATCCTGCCATTGTGTCCATTGCTTAAAAGGTTAGTGTATTAAGACTAATAATTCCTAAAGGACACGGTTTTGTAGTATGAATCTCTTCTTAACAAAATACGGCACAACATGAAAGAGGGTTCATAGTGCAGGCTTTCAGGCTGCTGTATTCTCCTCTCCCCAGTGTCTGTGGCTCTGCTGCTTCATATCAGGAATCTGGCTTCTGGCCAGAGACAGCATATTTTCCAAGCCTGTTGCTCTGAAAACTATTGTCATTCAGAAAAATCCCCAGTTGCTTCTCAAATTAGTACTTACCAAATGCTGGATACTTTTAGAGATTTGCAGCCTTGTAATCATGTCTGTTAGTTTTATATTACCTCCTCTTTGTGTGGCTTTATGCAAATAAAAGCATGGTGCTGGCTGATCAGGTACTGATGGAATTCAGCATTGAAGGACCTTGATCATATTACCCAGGAAAATTAAACTTTGGTTTCCATAGTCTTGTACTCGTGCTCATCATTTCCTGTTTTTGGATGTCCCTACAGAGTTGGGGACATCACTGAAGGATGAAAAAACAGTGCCTTCGGAGTTTCCTACAACACATTTTCGTGAATCAAAGGAAAATGGCATTGATAGGAGAGGCAGATCGCATTTGAATTATTTGGGTCCTTAACTGAATCTCCTTCCTGGCTGATTCAGTCCCTTCCTTTGTGTCTGCCGATCCATCTATGAGGAGGGAATAATTACACCTGTTCCTCGGAGGGATGTTACAGAGATTCGTTTGAAAAGTCTATAAAGCTTTTTGAGCATGGAGAAATATAATTACAAGAAAATATATTGTTGTTGCAGTGGTCCTGGCAAATCTTAATTCCAGTTATCAATGTATTGATGAATATGCATTATTCATTTTCATTACATAGAGGTTAGCTCTTCATGCTCTGTTTTTCCCGATGTGTGTATGTCTAAGAGGAGGTGGCTGGGAGCCACAAACGTGGGTTTTAAATGATCCATTTTCTTTGCCTGAACTCCCTCGTGTTCAGGCTTTGAGGTAAAGGAGATGAGTTAAAGAAATGGCATGAAGGAAGCAGCAATGCTGAATGCCACTGTGCAGACTCTAATATTTTTCTGGCTTATGATCAAAAGTGATCACTTGAGTCAGAAAAGATTTCTTCAGGTCAGAAATGCTTGTTTCTGAAAAAAAAAAATTTCCTGTGTAAATCTTGGCAAATCACCTGAAACTTTTTAATTGCTAAGTTTCCCTAAAGATCTGAAAGAAAATCAAAGTCAATGGACATAATGCCTATAATGTCAATTGTCAATTATGTCAGAGGCCAGGCTATCACAGATATATAGGAAACACTAGTTTCTTCCAAAACATCATTTAACCCATTATTAAATTTCCATTGTCTTTCAAGGAGGAAAGCAACTGCTGTTTCCCAAAAATTGTTAAAATTGCAGTAACCATGCTAAAATTGTGTCAACAACGTGGGAAACTGAGGAAAAGTACAAACAAATCCATATTAACTCAGAAATCCAGAATGAAATGACTACTGTTTTCTTCTATTCCACAGTACTCATCCCTCACCTCTCATTATGAAAATATACAACAGATGTCTGTTAAATGCCTGCTATGTGCTGGGATGGTGGTTCCCAAGGGTGGCTCCCCCGTCCACCAGCATCTCCCAGAGCTTGTTAGAAATGCGAATCAGAAGCTCTGGATGTGGAGCCCAGCAATCCTTATTTTAACAAGCCCTGCAGGAGATTCCCATTCGTATTAGATGTGCCTCTGAGAACTGGGATTTCACAGGGTAATAGCGAGGTGGCGACTGGGCTGGGCATCCTATGGGCGGTGTAGGTAGTGGTTGATCGCCAAGAGCAGAGCTCATCCCTCTGACTCCTTATAGGCTGATCCTCTGAGCCAGCTCAGAACTTATATTTTGGGAGGGGAATTATTCCGCTCTGGGATTCCGGTCTCATTCCAGGTAAAATGCTCAAATGGGAGCTCTTCCAACTTGTGGTTAATACCGTATGCCATGAAAACAAAGCATTTCTCTATTGCTCTCGTGATGTTCGCTTACAGAGATGGAGGAGGGGCCCACAATGGAGAAGAAAGGAACACGAAGGCCTGAAAAGGATTTGATCCTTACCATTCCCATCTCTTGTCTCTACTACCCTCTCCCACAACTCTTTTCCCCCTTTTCCTCTTGACCTCCCTGTGTCCAGCCTACTGTCCAGTGAACATTGGGAGAGGTGAAAAAGTGAGGGTGAGAAATGTGCTAGAGATGGCTCAGAGAGGGAGATGCCCAGGCCAGTCGCCCACCTCACCCGTTCACCCGCAAGAGTCTCATTCCAAGGGGCCAGGTGCACGTTAGCTAACCATAGCTATCTAGTATCCAACCCCGCTTCCTTCTCCCTCTCCTCAGACAAAAAGCAATTTCTGGAAATAGAACTTGTCTTTCACTTAAACAGGATGTAACTCTGATGTATGTTCCAAGTTCAGCTCTTGGTGACCCAGCTCCCAATAGGAAGCCCCATCCCCACCCCAGGCTGTGGTGGAGAGTGCCTGGCAGTGTGGCCAACTTCCTGAGGCCCACAGAGCGCTTCAGTCTTCACACAGTCTTAGCAGTCAGATTCCGGGGACCAATCATACTTGGCATCAGTATTCCTTTCAAGAAACCTTCCTTAGGAAGCCTTTCATCTTTGCAACATCAAAGAGAGACTGGGAGAGAGCAGGCTTTAATTTTCACCTATGGCTTAAAATTAATATGGAAATATATGAAAGAGAAAGAGGAAACTGAGTGGACTCAGCCATCTGAGGCATCTGTGTTTTTATTTACTCCAATATATATTTTTTAATGAGATGATTATTCACAGAATACACTGCAGACTTCTGACTGAAGGACAGGACAGCAGGGTTGGATTCCACATCATCAGTCCACAGGGAGTTAAGATTTTTCTAAAACAGAAAGGAACCTTGACAAAGACTTTCTTTTTTCTTTATTCTTTTTTTTTTTTCTTTTAGACAAAGGCATTTTAAAGCAAAAATTAGCAACAGTGCTTGCATCTTAGAAGGGATTAACTACCCCCAAAGAACTCTCAGGCACTTATCCGATAGTCTGTGGGTAAACCTACAGTTTGCCTTTTCAGGGGGAATTGGGGGTGGAAGTGAACTGTTTTTTAAAACTCTCTATATTCATTAGTCCTCAATTCCATTTTCCTGACTGGCTTTGTAGGATGTGTCTTATCTGACTATACAGGGTATATTTCACTGTTAAAATTTTCGTGTTTCCTTGGTTACTAGAGTTGCACTATTTCTCCTAACCCTCTCTCCACGTATGTACTTGGTGACAGAGGTTGGTGTGTGGATATCTGTTTTAGATTATCTTATTGCTACTACGGTTAATAATCATAGAACTGTTTATAAAAAGGGACATTGGGAATCATCGTCCAACTTCTTTTATTTTACAAATAAGAGAACCAAGTCCAGGAAATTTGAGTGACTTGCCCAAGGTCACAGAGCCACCTGATGCTAGGGCTGTAACAAGAATTTAGGCTTCTTAACTCTCAGTCGAGTACTGAGTAGGTCACCCTTTTGCTTTGCTTTTTTTTTTTTTTGAATACCTGAAATTCTTCACCCTCTTGAGACTCAGCTGTGCGTTTGGCCAACCTGGTGTAGTTATCAAGCTTTTTCTTAAGCTGCGAGGTTTTGATACTATCAGAGAACGCCCTGACTGGGAACTGTACTATCTGCTCCCAGGGGTGGACACAGATTAGATGGACGTTTGGAAAGTTGGACACAGATTAGGAGGCCCTAAGGGGAAAGGTGGCACATTACAGGCTTCAGGCTGCCATTAGTACCAAGCATTCTGATGGTGTTCTGATTCCACACAGGACAGAGAGATACCTCTTTCCCATTGGCATATATTTGTCTCTAGTCTCTCTTCCAGTCAAGGCCTAGAGACCAGCCTTGACTATAACAACATAGATACAGATCATCTTTTTAAAGAAAAATTCTGCATCAGAGGAGGTAAGCTCAAAATTTGGAAAAAGTTTGGATTTTTGAGAATGAAGAGGGTCTAAATTAAATATTTCAAAAAAAATTAAGTGAACATAAGGGGGAACGTTCATGGAACCCTCAATAAACATCTTTCAAAAATTACCTACAAATCTTACTACTTCCACCTATTAAATTATTTTCAGTAAATAACACGGATTTTTTTTTTTTTTTTTTTTGAGATACGCGGGCCTCTCACTGTTGTGGCCTCTCCCGTTGCAGAGCACAGGCTCTGGACGAGCACGCTCAGCGGCCATGGCTCACGGGCCCAGCCGCTCTGCGCCATGTGGGGTCTTCCCAGACCGGGGCATGAACCCGTGTCCTCTGCATCAGCAGGCCGACTCTCAACCACTGCGCCACCAGGGAAGCCCAACAGGGATCTTTAAGAGGACTGAGGCATAGTCATTTTGGTGATTAACTGCTTGGATCCTCTTGAAAGTGCTGGGCTTGTTTCTATTTCTCTGGAGTAGTCTGTATTATTGGCATCTATGCAGAGAATGGTTCAGAGGCTTCCTTTTTTTCTTCTTTTTTTTTTTGGTACAGTAAAATCTTTTTCAGAAAGATTTTCTATGATATGGATTTTTTTCTATGCCTCAAGTCATGTTTCCTTTGTCTATTGCAATTCATGGTAAGATAAATAAAAAATAAACCATCACCAAAATTTAAAAAGAAGCTACTTAGGGACTTCCCTGGTGGCGCAGTGGTTAAGAATCCGCCTGCCAATGTAGGGGACGTGGGTTTGATCCCTGGTCCAGGAAGATCCCACGTGTCACAGAGCAACTAAGCCTGTGTGCCACAACTACTGAGCCTGCGCTCTAGAGCCCTCTTGCCGCAGCTACTGAAGCCCACGCTCTAGGGCCCGCATGCCACAGCTACTGAGCCCGCGTGCTGCAACTACTGAAGCCCGCGCACCTACATCCGGTGCTCTGTAATAAGGGAAGTCACTGCAATTAGAAGCCCACTCACCGCAACAAAGAGTAGCCCCTGCTCACCGCAACTAGAGAAAGCCCTCATCGGCAATGAAGACCCAACACAGCCAAGAAAGTAAAAAAAAAAAGAAGCTACTTAAATGAAGAAGATCTTCAAGTAGTTAATGGGTCAGTGTGTATTCATAAAACTTTGATCAATGCTTGCAGGGACTATTTTGTTCTGAGAACAAAGACACCAAAGAGATAGGCCACTGGGAGGAAACTGGAGGGAGGGAAAAGGCTACTGTGGAACACTGGAATCAGGAAATTCCCAGCCCTAATTACCAAAGCCCAGTGGAGGGGAGAGTAACTAAAAAAAAAAAAACAACAACCAGAACCACAAACAGGTGAAAAAGGCAGAAAATGCGAAGTTCTCGGCAACGAGAAATTCTTTCATTTTAGATCACCTACAACATATTTTCACTGTAAAATCTTGTCCAAGAAAAGAGGTTCGTCTGATTCAACAGCTGAGGGACAGCCTGTCATTTCCCTTCCCCATACAACTGACACTGGAGAGACATCAGAATCCACTGAATTGGAGCATCACATTGTACAGCAAAAATATTTCATTTTAATCAAATTTATTTTCCCAGGAACATTCTAAAGAGCACACTAATCCACCGCTTTCGAGACGGCAATTCATTTACATAGTTTTGTTTATTCAAGACTCTAGATTGGCTGAAGTGGTTCCTCTAGGAATTGCCCCTCCGAAGGCAGTGACAATAGTCTTCTGTGGAGGGAATTTCAGCTTCGGTAAAGGCAGCTTTCAGTGAAGCAGAAGCTGCGGGTGCGGCTGCCAAGATTTTAATGAATTGCTTCAGATATTCTCTCTCATGGTTTCCACTGTTTTCAAAAATCTGAAAGGAAAACAAAAACCTATGTATAGAACACATGGCAGTGGGACATTAAAAATCTGCTGCACACACAGATATCTGTTATACATTTCTTTTTAAATGGATAAGTGCTGTTCATTAAATTCAATGTGTGCATTTTTTAATGAAAATGTATCTGTAGTATATATTATTTACTCCTTTTATGTATTTATTTATGACATCAATTTCCCTATGAAATAGTCATCTGATTGCTCTGAAAAAAAATGTTTTATTTTGGCAATTTTTTTTTTTTCCTAAGAGCAGTTAATGGAAGATTCCTATAAAGGAAAAAAGATAGTCATGTAAGAGGTGAAAATATAATTTTCCATCATACTTCTCCTATTATTTGACTATGGTTTCTTTTTAGCCGGTTTTGGAGAATTCACTTCACAGAGCACAAGACTACTTAGTAATTTTCTTTGCATTTCTGTAAATGCAATCTAATTAAAAACCTGTGCATCTTCTGATAATTCACTGTTTTAAATCAAATCTACTCATGTCACTATTTAAATTTCGCTCCTAAGACAACAGGAGATGGTATTTCCTTCTATGGAAAAAACATTAAGAAGACTTTAGAAAAACCAATCATTCTGATAACATTTATGCTTTTAAAAATATTTTTCATCTTGAAACAATCACAAACTTACAGAAAAGTTGGGAGTTTCACCAAAATAATTATTTTTCTGAACCATTTGAGAGTAATTGCTGATATGATGTCCCATTATTTCCAAATACTTTAGTATGTATTTTCTACAAACAAGAACATTCTCCTACATAACTATCGTACAACAATCAAAATTAGGAAATTAACCTTGAAATGTCACTACTGCCTAATTCTCAGACCTGTTCAAGTTTATTCTGTTGACCCAATAATGAACTTTATTATTATTATTTTTTTATTGAAGTATAGTTGATTTACAATGTTGTGTTAGTTGCAGGTGTACAGCAAAGTGAGTCAGTTATACTTACATGTATTTATATCTATAGTTTTTCAGATTCTTTTCCATCATAGCTTGTTACAAAATATTGATTATACTTCCCTATGCTATTCAGTAGGTCCTTGCTGTTTATCTATTGTATATATAGTAGTGTGTATCTGTTAATCCCAAACTCCTAATTTATCCCTCCCCCTACTTCCCCTTTGGTAACCATAAGTTTGTTTTCTGTGAGTCTATTTCTGTTTTGTAGATAAGTTCATTTGTATCACTTTATTTATTTATTTATTTTAAAAGATTTATTTAATATTTATTTGTTTATTTTTGGCTGCACTGAGTCTTAGTTGCAGCACGCAGGATCTTCTTTGTAGCATGTGGACTTCTTAGTTGTGGCATGCATGCGGGATCTAGTTCCCTGACCAGGGATCGAACTGGGCCTCCTGAATTGGGAGTGGGGAGTCTTAACTGCTGGACCACCAGGGTAGTCTCTGTATCACTTTTTTTAGATTCTACATATAAGTGATATCATATGGTATTTGTCTTTCTATGTCTGACTTACTTATTATGAAAATCTCTAGGTCCATGAATGTTGCTGCAAATGGCATTATTTCATTTCTTTTTTATGGCTGAGTGATATTCCATTGTATATATGTACCACATCTTCTTTAATCCATTCATATGTCCATAAACTCTTAGGTTACTTTCATGTCTTGGCCATTGTAAATAGTGCTGCTATGAACGTTGGGGTACATGTATCTTTTCAAATTAAAGTTTTCATCTTTTCCAAATATATGCCCAGGAGTGGGATTGCTGGATCATATAATAACTCTATATTTAGTTTTTTGAAGAACCTCCAGACTTTTCCGTAGTGGCTGCACCAATTTACATTCCCACCAACAGTGTAGGAGGGTTCCCTTTTCTCCACACCCTCTCCAGCATTTAGACCCAATAATAAATTTTATAGCAAAGTATCCAGGTCATGATCATATGCAGCATTTAGCTGTCATGGTTCGTCAGCCTCCTTCTGTCTGGAACAGTTTCTCAGTCTTCCAGTGTTTTTCATGACCTTGACACTTTCAAAGATAACAGTCCAGTTATTTTGTAGACCGTTCTTCAATTGGGTTTGTCTAATGTTTCCTCATGATTAGATTAAGGTTGTCATTTTGTTTAACTTTTTGTTTTATATTGGAGTAGAGCTGATTAACAATGTTGTGATAGTTTCAGGTGCACAGCATAGGGACTCAGCCATCTATATACACGTATCAATTCTTCCCCAAACTCCCCTCCCATTCAGGCTGCCACATAACATTGAGCAGAATTTTCTGTGCTATACAGTAAGTCCTTGTTGGTTATCCATTTTAAATATAGCGGTGGTTACATGTTGATCCCAAACTCTGCAACTATCCATTCCCCCTACCCTTCCCCCCGGTAACCATAAGTTCGTTCTCTAAGTCTATGAGGTTATCATTTTTGGGTAGTGATTTTATCCTATAATTTCTGTTTGTGTCATTACTGATGTTGTTTAGTTTGATCCCTTGATTTAAGTGATATATTTGAGGCTTAATCTGTATTTTGTGGGGTGGTACTTGGAAACTAGCTAGACATCCTGTTCTGCATCAAACTTTCTATATGTATATTATATGTGTGTGTATTCCCATGGTTTTCTGTTTTATTTAATAGATTTGTTATATTAATTAAACAGAGAGGCCATTAGACTGAGGCGGATCTAATGCTGTGGCAGCCTATGTAAGCAAACCAGAATCTAAGCCCGTAAATGCCTCAAGATTATGAAATCAAAACCTAAGAACAACCAATCACAAATAGCCAACGAGGTTCGAAGCTAGAGCCAATCAATAATTTCCTTATGTTACTTCTGCTTCTTCTCTATAAACTTTTTTCCCTAGTGGAGTGCCCTTAACCACTTTTAGTTTGGCGTTGCCCAATTTCAAATGGATTTTTGTTCAGATAAACTCTTAAAATTTTAATGTGCCTTTTATCTTTTAACAATCTTTTATCTTTTCACAATCCTTTATTACAATTGCTCATTTTGATGCTCAAATTGTCCCAGACGTGGCCAGTGGGGACCCCCTTCACACTGGCAGCTATGACCTGACATGTCGCCATTATTCTTGAAGCACATTCTGGCTTTCCGGCACTAGGAGATGTTTCAGCCTCATCTTGTTCTTTCTCATGCCAGGCAGTTTAACTGATATCGGGGGTATTGCTGCTCCCAGGCTTTCAATGGACAGAACTTGTGTATATGCATATACACATACATCCATTTACGTTACATCTACATTTCTATCTATCATCATCTCTCTATCTAATGAAAACTATAAGTTTACACCAATACTTCCAAGGCCAATCCAACACTATAGAGTTCACTTTAGCCTTTTTCTCTTTTCTTGTGATACCCTAGCCTGCCAGTGAGAAACATGACTCACATTATTCTTAATATATTTACTTAACTGATCAGTCCACATGTAAATAGGCAATTTCCCATCTCTGTTCCCACCTCTGTGCAGATGCCCTCCCCAAGCCACTTGCAATCTGATACCCCATACTGAACAACCACCCTGCCTACCTGCCCAGCTCTCCTTGATTGGATTCCGACACCTCATGCTAGGTGACCCCCCCCCACCCCTGCTGAACACCTTCTTCACCCTGCTTGGGCTCTGAAGTACAAATTTTGGCCAACATCCTGCCCTCAACCCTAGCTGTACAGATGTTGTGCCCCACCTGATGGTTTCAGGATGGAATTGTTTGGGAACAGAAAGGGAAAGGGCAGTGAAGGAGGAAGGGAAGAGAATAAGGGGAGAAAAGGAGGAAGAAGAAGAAAGGGGAAAACAACATCTATGTTTAAGTAAATCACAAGTAAGCCGATTGTTTCTGTTAAGATGATAGTTGACATAAGAACAGAAAACTCTAAGAAGCCACTTCAAAATGGAGTGCTTTCTGACTGAGATAGAATATAACAACATTGTTCGTTTCTGGTCATTACAAGTAATACCAAAATCCAGGTATTAGAGATGGCCACCCAACTTTCACATGATTATAAACTTTTTCGATGATCTTTTCATATTTTTTTTATAAATGTATGTATGTATGTATTTATTTTTGGCTGTGTTGGGTCTTCGTTGCTGTGTGCGGGCTTCTCACTAGAGTGGCTTCTCTTTGTTGCGGAGCATAGGCTCTAGGCACACAGGCTTCAGTAGTTGTGGCTCTCGGGCTCTAGAGCCCAGGCTCAGTAGTTGTGGCGCACAGGCTTAGTTGCTCCGCGGCATGTGGGATCTTCCCAGACCAGGGATCGAGCACATGTCCCCTGCATTGGCAGGCGGATTCTTAACCACTGAGCCACCAGGGAAGTCCCTCTTTTCATGTTTGTACATCCCATTATTCTTCCTATTTGAGATAGAGTAATTCAACACAGTTAATATTTACTCATCTGCTAAACTTTAAAAGGAACTTGGGGAAGCATTCTTGGTGTCAGAAATGTTTAGCACCTTTCTGAACGTTTCACCCCAATTCTTCCCTATGCCCTGATTAAATCAGGTATAATTCCTTTAGAATGGATTCAAAATGTTGTCTAGCCCGTCTTGTTAAATGTCAGCCCTTTATCTCCCTTCTAATCATAGGGCTATTATTCTCTAGAACATTTCCTTAAAAGATCTATGTCAGTCTTTTCAACAAACTGCAGGGAGAGCGCTCTCACACTAACATTGTAAATGATAAGAAAGCATATTTAAACAGTTATGCTATCAATCACTACTGCTAAATGGTGTCAGCTCTCCAAGGAAACATGTAAAAACAATATACGACGTCCCTAAGCATAAAGCCAACTACAACTACACAGGACAAAAATCGCCACAAATTGTCATCAAGATGTTCCTCAAAGCTTGAACAATAATTTTATTACCAAAATCAGAGTGAAGATAAAAAATTTCTAAAAATTTAAGCTAGTTTTTAAAATTAAAAAAATTAATATGTGGGGCTTCCCTGGTGGCGCAGAGAGTTGAGAGTCCGCCTGCTGAGGCAGGGGACACGGGTTCGTGCCCCGGTCTGGGAAGATCCCACATGCCGCGGAGTGGCTGGGCCCGTGAGCCATGGCCACTGAGCCTGCGCGTCCGGAGCCTGTGCTCTGCGGCGGGATAGGCCACAACAGTGAGAAGCCTGCGTACTGCAAAAAATAAATAAATAAAAAATTAATGTGTGGCTAAGGTTTTAAAACAAAAACTTCATCTAGTTGCATTTCCCAGAGATAACTATTGTTAACAGTTGAGACAGTCTTTAGAATTCCATTTGTAACTGGTAAGAAATAGGACTATATCTTTTGTCTATTTTTAAACATATCTAAATAAGATTCCTTTCTTAGATGAAGAAAGTGTGTTGGATGTCAATGTGCTTCACTTTCATTTTTAGGACAGAATTTCAAAATGACTGCAAAAACATCCTATCATAACAGAACTTGGAAATGATGATTTAGGGACATATGAATTATCCGCCTTGAACATCTTGTGTATTTTTTAAAATTCTCCAGAAAGGCCACATCTTTTTTCATTTCCTATTGTGTGTATCTCTAATATTATTGCTGAAGCCGCATTAAGTAAAACAGTGAAAAGTTTGAACACAGATAAAGAAGGAAACCCCTGTATTTTTAGGGTCACTGTGTTGTGATGTGCACAGAGTAGGTGTATTTTGGAAGACTCTTGTACTCTCCCGTTGTCTCCTGCATCTTGGAGTGAAATCTCTACTCTACACCAAATCAACACAGGCTTGGGACTCAATAACTCAGTCACAAACAAAGAAAGAAAACAACTCTTATTTAAAGCATATGGTAGCTAGCACATTGCTTCTCAAACTTTAACATGCACATGGATCACTCAGGGGTCTTGTTAAAATGCAGATATGATTCACTGTCTTGCTTTACTTCTCTTCTTGCCTGTGTTTGCATTCCTCTTTATAAAGTGTGAGCACTTTAATCTTTGTCCAGGCTCTGCTTTCTAGAAGTCCTGGGCTAAGATCCTTTTCATTTTCCTAAAATCTCCTCCCTTCAGTTTCTGATTTTCTGTGGTCTGCTACTAGAACTTGTGGCCCATGGTCTTGTTCTAACTTATGGACTCAGTACTCACCCCCATTTTAGACTTCTCTCTGGACCTAGACCTTCAGTTCTGGGGTATCTCCACAGCTAACCCATCCAAGCCTACCCCACCTGGCCCTCTCTGTGGTGAAAGTAAGGTAGCAATATACAGGTGGAAAGATCCTTGCATGAGGTAGCAGAACTTTGCTATTCAAAGTGACAGCTGTGGACCACCAGCATTGGCATCACCTGGGAGCCTGTTAAAATGTATACCCCAGCCTGCTGAATCAGAATCTTCAGTTTAACAAGATCCTTAGGTGATCTGTGTGCTCATTAAAGTTTGAGAATCCCCAACTTGGGGTGCTTTTAGCAGAAATAACTGAGAATCCAATCCAAACTGGCTTACATAATAAAGGAAATTTGTTGGCTCATGTAATTAAAAAGTCTGCTGATAGAATGAGTTTCAAGTGTGATCTGATCCAAAGGTTAAGTTATCAGAGATCTGGAATTAACTTTTTGCTCATCTGGGTTTTTTCCCCCAAGCCTACTCCTTTAACATTATTTCATTTTATGTTAATAACAACAATACAAAAATATAGGGCAATGTGCCCTAATGCGTTCAAAACCTATTATGATCGGAGCACTCTGGTGGAAGTTACCAAAATTCTGAAATGATAGGCCTTTAAAATTGAGAGCCTTGGCCTCAAGTAAAATAAAAGTCTGACTCAATTTTGTTTAAACAGCAGGGAAGTTTTTTATCGCTAATATCAAAAAGGCCAGAGGTAGGGCTGGCTTCAAGAATGACAGGCCACAGCCCCCTTTCTCTGCAGTTCTCTGGGCTCTGCCCACTTCCATCTGTTGACTCCCTCTTCAGACTGGTAGCAGGTTTGGTGAAGTTCCAGGAATCATATCCAGGCCTTGAAATATATAAAGGCTGAAAAGGACCTTCTTTTCCCATGTCTCCTTTTTTTAGGAATAGAGAAATCTTTCCCAGAAATACCGTAGTAGAGGTTTCCTTACAACCCATTGTCCAGAATTGGACTTCATGCCATGATAGAGGCCTCTAGCATCGGTTCTCCCCACTTTTTTTAGTAATATTATCCCGATTTTTATCTGGGCATATGACTAGTCATTTAAAAGACTCCTTGTAAATTATTTCCTTGTAAATTTAAGTAAAAATGTTATGTAGAGCCTGTGGGAAGTATTCTTAAAAGGAAGGCAGCATCCTCTTTTATCTCCCTTCTTCCATTTTGACTTTTGTAATGCAGACAAGATGGCTGAAGCTTTCACAGTCACCTTAGACCACGAGGACAAGGATACACCCAAAGAGCTGATAGAAGAAAAAGCTGGAAGAAGCCTGGATGCCTGATTTCAGAGACGTGCCCTCACAAGCACTGGACTACCTACCTCCAGATAGGTGAGAAAATAAGACCTGTGTGTTCAATTCATTGTTAATTTGGGTTTTCAATAACTTCTGGTGCGCCTAATCCTGACTGATGCACATGCCCATTCCCAGTCAGTCACTGGCAAGACGAAATGTTAACACCTGACTGGGGGCAAATGGATGGGGGGGTGTCATAATGATCACCACCTTAGATATTTACTTAAAAACATATTAAATATATCTGCTAGAAATAGATTACTGTAGGGAAGCAGCATTCTTAAAACCTACATAAGACGTCACCTCATTGTAAGTGCTTTAGCATCTTAGTTACAAAACTTCAATTATTATTTCCTAGAAAGTTCAGAGGAACCTTACTCATGCATTATTTAGAGTCTAATGGGTTTTCTGGTAACCTCTATTAATTTTAAGGAAAACATTCTCAGCTGTGCTTTGAAAGGATTAGCCTCCAAAATGCAAGGTTTGGTTTTTAGTTGATTCACTTCTACTTAATTTCAACCACATGAGTTTATTAACAAAAATGTTCTTTTAGCATATTTATTGCTCCACTGAATGCCAATTTCAAACCTAGTATTGATTTCGTTAGTCCTTTCCTTAGATTCCTTGTAGTTTTAGAATTTTGGACTAGATTTGTTAAATAGGCCATTTTCTAACTCCTTCAGAATCCACTTGTATTGTTTCTCTCTTCCAGACGTTCTTTCTGGTTAGGAGAACAGAGTGGAACTCTTCATTTTAACGTCTCTATTAGATTAACTATTTTCATTTACAAATGATTCATTCAACCCACATTTCCAATTCCTTTAGTTTCCTTCAACTCTAAAACTCAAGATGAAATTACAAAGAACTTAGACTATTTTGAGGAAACCATGTGATTCAAGTTCTGTGATTTCTCACTGCGGTCACAGAATTCTACTCGAGTCGGGCTGTGGTATTTGGATAACTCGGAATCCTCAGGCTGTAAGGTAATTTGAGTCTTCTAAGTCAGTTCACTGGACATAATCAACACAAACACCAATAGCAGGAGACCTGTGTTCTGATCCCAACATCGTGGTTTACTAGCTTTGCTACTTTAGACCAGACATTCATTTCACCATTTTGAGCCTGTGCCCTCATCTCTAAAATAAAGGTCTTGATTATAAAATCTTTAGGTCTCCAACTCTATGCTATGCTATGATTTTAAGGAAGATGATGGTTAATTCTTAAAATCCCCAAGAAATAGAAATATTCCTATTCTATTCAAAAGCCAGTTCCAGGCTTCCCTGGTGGCGCAGTGGTTGAGAGTCCGCCTGCCGATGCAGGGTACACGGGTTCGTGCCCCAGTCCGGGAAGATCCCACATGCCGCGGAGTGGCTGGGCCCATGAGCCATGGCTGCTGAGCCTGCGTGTCCAGAGCCTGTGCTCTGCAACGGGATAGGCCACAACAGTGAGAGGCCCGCGTACCGGAAGAAAAAAAAAAAAAAACAAAGCCAGTTCCAGTGCTTAATGATTCTGAGGCAGCTTTCTTTTCTTTTCCCTTTTTTTAGGCAAATATTTAAAGTGTATAATGTGATGATTTGATATAAATATACATGGTGAAATGATTACCACAGTCAAGTTAACACATCCATCAATGAAGCAGCTTTTTAACTAAAGAAGATAGGACAGTTTCCAGTTCTGCCTTCTTTAGAGTTCAAGGATAATCCATCAGCATTCTTTTTCTGTTAATCTTTCACAAATTGTAAACCAGTAAGTCACCATTCACTAGTCTTTTCCTTAGCGAATTATCTCCAAAGCTCAGCCATTCATATACTACCTTCATGGCTTTGGCCATGTCTCTCTGGTATCTTAGTTATTATTTCTCACCTTCTCTATGTTCTTTTTTACTTAAATTTATTTGGAAGGGAATTTTTATATAATCACTGCTTGATGAAGACTATAAAATCAGTTTTACTTGATAAAAATAGAGGTTAACTGAGAAAAAAATCGACAGAAACTTAATTTTTAAAATAGGAAAGTGAAGACGTTTCTATATGACAAAGGCAACCAGCTCCATTTGGTATGCAACATTCGTTGTCGTATCTCCCCATTATTTCAGTGGTCACCCTTCTTTGCACTAGCAATATCAGCAGCCTCAGTAAGCATTTCTGTTAAAGCTTCATGCACTTTACAGGTAGGATGACTTTCCTACGAATGTGGTGGTGAGTAGTGGAGAGCTACCTGAAATCATCCACCACCGCAGCCGGAGAAACGTGTCAGTAGGGCGAAATCAAGAGTTTCTTTTACCTTTATTTAGAGAAATTTTCAAATCTTAGCGAGCCTAAGAATCACCTGAGGCTCTGACTGAAATGCACATTTCTGTGCCTTGCCCAGGTCTAGACTAGAGCCTAGGAGTCTGCACTGTGAAACAGAGGGTAGTTTTCAGACCCTCACTTTGTGAGACATGTGACAAAGCACCCCTTAGTCCATTACTGACTCACTCTTCAGTAACAGTGGAGCACCTTCTGGCTGCTCTGTTAGCCGCTGCAGAGGGGTGTGCAAGACTCAAGATTCAATTCACGGCTCCATGCAGCATTTGATTGTCAAATGAGGTGTACTAGCAACATCTGTCTAGAAGTTCAGGGTTAGGAAGGTCGCTAGGGGCTGAAGCTGTGAGAAAGCTTTGTGCATCCAGATTGTAAGGGTCTGGTGATTTTTTTCGGAGGCAAGTGGGTGGAATCAGAGGGTTCTGGAATCAGGCCAACCTGGAGCTGAAAGTAAGTCTAGGTGAAAAGGCTGGAAGGGTCAGGTAAAGTATAGGCACTTTATCCTGCAGTCAGCTGTTACTCAAAGTCTTCTGCACGGGGCCATGAGGACAGCTTTGTTTTAGGGACAGTAATAACTTGGCATTGATGTTCAGGATGGATTGGATCTGCAGTGCCAAAGGTGCAGCAAGCAATACTGATGGTACACTCTCTAATGAAAAGAAACCTGAGTGGCAAGATTAAGAAAACACTGGACTTATTTATAGGTATGGGGATGAGACGGTGCCCCACACCACAGGTGCCCCTGGAAGGAGAGCACTTTTAAAAGAGTAAGTGCAGAGGAAATCTTCAACAATTCAGCTTCGTTGCAGCCAGTGTAGGGAGCCCTGTAAATAGGCAGAAGACCTGTTTGTGTTGAGCTGATTGACCCCTTCCAGTGTCTCCGAACCTCTGTTAAAATAGAATCATCTCACATACACCTCGCTGCTACTTTCTACTTAAGTACTACTAATAAAATACCACCACCCTGAAATTGGGCTGAATAGGCCCAAGCCACCGCCTGCTTCTGCCCCGGTGATGACCTTGAACCTTCTCAGGTGACCCAGCTAGTAATACCTCTCTCTAGCCAACTGGTTTCTAAAGTTTGCTGCACAGTGGACTCACCTGGGGATTAACAAACAAACAAACAAACAAAAGAAACCCCAAACGCCTAGCACGCACATGTCATATGCAGCATAGTTTGGAAACCATTGGTCCAGCAACATCTCCACGCCTCTTTAAAAAACAAATCCTCCCTCCCTCTCTGTCCTCCGCCGCGAGGGTGCAAGTCGAGGGCTCGCGGCCCGGCTGGGTCTGGTCCCCGCGCCCTCGTCGCTCCCCCTCCCCCCATCCCCCCGCCAGCCCAACGTGCGCAGCTCGAGGCTCACGTGCGCGGCGCGGGCCGGGCCGGGAGGAGGCGGTGCTGGGGCTTCTCCCGCTCGGCCGCGGCGGAACCGAAAGCGGCGGGCGGGGGAGAGGAAGGAGGGGCGGGCGCGGGGTGCGGTGGCGCGCGGAGGGCCGGGAATGCCCGCGGCGCAGGGCTCCAGAGCTGCCCGGTGGCCGCGTCCGGGCAATGGCCCTCCGTCTGGTCTCCGACTTCGATCTCGGGAAGGACGTGCTCCCGTGGCTGCGGGCACAGCGGGCGGCGTTAGTGGCCGCTGGGGCCGGAGGCGGAGGCCCAGGTGCTGTAGGCGTGCGTCGGGGAGGGGTGGGGCGTGGATGTGGGGGGGGGGGTTAGGCAGGGGCAGCGGAGGCGGGGGAGTTGGAGTCCTTCATACCTAGGTGTTCCCGGGCTGGGCCGGGGTGGTTGGTGGGCACCGCCAGACGCGCAGCCTGTGCCCCCTGCTAGCCTGTGAAGGTTGGTGCTGAAGGGGTGACCTTCCCCTCTTCGGAGTCTGGGCTTTGCCACCCTCATCCGGGGCCACTGGCTGAAGGGCGGAGGGACAGCCCCCGGGGCAAGGTGGGCAAGGTCTCGGTGGCGGAGTTGTACTGCTTTTTTTTTAAACATCTTTATTGGAGTATAATTGCCGTACAATGGTGTGTTAGTTTCTGCTGTATAACAAAGTGAATCAGCTCTACGTGTACATATATACCAATATCCCCTCGCACCCTCCCTATCCCACCCCTCTAGGTGGTCACTGCTTCTTCTAGCTAGTTCCAGCTAGAACTCCTCCAGCTTCTGGCTTAAGGGTTGCGCACAGTAAGTCACCTTCAGTAGAAAGGCTGGGTACCTTGGCATCATCTCATCAGAGCAGGGCGTGGAGGAGCAGCTGCCCAGACTCTGCAACTCCTCCGGCACAAGGCTGCAGGGGGTGGGGGAGGGTCGTTCTCTATGCTTTATTCATATCTCACCTGCCTAAAAAGATTCATCACCTGGGTAGGGGTTCCACCAAGACTGGAGGCTACTGGAAGTTCTCGCGTTATGAGAAAGAAAAGATGAATCATGGCCGCCAGGAAAACCACCGTATAAATACTTAACAGCTGCACGGTTTGTCCCCACGTTTGTGAGACGTGTTTCTGGGTGAACAGTATCCGTGATTTAGGGGACATGCCACTTCGGATGTGAAGTGCGAGAGGGTAGGGGTCTGCTTTCAGGCTGTGAGCAATGAACTGAGAGCCCACTGTTTTCCAAAGCATCAGGCCCGTCACCACCAACCCAGAGACCACCTGTGCCGGCCAGCAAGAGGCGTGAGACCAAGTGATCCTCGGGTGTCCTGCCCAACTTCCTCAGGGTGAATTGGAATACATTCTGGGCAGTTGAGCCTTTGATTTTCATCTGTCTCAAAAATCCTTTGTTTTGATTTTGATAAGAGAGTGGAAAGTCACTTTCGAGCCTTCCCAGCATTGATCAACCAAAACTTTAAAGAAGGGGAACTCTGTGATTTCCCAGGTTGTTTTTCAAGAAGAAACGTTTGCTGGAAATAATGTTGCATCTTCAGGGCTTAGGTTCAGGTTCAAAGAAACGATACCCTGGATCCCAGTTGTGCACAGGAGCTAGCCACTTCAGTGTGTTTACCTCTTTTTTTCCCCATCTGGTTTTCCTTAAACACTTAGACTTGCTGGAGGGCATTTTTTGGAGAGGTCCATCAAATTACCCATATCTACAACTCCTTTCCCCTTATCGCTGGAGAAAATTTTCTGTCCTATGGCTTTAGCAGAATATTTGTAGGGTTCCTTGTCTTGGCATGTTAGTTGTTGGTTCCAAACAGGGAGTCATGTTTGTGTAGCTCAAAGCTCCAGTTTGACTAGTGAGTTTGACAAACGACTAGTGTCATTATTAGTAAAGCTTCACTTTGGGGGATTTTTTAAAAGTCTCCTGAATGTCTAAAGAGCTTTTGAAGATTTATGGTTTCTACCACAAAGTGGTCCTTCCTCTGGACCTCCACCTTATAGAGCTAAGTGGCAAGTGTCTGAAAATGAGAAGTTAGATGAAGTGTGAAATGCCACAGTCTTATGTTTCAGTAATGTGTGTTGTGATTGAAAAGCTGTGTGTGAGCCAGTTAGATTTTGGCTTCCTTGTGTCTTTCACACATCTGTGAAGACATATAAACTTGTGTGTTGACATTTCACCAAACAGCAGATACCCCTGGGTCCTCAGAAACTAAACTTACTAGAAATACCAGATTTTTCTGATATTGGTAGTATTTTGCTCCTGCAGAGCACCTTGGCAAGATATTAGCCCTATTATACTAAAAGAAATTGTTATTTCTGAAAATCACCAGTGGGTGGTAGCTCAAAAAAACCACAAGTTAATTATTCTGCTGCTGTAATTTGTAGCACTGGCAGGGGAATGTGGGAGTCTATTTTATTCCTAGCACAGCTATTACTCCACACATTTGTGCAAATTATTTTCCTTTCAAAGTCTCGGCTTTTCAAATGTAAATTATGAATAATTATACCATTGTATAGTCTCCTCTCTGCACACTTGCTCTCTAAATTTGAAGCCTTAATATTTTTACATCAACAAATACAACTGAAGATTTCTTAGGGGTGTTAAGTAGTACTCCTGATGTATGACATATTTCTGGCAAAATAGCCACAGAGCTGGGCTAAGTCAGCCAGGACAGAAATTCAGTGCATATATGATAGCATTTTAGTCAAAAAGGGGTTAAGAAGTAAGGAGACCAGATTTGGTTACTGCATGTGTTTCTTGTTCTAGGTTGAACTTTGGGAAAATTATTTCTCCTGAAATAAAGGAAGAAAATATTTGTTCTTTAAAAATTAAAAGTTATACAAAAGAGTATTTTTAACACATCTAAGCTATAAAAATAAAAAAAAGCAAAACTGTGTACCCACCTTAAAAATAGAATAATATCAAGACTTTTGTAGGCTCTTTGTCTCCCTATTTGATCCTATTGCTCTCCGTATCCCTCATCTGTAAGTTGTTACCTACAACCACTTAAACTTTTATATTTTAACATTTCTTTGATTCTATTTGTAGTTTTAACCCATATGTATATCTCCCTAAGCAAAATATCATTTCATTTTGCTTGTTTGTGAACTTTAAGTAAATGAAAGAACACTATATGTATTCTTTTCATTTTTTTCTTCTCAGTAGTGTAAGATTTATCCATGTTGACTGCTGTAGGTCGTTAATTTTCACTGCTGTATAGTATTCCATTTGTGTGACTATACAACACTATGGTGGACATGGAGATGCAGTGCTTAGATCTTCCTATCAAGAAAGGGCTTGTCCCAGGTGCTGTACGTGTGGGCAGCAGATAGCCCTCAGCTGTCAGCGCCTTCAGGGATGGCCTCGGCAGAGGGTTGTGTCACCCAACTTTATGCCCCTTTAGTTTAGGTATGGCCTCCTTTAATGAGAGGGTGAGGTGGGGTATAAAGGCCTGGGCATTTTGACTCACATGGGACAACTCTGACAATTCATTTCAGTTCTAGAGCTTCCCCAGTGGAGGACCCCAAGGTCACCTGAGGCCACTGGGCCTTCATTGTAACTTGACTTCTTCCCCAGCCTGGTCCTGCTTCCTTCTCCTTCCTGCTACAGGTGTTAATCCCACTTTAGTAAGCACTCCCTAGTAAATACCCTGCATACGAAACTGTCTCAGGATGTTTCCTAGGAAACCCAACTTACTTATCTTCATCCCAACAGTGACATTTGGGAGGTTTCTGGGGTTTGCTGTTACAGTCTATGCTTTTACTAACCTGGTGCGTACTTTACATGTTTCTCTAGGATGGATGTCTGACTTGAGAGTTGCTGAGTCACAGGCTATGCACGTCTTCACTTTTCCTGGGTAGTGCCAAATTGTTTTCTAAAGTACTTGTACTTATTAACTACCCCATTTGTGGTATAGAAATGTTTTTGGTACTCTGTATCTTCACAAGCTCTTAATTTTTCCAGATTTTAAATTTCTTGTCAAACTGGTGGGTCTAAACGTTACTTCATTGTGGTTTGAGGTTGAACATCTCTATATATTTACTGGCTATTTGAGTTTCCCCTTCTATGGGATGTTGGTTCATCCTTTTGTCTATTTGTCTGTTGTGGCTTTTTTTAATATTGATTTTAAGGCATTCTTCATTGTGGATTCTAGTCCCTTGTTCATCATATATGTTGCAGATATCTTCCCTCAATCTCTTGGTTTTTTCAGTTTGTGATTACCTTTGATAAACAAGAGTTCTTGATTATAATGTAGTCTAATTTATGAGTCTTTTCCTTTACGGTTTGTGGGTTTTGGATATTTTAAAGAAATTTAGAAGTCATGAAGACATTTTTATGTTAACTTCTAAAAGCTTTAAAGCTTTTTTCTTTGAATTTTGTTATCTTTTTATCCATCTGGAATTTATTTTTGTAATATGATGTAGGAATCAAATAAGGGGACACCAGAACCTTCAAAAGTAGCCCTGATATTTGCTATTTTTAAGCTGGGTGGTGGTTATATGATTTTGTTTTGTTATTTATAGCTTACAGGTGTTAATATATTCTTTTGTAAATTGCATTGTTTTTCTGTGTTAATAGCTAGTAGTTCTAGTGTCACTAACCAAGTAGCCCTACCTTTTCTCACTGACAGCAAAACCACTTCCTTCACACATCAAGTTTCCATATGTGTGTGAGTCTTCTTTTCTGGGCTTTTAATTTTGTTCCATTGGCCAATGTTAGACGAAGACATCTTAGTAACTATCTTTCTGTTAAGTCTTGATAACTGGTAGAGTAAGTCTTCTCACATCAGTCATCTTCAGGATCATCTCTGGCTATTCTATGCTCCTTGTTCTTACATATATATTTTGGAATCAGCCAGTTAGATTTCACCAAAATCTGTTGGATTTTTGATTTGAGTTGCATTGAATCTGTGGATCAGCTTGGGGAGAATTGGCATCTTTACAATATTAAATCTTCCCAACTATGAATAAAGTATAGCTTGTTGTTTATTTAGAGCTCTTTTATGATTCTTAAGAAGTCTTAGAATTTTCTCCATGAAGGTTTTTGCCAGATTTATTCCTGGGTTGTTATTATTTTTTGTTGCTCTCATAAATAGCACATTTAAAAACATTATAGGTTCTAACTATTACTGGTATGTAGCAATATAATAGATTTTATATATTAATTTTTCTGTCTAATGCTTAATCCCCTCTTGGAATGTATCATATCTTCAGGAAATTAAGAAAAAGTCTCCGGTATGTAAATTTTCTAAGGTTTAAATGTCACGTATATTTAAGACCAGAAATAATGTAGGTTTTCTTGCCTATATCTCCTTGCCTGCTTCAATTAGTATTAGATTGATGAATTTATTAGAATTTATTAATGTTCCAGATTGATTAATCTTTCAAATACTGTAGTTATTCATTTTTTCCAGGGAAGTGATATATTTTACCAGTTATCTGAGTCAAGAGTAATGCTTTTATTGTTGCCTCCTAGATACCCCCAGACAGATTTGGGGGCCAGAGGATTGGCTTAGTCACATTGTTTTTGTTTATTGTTTTACTCTTCTCTCACCACTGTCCTTCCTTTTCACTTTTCCTTCCCCTACCTTCCTAGTCTCCTTTTCTAATTCTTTTCTGTCTTTATTGCTTAACTAATCACCCCATCCTTGATTTTTCTCATTTTATTCAGAATATGAAATATAAATCATATAATAATGTTTACTTCATACGTTTAGAAATTATAATATCTGGTCCTGTTGAGCAGGAGGTTTTATGTGAATTATTTACAGAATAGAAATGTCATAGGATAATTATATCTTAGCACTCTTTGATCTCTGTTTTAGGAACTAGTTCAAATTTTTGTATAGGGCTGTGAGACTCCCTCCACCCCCATAGTCATTGGAAAGAAAAGAAATACTTTTATTTGATTTTTGTCTCATAGCAGTTGGAAACCAAATTTACATATTTGACAGACATATTCTTTTAAAGTGAAATCACTCGTGTTTGGCAAAGAATACATTGAAGTGGACGAGACTTATCTGGCAAACCAGCCTTTTTTTTTTTTTTTTACAAATTTACCCTAAAGTTTATTTGAAAAGATAAAAGGATGAGAATAGCCATGAAAGGAGAGTGATCACAGAGGACTTGACCACCAAATATTAAAAAGCATTATAAAGCTGTAATCAAAGCAATGTGGCATTGACTTAATAATATGTAGACGGGTCAATGGAACAAGAATAAATAGTTCAGAAATATACATAGGGGTTTACTACATTATAAGTGTGGCATTTCAGAAAAAACATAATTCAATAAATGGCATTTGAACAACTGGGTAACCATTTGTAAACAAAGTATAATGACAATTGTTATCTCATACTGTATACGTATGAGTATAAATACATAAATAAATTTTAGTTGGATCAAATATATAATTAAAAAATAAAAACACAAAAATTGTAGAAAAAAATATACCAAGCATTTATATAATCTCAGGGTAGGAAAGACAATTCTGTGCATGACATCAAAGATAGAAACTATAAATGAAAATATAGGGTTTTTTTGAATTTTATTATTTTTTTTAATACAGCAGGTTCTTATTATCTGTTTTATACATATTAGTGTATACATGTCAATCCCCATCTCCCAGTTCATCCCACCACCAGCTCCCCACCCCCACTGCTGCTTTCCCCCCTTGGTGTCCATAGGTTTTTTTCTCTACATCTGTGTCTCTATTTCTGCCTTGTGAACTGGTTCATCTGTACCATTTTTCTAGATTCCACATATATGCGTTAATATATATTTGGTTTTTTCTTTCTGACTTACTTCACTCTCTATGACAGCCTCTAGGTCCATCCATATCTCTACGAATGACCCAATTCTGTTCCTTTTTATGGCTGAGTAATAGTCCATTGTATATATGTACCACATCTTCTTTTTTTTTTAAATAAATTTATTTATTTTATTTATTTTATGGCTGTGTTGGGTCTTCGTTGCTGTGCGTGGGCTTCTCATTGTCGTGGCTTCTCTTGTTGTGGAGCACGGGCTTTAGGCGCCCAGGCTTCAGTAGTTGTGGCACTTGGGCTCAGTAGTTGTGGCTCGTGGGCTCTAGAGCGCAGGCTCAGTAGTTGTGGCACACAGGCTTAGTTGCTCCGCGGCATGTGGGATCTTCCTGGACCAGGGCTCGAACCCGTGTCCCCTGCATTGGCAGGCAGACTCCCAACTACTGCGCCACCAGGGAAGCCCTGTACCACATCTTCTTTATCCATTCATCTGTCGATGGGCATTTAGGTTGCTTCCATGACCTGGCTCTTGTAAATAGGGCTTCAGTGGACACTGGGGTGGCAAACCAGCTTTAATTTTACATGAGCTGTGACTCACCAACACCTTTAATATCTAGATACTCTCCGTTTTTTTAGTAGGTTTACTTATGCAAGTATTTATCAGAATGCTACATTTTTCCTTCATGAACTCTGATTTCACTGAACTGGAAAATTAAACCACATTTCCTCATTTGAAATTGCTAAACTTCCTCTTCTGGACTTTCCAGAGTTGAACTAGTGGGAGAAGAGTCAGAATGAATAAGCAAAGAGGTTATTGAATAAGTCTTTTAAAAGGGTGTGTCTAAAACATGAGCAACTAATCCGGGGAGGAAGGGCCAATGGGTTTATAGTGTGTGGTGAGACCCTGGTCTCTGGCTTAACAACATTGCTAAATTTATCGAATGCAAATATCCTTCAGATGAGAACCATGTACTTAACTGCAGGATTATTTAAGACTGCAATTCTTACTCCCTAACAGACCCATGAAGGCATTATTTTTATTATGTCTTTCTACTCTGGTTACATTATAAGCAGGTCCTAGTTATGCTATCTAATGAATATTGTTTAATGTATATTATTTATAAATATGTAGTTCACTGGTTCTCAGCCCTGGCTGCACATTAGAATGACAAGGGAAACTTAAAAATACAGACACCAGGGAGTAGGGCCCTCACCAGCTCAAAAAAATTAGGATATTTGGGACAGGGCTTGGACATCCATGTTCTTTTAAAATCTCCCCTGATGATTCTAACACAACACAAGCATTGAGAACCATTGATTTAATGGAATAAGCATATATCATGTGTTGTAATCTGCACTTGTTGGAGAATTTTTTTCTCTTAGTATTTTCGTGATTTGGAAATAGATGTGCTTTTGCAAGGAAATTGGATTTTCTTAGCAAGATTCTTGTAAAGAAGTTTCTTATCTTAGTTGAAACCTTTTAAGTGTACTTTTGAGAAGGTCTCTTCCAGCATCCTTATAATCTTGAAAGAAAAAAAAAAATGCTTCTCAAAATATTGACACATTGCATTCCAGGAGTTTTGAGTCATGTGCAGGATGAAAAGAAACTCACTGAAATCCTCTTTAGGTGTCTGCAAAATCCACCTTAAAGGATTTTTCAGTAATTATCCGTGTTCCCATTGTGAGTATGATACTGTGATGATACTTAACTAAGGAAACTTAGTTCATTCTGTTTACCTTTTCCTAGGCTTGAAATTAGTCTGTGCCACTTTTTCAATATATGGTATTGGCCAAATATCTTAACTTCATTGAAACTCAGTTGTTTTACCCATACAATGGGCCTGTAGTACCTTATACAGTATGATTGAGATAGCAATGAGAACTCTGTAAATTATGAAGTGCTGTTCAGCAGTAAGCTAATTGAATCATACTATTATCCTAAGAGACCAAGTGATTATTCTTATTTTTTTTAATATTGAGAATAATGTGTCTGATACCTCAATATACATTGAAAAGTGTATATACCCATATATAAGCAACACTTACCCCCTTCTTTGCCCTGCCCCCTGAAGAGCCAGGCAGCTTCTTCTTGTGAGGAGTTGGCAAGAGAGATCTCAGGATGATTCCTAAGTTCTCACTGAACCATCTCTAAAGGTTTTCCACTCCCAGCTCCAGTGCAGGGGTTGAGCTCACCAATTATCCTGATTTTGTGTCTTGATTTTTCCTTTTTAATCAGGAATACAAACTGAAATTTGCTCTGATTTATAGGATATTTTGCATATGTTTTGTCTGAATATTGGAATTTGTCATAATCAACATAATATTTTAACATCTAATAACACTATTCTTGTGTGGGGAAAATGAGTCAAGTTGAAGCAATTTAATTTTGAGGAAATTGGGGATATATACTTTTCTTCCCCATTAATGATGATAATTATCAATGCTGTTTCTAACCAGTGTTTAAATCCTTTAACTGTAGAAATCGGAGGAATATCCAAAAATTTTAGAAGAAAAATGATGGTCCATTAACTTACAAGTTAAATGTTTTGTGTAAAAAATCTTTATATCCTTTGTCAAATATGGCCTTCATACAGAAAAGTACACAAATCACAAGTGCCACTCAGTTAATTTTCACAAAGTGAGGCACACCCATGGAACTGGCACTCAGAGCCGGAAGGAGAAAATTAATAGAACCCCAAAGGTCCCCTTCATACTCCTTTCCAGCAATCACTCATCTAGCGCAATAGATTCTTTTTGCCAGATTTTGAAACTTGTGTGTAAATTAAATCATACAGTTTGTACCTTTTTTGGGAGGGGTGAGTATGTGGGCTTCTTGTACTCATTTATGGTGTATGTTATAGCAAGTTAATTCATTTTTATTGTTGTATAATACTCCATTGTTTGAATATACCACAATTTATTCATTCTTTGCTTGATGGATATTTTGGGTTTCCAGTTTTGACTATTATGAACCATAGTGCTATATTTATTTACTTATTTATTTTTGGCTGCTTTGGGTCTTTGTTGCCATGTGCAGGCTTTCTGTAGTTGCAGCAAGCGGGGGCTACTCTTCTTTGCGGTGTGTGGGCTTCTCACTGTGGTGGCTTCTCTTGTTGTGGAGCACATGCTTTAGGCATGCGGGCTTCAGTAGTTGTGGCACGCGGGCTCAGTAGTTTTGGCTCACGAGCTCTAGAACGCAGGCTCAGTAGTTGTGGCGCATGGGCTTAGTTGCTCCACAGCATGTGGGATCTTCCCGGACCAGGGCTTGAACCCGTGTCCCCTACATTGGCAGGCGGATTCTTAACCATTGCGCCACCAGGGAAGTCTCTGAACCATAGTGCTATAGATGTCATATGTGTTATTTGCCACAATATGTGTATACTTCTTATGAGATATATGTACAAGGGCAATTTTTGAGCCATATATATTCAGCTTCAGTAGATTCTGCTGGTTTTTTCCAATGTGTACACTTCCATTAGCAAGGCTCCCTTGAGGTACTTCCTAATCACTGCTCCTTTCCTCTTCCCTAAAGGTCATTACTAGTCTGATCGCTAATAAAATAGATTAGCTTTGCTTGTTTTTAAACTCTATGTAATGGTATGATCAGTATTCTTTTGTATTTGGCTTTTCACTAATATTGTATTTGTTAGATATGTTTGTAAACATCTACTAAGTATTAACTTGCTATTATTGTTTCAGGTGTTTTAGAAAACAATTATGAGAGCTTACGTGTACTAAATGTTGAAAGAAATGGAAATATTATTTATACCTATAAGGTATGCCTATATTCTTTTTTTAAATTGTGGTAAAATATACATAACATAAAATTTACCATTTTAACCATTTCTTTTTTTACAGAGTTTTATGTTGTATCTTACTGATGGGTAGTGAATAAGACCTGTTGGTATTTAATCTTTAACATATGACATTTTTTATTTTGTGAGATTGAGTAGGGTAATTGAAATTCAGTCTTATGAAATATTTTCTCTTTTTTAAATAAAAAACTACACAGTGTCTGACACAGTGCTCAAATGTTTTGAATAGATGAACAGTTTCATTTTCTACAGGAAAAATGCCAAGTAAGAGATGTTTAAACCTAATTAATGTTAAATTTTTATCTTTGAGAAAATATTAAATATTATTACTATACATCATCTTTTCAAACTTATATATGCTCAGACTTTTGAGGTATTAATATTTGACAGTGTGTTTTCAATATTAATTGTTCTAAGGAAAGAAAATTTAACTTTACAGATAACTTTACCGTAGTAGTGAAAAGTGGAAGAATGATAACAGTGGTCAGTTTGCTTTGCACAGTTGTATTACTGTACTTTTTTTTTTTTTGCTTAAAAAAAGTTATTTTAAGTTGTATCTGTGAGGATGCTGCGTTAAAGGAGTTGTACGATTCAAAAAGTTTTACTTATAAGAATATCAGGGACTTGTTCTGGCCACTTTCAGTGACCGTCATATATATTCTTACAGAAATAAATGGAAGTACAAAAAGATTCGCTCCTTCACCATGCTCAGTCCTAGGAGACAGGGTCCCCCAGACTCACTGAGCTGTACATTCTTATTGCCTTTCACTCTTTGATCCATATGACCAGCAGAAACAGGTTCAGTCCCTCTCTGACATGCACAGCAGGCTACCTTTAGAGTGCTTGTTGCTAATACTGGTTGAATTATTGCAGGTTTCTTTTAAAACTAGTAACTTCCTAAACAATGACATTTAATAAACATCTAGTTAATTTTTTCTTTTCAGGATGATAAGGGAAATGTCTTCTTTGGATTGTATGATTACCAGACCAAACAAAATGAGGTAAAAATCACCATAGATTATAGTTACTTATTGGTTACTTTCCTGCTATTCAAGTTTTCCCTTCTTTCTAGATACAACTTCTTATTTCATTTTATTTTCTAAAAATTTAGTTTATATTTCTTTGCTTCCTTCTCTTCTCCCTTTACCATTATCTTAAAAAAAAAAAATGTGTAAGGAGTCCTGGAACAAAATGTCACCTGGTCTCTTAGTCCTTTGAGATTTAAGCCAAGTTGGCGCAAACCAATTATCCAATGTTCTGTAGGAATGTAGGAAGTCCAACGCCTTCCCCGGATTTGTGTGCTCCCAGAAGCTTAGGATCTCATAATGACCTCTGGCTCTGACTTCTGATTCTGCATAACCTTCACTGTTCTTGCTTTTCATTACTTCTCAAAGATCCAGGTTTAGAACCAGCCTCCTTTTCTTAATCTTTCCTCAAACTACTCACGTAAGACATTGATTAATGTGACAGGCTTGTCTAATTCTTGGGGCAAATGGGAGGGAGTCACTTTGTGCCTACATAAAAACAATTTACCAGTATTGAGGGACTCAGAAGTCTATAAATGTACACTGGCACAGAAGGCGCTCCAAAACACATTATTACATGAAAAAAGCAAGTTGCCAGAATACTACATTCCGTTTATGTTTAAAAAACTTGCAAGACAAATATGTACGTGCATAAATATATATTAAAAACTCATTTTGAATGATCTGGAAGGCTACGGAGCAAATTACAAACATGTTTCCTTTTCAGAGGAAATTGGAATTGGGTGAATGTAATGGAGAACGTAGACTTTTTATTTGGTAGTGTTCGCATGTCTTAAATGCTGAGACTCTCCTTGTGTGTTATTTATTAATTAAAAGGATAAAACACTGAAAACTTAAGTGTATACATTCATGACTCTTCTTACTTATAAATAAGAATCCCTCAGTTAGAGCAAGAGTCAAAGGAAACCAAAATTTCTCACATGAATTCAGAGCCTTCTTATTAACTCAAAGTTCCCTTTTCCTGACTTTTCAACATTTTCTATCAACTTCTGGCCACTGGATTCTAGTATGTTCTCAGTGGTTCTTTAGTCTGCAGGTACTAATTACCTTCGTAATAGTTCTGCAGTCACTGTTTCTCTTAGCCTGCTCTCTCCTGAAGTCTAAGGCTCTATCTTTCCTTATCCTCTAAGTGTATTTTAAGAGACTTTACTTAATATAACTGTGATTGGCTCCAGTTCCTCAATGTGCACCTCACATCCTCCTTCTGCATGACCATTTTAGTTTTCTTTACTATTCCAGGAAATGGAATCTTGCAACAATCAAACAGCAAGAAAATAAAAATAAAGATTAAATAAAAAAGAAGACTGCTTTGCCAGTATTCTAAATACAGAGTCCTTTAGGGGATGCACTGTGACAGTCTGTTAGACATAGTTAATGATGTCATAGTCATGTAAATTGATTAGTTACTTGCCTCAATAATCATAATAGCTAACACTTGAGTACTTATTATGTGTGGCAGACATTGTAGTAAGTACTTTCACATGGATTATCTAACTCACCACTTCTAAGGATCTCCTGAGATAGGTTGTATTATGATTTCAGTTTTACTGATGGGAGGATAGAGAGGTTGAATAACTCATCTAAAGTCACACAGCTAGCAAGTGGCAGAGTTAGGATTTGAACCTGGGTCTAGCTTGGCTCCAAGTTCTATGCTCTTAACCACTATACTATATTGTCTCATGGTTAAGTTTCAGTGCCAAGATGGCCTACAATAGCAAACTTTTTTCTTAAAAAATAATCTGAAACTTCTCAGTATGGATGAACTGGTTCACTGGTGGTTCTTTAATAAAATGCTTTACCACAATGATACTTGCTAGAGAGCTGAATGGGAATTGCATTCATGAAATTGTTGTTTAACATGAAACTCCACATTAAAAAATACTTCTGTTTTAATAGCATCTCTATACATTTGAGAAAGACTTGCAAGTTGTCAGTTGCTCAGTCAACAGGGAGAGAACTTTGCTGGGTAAGTTGAACTCTTTCATTGCTACAATTCAAGAACTAAACTACATTTTTTTAGTTTCAAAGTATTGAATTTTTGCAATATTTGATCATTCTATAACAATGGTTTTCTGGGAGAAGATGCACTTGGGAGATTAGATTTGAAATAAAGAATCTGTAGAGTGTATCTACAAAAAAGAATACTTTGTATTTCACCTTAATCATCCACTGACAGCTTTGAGCCCTCACTTATTTTGGGTATAAAATGGTAAACTGTTAAAGCCGCTGTATGGATCATTTGCTACTGGATTATTTTTTTCTTTTTCCATTAGCTGCAAGTTTAGTTCAAGCTGCTAAAGAGGGAAGAAGGAATGAGCTTCAACCAGGTAATGAAATTACAGTTTTTAGTACTTATTGAGAGATGAAGATTTATTGAACTACTGTCAAATTGCAAGCATTTTTATAAATAGCTTTATCTCAGAATAAAAAGGCAAAGGTCATGTCAAGCATGAAAAAGAGGTTGCTTTACATTTTTTCCAAGTAAACAAGAAAGTACAGAAAATAATATAACAGTGAATAACAGAAATATTAAAAAGGCAATTAGCATCTGCAGACTGAACATGGAGAACACACTAGAAACCCTACAGGCAGAAGCTGGTACAAAAGGTTGGGAAGACGTTAGTATTGCTTGGAGAATGCCATTTTATCCTGATATCTGGTGAACTTCTAACCAGTACATATTGCATTATGAATAGTCCACGAATTCTAAATAAAAATCAGTTCTACTCATTTGCCGAGGCCCACTGCACAGTTGATTACTTATATGATTCCCACCCTCACTTCCTTTTAACATTTTTTATCATCCATCTGTTCAGAACTCAACAAATATGGAGTGTCTGCAGTGGGTCAGGCTCAATGCACAGCGCTGGGGATACAATGGATGCAAGAGAGGAGTGGCGATTGCCCACACGGCGAGCTATAGGGTCTAGTGGTAGGCGGGGTGCCCCATGAGATATGTGTCCCGTCTCAGAAGTTAGGCAATAAGCCTAGTGGGACCAGCTTTTCAATTTATCAAGAGAAGTATGGACTATTATGTAAAATTTTAATTTTTAAATGTTGGCCCAGATATATATTTTTTAAATAAATAAACTTATTTATTTATTTATTTTTGGCTGCGTTAGGTCTTTGTTGCTATGCATGGGCTTTCTGTAGTTGCGGCGAGCGGGGGCTACTCTTTGTTGCGGTGCATGGGCTTCTCACTGAGGTGGCTTCTCTTGTTGCGGAGCACGGGCTCTAGCCTTGTGGGCACCAGAGCGCAGGCTCAGTAGTTGTGGCACACGCGCTTAGTTGCTCCGTGGCATGTGGGATCTTCCCGGACCAGGGCTCGAACACGTGTCCCTTGCATTGACAGGTGGATTGTTAACCACTGTGCCACCAGGGAAGTACCAGCCCAGATATTTAAAAAAAAGTTCTCTTCAGGCAATGATAACCACCTGTGGCTGGATCCAGCCTGTGGACTACCATTTTTCAACCTCTGGTCAGGTAGATCGCATGTCAGTCTCTTTCTATTCCTATCCTGCAGTGGTTTCCGTCTCTTCTGTTTGTTTGGCACTTAAGCTCCTTCTTTTGTTAGCAGACTTCCCACTCGGATGTATTTTCCTGCAGTTATGTGTGATGGAAAACCCTTTATAAATACTTTCCAGTGAGGCTTATGAGGCAGTCCTGGGCTCCCACAGAGCCAGCTTAGAGTGTCAAGGGAACCAGAGCTGAGTCTGGATGGGACCTTCTCAGGGACCTCAGCAGAACAGTTTATGAGAGACGTTGGTGGGCAGAAGGCTTTCCCTGAAATCTCATCATTGTTTTACTCATCCTAACCTTCCCTCCTGCCATGTTATACTGAGAACCTCCGCAGTCCTCTTCCCTCTTCTGTGTCATGTCTTCCTCTGTTTTTTTTTTTTTTTTTTTTGGCTGTGTTGGGTCTTCGTTGTTGCATGCGGGCTTTCTCTAGTTGTGGCGAGCAGGGGCTACTGTTCGTTGCAGTGGCTTGTCTTTCTTGCGGAGCCCGGGCTCTAGGCTCACAGGCTTCAGTAGTTGTGGCTCTCGGGCTCTAGAGCGCAGGCTCAGTAGCTGTGGCGCACGAGCTTAGTTGCTCCGTGGCACGTGGGATCTTCCCAGACCAGGGCTCAGACCCGTGTCCCTTGCATTGGCAGGTGGATTGTTAACCACTGTGTCACCAGAGAAGTACTTCATGTCCTCCTCTTAGCATCCTCTGCTCCTCTTAGAATTAGGTGCAATGCTTAATTCAGAGATGATGGAAATGGACTAGCTGAAGCAAGATAGGTTCTAAAACATTGGTGTTCTGACTCCTAAAACAAGGGAATAGATGTGAGCCTGATCTCCTGGGCTAATAGCTGCTTGTGTTCATCCCAGTTATGAGGCTAGGCATCTGTACAGAACCTTGGATTAGGTCCCTGTGCCTCCCAGTTCTTTTTGAAACCTTATTCGTTTGAGCCTTAGAAGTTCCTTACTATGTTGGTAAACCCAGTAGAAACTATAATCTTTACATGATATTTACCATCTATGCGTAATCGTCATGCAGAAGAGTGGCGATTATGTATATCATAGAATGTACTTTCAGGCCAACTTTATTGTAAGTTTGATTTAGTTACAACATTAAATCCTATTCAGGTAATGTTACTAAGCTTTGAAAATTTGATGTACCTCTCATGAAATTATCTGATCACATCTTTTAAAATAGTAGAATGAATAGTGTTAATTTTTGTATTGGAAACCCCATACTTTATCTTAGCTCACCTTTTATACCAGCCACCACACTGAGAACCAGCTCTGCCCAAATGTAATTTGACAGGCAGTGCCTCACCTCAGCTGCTCTACCTACTTCTCGCTTTTTGCCCAGAGCCCTTGGGAAAATCTGCTTACCAGCTGCATGTGTACCACCTGGAAGTATGTTTAGAAAGGATTTCCAATAGGATAAGCCATGACCAATCGGGGGACAAGGAGCTGAAGGATGAATACTCCCCCTTTCCAGCCCTCAAGTGGGTGATTCTGAGGTGCACTCCATGCAAGGTGGTCAGTCAATTGACAGTGCCCGTACACTGCATACCCTTCTTCCCTATTTCACTCTCCCCACTCCCTCGTGCCAGCACCTCGTGGCTAAAGTGATCCTGTCCCCTGAGATGACTTCTTGTTTTAGTTTGGTTTTCCCCCGTAAGTAGAGTCTGAGGCAAGTATTTGAGCCCAGTTAGTTTATTTGAGGGATAATCCTAGGAAACACTATTAAAGGAGAGTTTAAACAGAGATCTGAAAGGAGGGAGCAAGCGTGCGCCACGGGGAAGCACATTTCTGGCAGAACAGAACAGCCAGCGCAAAGGCCCTGAGGCCAGAGTACTTGGTAAACTCACTGTTCAAGGATAGTGAGGTCAATGAGGCTGGAGTGGCATGAACAGCGGCAGAGTGGTGGGAACTGAGGCCAGCGGGAAATGAGGGTAAGGTGCAGACAGATCATGGAGACACTTACGAGGCCTTTTGTTCAGTTAAGATTTCAGAAATTATGTGACCAGAAAGACCTATAGGATCTATTGTAATGATTTGTCCTTTGAACAAATATTTTGCCTTTTGCAAAGACTTATTTTATCTGTCCCTGAATAACCTGATAAGCCATTTGATTATAAAATGTAGTTTGCCTCAAGGTATTAACACTCTGTTGCTTATAATGAGATTTTTCCATTGCAAATGAGACAAACTGTAACATCTCTCATATGAGCAAGATAGGGTTCCTTGGTCTACATACTTTACAGTAAGGTTTTTGTCAACAGTGCTTCTCTTATTGGCTGAGGCCGTGGCAGACTTAATGTTTTATTTAGAAAATGGCCTTCCACAGGGGCCAGGCTTAGGTGCCCCTTTCACTCTCCCCGGTGGAGTTATGTTTGCCCCAAGGTACAGCAGGTGCTTTGATTTCAGAGCTCTAATAACCAGAGCTTCTTCACAGCCAGATTCTACTGGACTCTTCCAACTTTGTCACCGTTTCACAACATGTACCTTCACCTGCTTCAGACCAGGTTCTTTCTGTTGCTCACTCTTCATCCTCCCAATGCCATGCCTATTCCTGTGCTTTAAAAATTTTTTTTTTAAATTCACTTTAAACAAAACAAAACAAAAATGTTCATCCATTTCTCCCCACCCCTCCTCTACCCCCACCTCCCGCAACCACCAGTCCGTTCTCTGTCTCTATAAGCTTGGTTTTGGTTTTGGTTTTGGTTTGGTTTGGTTTTTTTGATTCCACATATAAGAGAGATCATACGGTATTTGTCTTTTATTAAAGTAAAGTTGACTTACAATGTTGTGTTAGTTTCTGGTGTACAGCAAAGTGATTCAGTTATACATAATATGTATTTTTTCAGATTCTTTCCCTTTATACAAGGTTATTACAAGGTATTGAATATAGTTCCCTGTGCTGTACACTAAGACCTTGTTGTTTATCTATTTTATATGTAGTAGTATGTATCTGTTAATCCCAAATTCCTAATTTATCCCTCCCCAACTCCTTCCCTTCTGGTAACCGTAAGTTTGTTTTCTGTCTGTGAGTCTGTTTCTTTTCTGTAAATAAGTTCATTTGTATCATTTTTTTAGATTTCACATATAAGTGATATCATATGTTTGTCTTTCTCTGTCTGACTTACTTCACTTAATACAATAATCTCTGGGTCCAACCATGTTGCTGCAAATGGCGTGATTTCGTTCTTCGTTTGACTTACTTAGCATAGTACCCTTGAGGTCCATCCATGTTGTCCCTTTTTTTTTTTTTTTTTTGCGGTATGCGGGCCTCTCACTGTTGTGGCCTCTTCCGTTGTGGAGCACAGCCTCCGGACGCGCAGGCTCAGCGGCCATGGCTCACGGGCCCAGCCGCTCCGTGGCATGTGGGATCTTCCCACACCGGGGCACGAACCCGTGTCCCCTGCATCGGCAGGCGGACTCTCAACCACTGTGCCACCAGGGAAGCCCCATGTTGTCCCTTTTGATCCTGCCGCTCTCCTTCCCATGCCTGGACCTATCTGGCCCTTCAGTGATGCCCTCCCAGTTTCCATTGATAACTGGATTCTCTGAATTCTTGAGACAACTTTAAGCACTTCATGGAATCAGCACATTTTATGGATGAAAATGATTGTTGAAATGATCTGATTCTGTAGTTTTCCACTTTATTTTGTAAAAAAGCACTGGGAATTCCCTGACGGTCCAGTGGTTAGGACTTGGTGCTTTCACTGCCAGGGCCTGGGTTCGATCCCTGGGCAGGGAACTGAGATCCCGCAGGCCACACATTGGTGCGGCCAAAAACAACAACAACAAAAGCCCCCAAAGCACTAAGGCCTAGGAAAGCTTCATGATGTGCTGAAAAGTATATATTAGGTTACTGGCAGATTTTAAACTAGAACCGATGTCTCTAGAATCCTAATCCAGAGTGCTTGCTGTTACACTATGGAATCACATGGTATGTTATTGAGAGACATTCCTGTTTGCACAATTACTCTTATCGTTAAACTACTTTTATTAGTTAAGTATCTGGGCTGCCCCAAAGAAGGAAAAAATTAGTGTAGGAAGATGGTTTTTGACCTTGATAATCCTCCCATTTTAAAGGCAAGTGCATTTAGCTGATAGCTGGTTATCTCATCTGGGAACAGATTCACTGACAAAAAGGCCAAGTAGAAAGTGATTCCTTATTTATCCAATGAGACGATTCCCTTGCCTGCCCCCCAGAAATCTTTTTCCCCCAAAAGCTTTTAGGGCAAGAGATGAAACAGTCAAATATCAGCTTCTACTATTTACTATGTTAAACTAGTTATATACACTTAAAACAACATAATAAGGAAAATTACTTTTTTTCTCATTCTCACAGAACATTTTTATTCTATTTTTTTCCACAGGTATCTTTGACACCAATCTCTCTCTTATTCTTAGAGCCATTTTTTGAGTCATCAAGCAGATTCCCAAAGTACCTCACCTTTACCTTGTCCCAGTTATTAGAAATATAGCCCCTTTGAATTGTGAATGATCCTGTCACTGGATTTTTATTCTAAGCTACAAGTACCCGTCAGCCAAGCAATATGTGTTTTTCATTTGTTCTGTCGTTGTGTATTTGTGATCCCACATAATAACTCACTCACTGCTTTGCTTTTTTAGTAATCTCTAAAAAGGTGTGTTTACAGAGATATCCAGTCCTCAAAATTGTGAGGCAATATCCCAGAAATTGTTTTATATTCTTTGCCTTTTTTTTTCCTTTTTCTTAACATAAAGCAGTGCTGTTAGGTTACTTTCTTAAATAGTGAAAATAGTGAAAACTGGTACTGATTCAATTCCAGGCTGCTGCACCATCCCCAAATTGTAAATTATTATTCAAAATAAAGTCACCAAGTCAGAAAGAGAAAAACAAATATCTCATACTAACGCATATATGTGGAATGTAGTAAAGTGGTACAGGTGAACCAGTTTGCAAGGCAGAAATAGAGACGCAGATGTAGAGAACAAACGTATGGGCACCAAGCGGGGGTGGGGTGGTGGGATGAACCGGGAGAGTGCCATTGACATATATACACTAATATGTATAAAATAGATAACTAATAAGAACCTGTTGTATAAAAATAAATAAAATAAAATTCAACTAAAAAATAAATGACAATGTGTTGGCTTTCACAAGACTTAAAAATAGTTTTATGCATATGAAAAAAAAATAAATAAAGTCACCGAGAAAGCACCTGAGAATATTAGTCATTATAAGGACTCAAATATAAGGCAACTCCTTTTCTGAGAAGGGGAACGTTTGGCCTAAATTTGGATATCCCCATTCTAGCCTGTGTCCAACACTTCCTCCTAATTGCTTTCTTTTATGACATTAGCTCAGATGTGGCACTGAGGAAATAAGTGAGTCTTTATGCATGCAGCTCTGCAACCCTTCCCGAGGGAGGCCAAGCCCCTGTCCTAATTGCTGTCAACCGTAACACATTCATGCATCAGAAATATCTTTATATTTTCCTACGCGAACAATATTTGCCACTGTGCTGCAGAATTGCAGTGACACTGAACTGAGTTGTATTTGTTTAGACTTAGAAGCTGAGAGGGCCAGTGAAGTGATGGTAAAATGGCTGAGGAATGGGTAGGAACTTGTTCCTCATTCCGTGTACATTGACTTCTCCTTTATGATATATATATTTTTTAAATTAATTTAATTTAATTTTTATTTTTAGCTGCGTTGGGTCTTCGTTGCTGTGCATGGGCTTTCTCTAGTTGCAGCAAACGAGCTTCTCAGTGCGGTGGCTTCTCTTGTGGAGCACGGGCTCTAGGCGTGCGGGCTTCAGTAGTTGTGGCATGCGGGCTCAGTAGTTGTGGCTTGCGGGCTCTAGAGCACAGGCTCAGTAGTTGTGGTGCACGGGCTTAGTTGCTCCGCGGCATGTGGGATCTTCCCAGACCAGGGCTCGAACCCGTGTCCCCTGCATTGGCAGGCGGATTCTTAACCACTGCGCCACCAGGGAAGTCCAATGATGTTTTCTTTAAGTTTTAAGAAGTCTCAAAGTTTGGGTTTTAAGAAGTCTCAAAGTCAATTTTAAGACAAATACTTTTGTTTGTGGAGTAGCTAATACAGTAAGTAATACATTTTACATTTCCAAAGTTCAGACCTATGTGGAGGAGATAATTTGTGATATTCTGGACTTTGCTACTAAAAGCGACCTTTACATTATAGGTTCAAGGTGCTTAACTTTGTTGGTCGAGATCCACCCCATTAACAATGTGAAGGTTCTAAAAGCAGTGGATAGCTATATTTGGGTACAGGTAAGTGAGCATATCTTTATCATTTATCTCATTAATCAAAAAGCATGAAACCTATAGGCAGTGGTGTTACAAAGTGCTTTCACACACATTATCACATTTTCCTCAAAGCAATCCAGTGAATGAGTATGGCTGGAATTAACAGCTTTTCCTTTGCAAACATGAAAATCAAAACTCAAACCTAGCTCTCTGTCTCTATTATATCATGGTTTGTCTAATAGTACTATAATGTTTTTACATGATAAAATATAGAATATCAAAACACATTTAAAGGAAGTTTAAAAATGGTTTATCTAATGTGTTCATAGAGTTGACAGATTAAATACCTATGATTAAATGATATAATTAATCCCTGAATTTATCAACTCTATGAATCGATGCAGAAGCACTGTGTGTATAACACAAGTAGACTAGATATAGTCAATTCTCATTACTTGCACATAGAATTTGCAAATTCTACTACCCACTAAAATTTATTTGTTACCCCAAAATCAATACTCATGGTGCTTTCACAGTCATTTGCAGACAGGGGCAAAGCAGTGAAAAAATTTTCACCTGATGCACATGTTCCCAGATGAGGTAGAACAAGGTGACACTGCCTTCTTGATTCAGTTCTCAGACTGCAAACAAAGGTTGTTTTCACAGTCAACTTAGTGCCATGTTTTTCACACTCTTTGGCTTTTCTTGGTGATTTCGCTGTTTAAAATGTCCCCCAAGTGCCTTGTTGAGGTGCTGTCTCATGCTCCTAAGTGCAAGAAGGCTGCGCTATTCTTTTCAGAGAACACGTGTGTTAATTAGATAAACTTCATTTAGACATTAGCTTATAGTACTGTTGACTGAGTTCAGTGCTAGCGAATCAACAGCATATATGAAATAAAGTGTCTTTTAAACAGGAACACACATTAGACCAAGTTTTGTTTTAATTTGTTGTCAAAAATGTTGTAACTAGAGGTTCACACGTTCCTATCCCTGTATTTCCCTTGGGAGCAATGGTTCAGTTTTCAGTGTTTTTGGTGACTTTATGGAACATAACTGCCGCAGAGAACGAGAATCAACTACCCATATTCATGCAGGGTTGAGGCACAATTGCCTTGTGTAGCCTCTCCCTCCCCCCACCCACTCCCAGCCTCTGGCTGTGGGTCTCCCTCTTGCAGTGTGTGTTGGGAGAGGGGATTGTCTCTCATGTGCCCAGTCGTCCACTGTCAGCCAGTCCTTACAGTGGTGCGTTTCGCCACCACTCCTGGTGTCTCTGTGGGCCGCTGCTCCCTGCCAGACAGGGCCTGGTGTGGAGCTCCTAAGCTGCGTTCCCTCCCCCAGGAAGCCACCCTGTTTACGTTGTCATCAGTGCAGGGCTGACTGTGGGACACTTCCCTTTCCTGGCCTGTTACTTTGGTTTCCTTAGCATTTTTATCCAGGGCTGTGTAGGCAGTGGAGATATTATTGAAGGATGAGGACAACTAAAAGCTAATTCGAGTAGAGGAAGGAAAAAGTTTTTATAAGTATATGGTTGCACTACATTGTGAATATATTAAAAATTACTGAATTGTATACTTAATAGTGAAAATTGTGAATAGTGAATGTTGTGTTATGTGCATTTTATCTTAATTCAAAAAAATTAAAAGTACAGGATGCATGATGTCATCTGTAGGCCAAAAGCAAAGTCCCCACCCACATGAAGTAGACCCACACTAATCTTGTGGGCCCGTCTCAGTTCCTAGCCCTGCTCCCTGCTCCTCAGGCTTAGGCCTCTGGAGAGAGAAACTCCTCCAAACCTCCATCCATGGCAAATCCCCACCTTCTTCCTCTCTCCCTTCTGCTCTCCTTTAGAGAAACGCTGTTCACTGTCCACGGAGTTTGGCCCTGCCCTGCGATCTCTCTCCTTTTTCTTACCAGAACGTCCGTGATGATTTCCAGTAGTACATTTCCCTAAGTCTACATGTGCAGCTTTGACCCCCTTCATGGAGGAACTTCAGCAAGACAGTAGTGAGTGGGGTCTGGATCCCAATCTGGGATCCTTGGAGAGTTCCCCACCAGCATGATTGCATCTTCCAGATAGTTCCATTGGGTAACTACCCATTCGTCTACATGCCTGTAGTACATACCTTCCATCGACGAATATTAATAATCAGAGTCTAGCTCGATATTTACAAGATAAATATTTTTCTAATATGATATAATCTAATCTATATAGATTCCTACTCACAATGCAGACAAAACAAAACAAAACCCCAAAAAATGTTGCACACTTTTGTAGAGCTCTGTCTGAACCCTGTCTGTGTATATTCTCACTTCTAGGCCTTGCTTCAGGGTTGCCTCAAATTAGAAAGAAAAACAACCACCACCTGAATGGAACTTTTAAAATTACATTTTCACTGATTGCCTCACAGAGACCAGGCAAAGGTTTAGAACTGGTCAGCACCTTAGTCCAGGTCACAGTGCTAAGGCAGCAGGGCCTGGCCACCTCTGTAGACCCAGGGGAGGCCAAATCTGTAGTTTCTCCTTATTTTGAGGCACTGAGTGTTTGCTCTTCCATTATCTATGTGGTGTCACTCATCATTGCTTCTCCTCAACCCCAGTACACAAAGTATACTTTTTTTTTTAAGATTTTTTTTTTTGATGTGGACCATTTTTGAAGTCTTTATTGAATTTGTTACAATATTGCTTCTGTTTTATGTTTTGGTTTTTTGGCCAAGTGGCATGTGGGATCTTAGCTCCCCGGCCAGGGATTGAACCCACACCCCCTGCATTGAAAGGCAAAGTCTTAACCACTGGACTGCCAGAGAAGTCCCCAAAGTATCCTTTTTGATGTGCACAATTTCACAAATCAGCAGGTAATAAGGTCTATATTATTCTGGTAGCTGAATTCTGCATTCCTGTCTATTTTACAGTTTTGAGCTTTTTGCTGTGAAGAATGGTATATAGTTAAAGTTTTGTTTTTCTGAAAGGGAAACTTGACTGTAAGCAATTGTAAAAGTTGACCAATTCTAGGGACTTCCCTGGTGGTCCAGTGGTTAAGGCTCCACCCTTCCACTGCAGGGGGCAGAGGTTCGATCCGTGGTCCGGGAACTAAGATCCCGCATGGTGCAGCCAAAAAATAAAAATAAATTAATTAATTTTTAAAAAAGTTGACAAGTTCTATTTCTAATTTGTCATTATGAAAAGTTAGGACACCAGGTAATATATTTTGTCAAAATTTTTCCTAGTCTTTAGAGAGGCTGCAGGCTTTAAAACAGGGACATGAAAAGTTATGTTCTTTCAGTATGCTTTAAAGTTTGGAGGGAAAACCCAAAATTCGCCAGTGGATCTTATCTAGTAAGCTGTCTTTCATTTTGCAAAATGAAAGTGCTGATTTATAGTTACCCTTTTGATGATGAAAGAATTAAGTCACTGGAGTTATCCCATGGCCAGTTTTCCCTCATTATCACAGCTGACAGTGTCAGGCCTTGTGTTTCTGGCTGCCTGCTTTGTCCTGTGGGCTGACAAATAAGGGTGGGCGCAGAGGAGGAGGCATCGGGGGGATCAAGCCTTTTCTTCCCAGTGGCAGTCGTTCTGTGCTTTGAGGTAAATCTTCCACCAGTTGCCACACTGTGATTCACTATCCTTTCCTGGAAAGTCCCTGGTTCTGTTTTGCTCTTTCTCTTGGATGTGGGACTTTGGAAGTTGTCACGGAGAGTACATTTACTTGGCTCTCAAATTAAATACTAGGGTTAGCTGCACAACAAATTATATCAGTCACTCTGTTTTGGTGCGTGTGAAACAGAACTTTCTGTACAAATGTTATTTACATTGTTTCTGATTGGCTTCAGAATCCCATATGCCAAATAGGAAGCACCATCCCTAGAAACGGCTTACACTTTAGCCTGTCTAAATGAATTGTGTTGGACCTGTGATCAATCCCCCGCTGCAAAACGGAGCTCCTGAAAGCGTTCCCTTTTCTTCCTTGCTTCCATCTGTAATGTGTGTGTGTGACTGTGATTCGCCTAAACGATTCTGTGGTTCCCAGTCCCTTCTATGGTCTGTAGTAGTACAGTGATCAAACACAACTTTTGAAATAATTGTGTAAGCAAGGTAGTTGCTTATGATTTTGATCAATTTCCTTTTTACAGTTCCTCTACCCACATGTTGAAAGTCACCCGCTACCAGAGAATCATCTGCTACTGATTTCAGAAGAGAAATGTAAGTATATCCTGAGGACTTCATGAACGGTGCATCTCCCAGTGAAGCGTAGGAAGGGCGTGATGAATCTTCTAGCTGTCCACTCGCCAGTGCTGAGGGTCCACTGACCTTTGATGTCCATTGGAGACCTAGGACTCCTGTGGAAGGGCTTTCCTTCTGTTTCTACTTGTTGTTCTCTTAGGCTCTGCTTCAGTATATGATGGGCTCCTGCATATATGGATTTCCAGTTTGGGCGCATGGTAGAATATTTGTAGAACAGTTGTGCAGGTCATTTTTGCCTTCTTTAGTCCATCCTTCTTTAAGATGTCTGTCACAGTGGATAACCATGATTTAAGGAGAGAGGCTTGGATGGACAGAGGGAAAGGCATTAGAAGCTAGAAGAATTCCATGGCAGAACTCGAGGACACTTACTAACTTGGTCAAATTCAGATAGAGGCAGATAAGATTGGGACATCCTTTAATGATGATTTCAAGTCGGGGGAAGGGTGGAGAAAGGACAAAATTCACTGGTGTATCTTATCTAGTAAGCTGTCTTTCATGTTATAAGGTGAAAGTGCTGATTTATAATTAGAAGGACAAGTCTGAGGGGTTAGGATTGTGTTCACTTCCTATACTCTTGCCCAATAATCTGTCTCACATTTCTGTAACTAGAACCAGCAGAAGGTACATATGGCTGAATCTAAATCGCTTACTGAGAAAAATAGACCATCTGCACATCAATAAAGTGTTCAGAGTTCTGTTAATGACCCCTATAAAAATACCTCCCCCTAATATCTGGCATAATGAGTTTTCTATCTGATGTTTTCATGTAAAGAGGTATTGGGTATTTGGAAATTGAAGATAAACCCTGCCAAATGAGCCCTTATTAGCCCTATGTAAGACTGATGGTATAGGGGAGGGAAATACTTGTTAAGGGAACCCAGGGGAGCAGAAGAGTTAAATGTTTCATGTATTGTTGATACTGAGGAGCAGAGTAAATGCTGGACTTGAAACAGACTTAAAGGGAGGGTGGAGAAAGGTGGGTTTTGTTTTGAGCCTTGTGAGATTGCCATCTGTGATAACACTGTTTTTCAGCCAGTTGTTTAATCTGCTTTGCTTTTATAAAAAAATGTTCACAACTGTTAGGTGAAAAAAAGTACTCATATTTTTCATGAAGGTTAAACTATTGTTTCTTTTTTAAAAGATATTGAACAACTTCATATCCAAGTTACCCAAGAAGATGGAAATAGAGTGGTAAATATTTGAAATTCCTTTCGCTTTAGAGTTTTTTCCCATAAAGAGTGGCATTTCTAGAGTATTAAAGATGGATTGTTATAGAAACATACTACTTTATTTGGTGTCTTTCCAATTATAGACTTGCTGTTGTAACATGTGAAATAATACAAGACACATGAAGGAGTTGATTATCTCCTTTCTATCTACCTCACCCCCCAATCTCAGTCTCCTGACATAACTAATGACAGCCTTGTGTGACCTTTTCCATGCCTTGTACCTTGCTCAAGGTTAGGTGTACAGATACTGGGATTCAGTTGCTTTTACCAAGATAGAATCATAATATAAATATTAATTTGCTGCTTTTGTTTTTGCTTTTTACTTAATATATCAGGGGTATCCGTATAGGTTTCTAAATAGAGAGATAACTTTTTTCTCTAATTTTTATACATGTATACACATACATACACATAATAAATGGGATCATAGCATATATGCTAAGGTTCTATATAGTAGTTTTCTTTTCTTTTTTGCTTGTTTTCTACTTCTCCCTTGCCTTTTCACTTCTAACTTTTGTTCACAACTTGGTGTGTATCCTTTCACAGTTTTCTCCATACCTATATGTCTCCCATCTCCACCCCTGACACACCCAGGGGTTTGTTTATTATTCACTCCTTCCTCATTCAACTCTGTGGAATTACCTACAAGCACCCTAGGGCAGCTCAGTTCATTGTCTTTAGAAGTACAAATAGTCCCTGGCATGGATGTGCACAGTTTTGTCACCGTTCTCCCATGGATGGATATTCACTTGATTGCCTTTGTTCCCCCTTTTATTTGTTTGCATTACAAATTGTCTCAAATGTTTTTAGCTTTACATGTTTGGTACACGTGTTTCTTTGGGTTAAATCCTCAGGGAAGGATAAGTGGGTTGACTTAAATATGCATTTAATAAACTTCAACAGATTTTGCCAGATTGCTTTCCAAAAACCTTGTAACGCTTCAGTTTTGCAAGCAAAGTATGAAAGTACCCTTTCCCTCTATCCATACCAGTTATCGATGTATTTGCCTTTTAAAAAATCCAGTTTGATGCGTTTAAGTTGATATCATTATTATTTGAGGTTGTGTTTCCCTTAATATTGATGAGGTTGAGCATCTTCTTTGCTTATTGGCTATGTGAATTTGTTTTTCTGGGAATTGCTTAGTTATATCCTTGTCTATTTTTTCCTGGGTTGTCTTTTTCTTGACAGTTTGTGTGAGATCTTAATATATTATTGATATTAAAATGATTTCCTTCAATATTTAAATAGTCTGCATCTAAATAGTCTTTCTCTGATTTTAATTTTAAATTATGTGAACAAAATTGAAATGGGAGATGGCATTTTTAAATTATGTATCTATGATTGAAAGCATCAAATCAAGAGGCCTGGCTGGAAAATGACCAGAAAGTATGTGGCTGGAGCTCTGGGCCACTAGTGGCTGAGTGGATGACAGGGCAAAGACAAGGCCAGTCGTCAGAAAAGGGTCAGGCCAGAGAGGAAAGGCCAAGGTGCAGAATCCCAAAGCCAGCAATGAGAATTTAGAGGAGAGAGTTAAATAAACAAGTTGGGGTCAGGAAGTGGAAATGGACACAGACAGAGGACAGGCTGGTTAGAAGAGGGGTTGGGAGCCATGAGAGACACTGTAGAGAGAGTGAGGCCAGGAGGCACCTGTCAGAAGCCCAGGAAGGATTCTCCTGGCCAAGCAATACAGTCTCAGCACTCCCTCATCCACATGTGCCCTTCTGTGAGGCACTTCTGCCCTCATTCTTTTTTTTTTTTGCGGTACGCGGGCCTCTAACTGTTGTGGCCTCTCCCATTGCGGCCTCTCCCATTGCGGAGCGCAGCTCCGGACGCGCAGGCTCAGCGGCCATGGCTCACGGGCCCAGCCGCTCCGTGGCATGTGGGATCCTCTCGGACCGGGGCACGAACCCGTGTCCCCTGCATCGGCAGGCGGACTCTCAACCACTGTGCCACCAGGGAAGCCCCCTGCCCTCATTCTTAAAGGCTTAGATGATCTATAGATTCATAAAGCCATGTGCAGGTCTGCATAATCATCACAACATCCCTACACATTAGAGGTGGTATTATAATTATCCCCATGTTTACAGGGAACACGACAACCTAGACTCACAGAGGTGAGGAAACTCTAGAGAGGGACAGAACTGCTATGTGAACCTGGTTGCCATGTTCCAATGATCATGTTCTTGCTAGTATAGGTCTTTATCTGAGAGTTCCCAAATCTACCCTAACCTAAACAATTTCAGAAAAATGGAAACAAGATGGGTTCCCCAAAGTTAAGAGTCAGATAGGTACTGTACTCTTGGATCTTTTTCCAGCAAATTTGATGGAACTAGGCAAACAAGAAATAGAGGTGTATGATTCTGCATGCCCTGTCCTCCCTTGAGTTCCAAGTTAGCCTCATTGGAGAAATCCCATTTAGGATTAGAGAGGTTGAAGTATGACTATGGACCATTCTGATGTTCTCTTTTTTCCTTATTTCTTCTACATCAACTTGTCTTCATTATTTACTCATCTGTCCCAATACAGATCACCTTTGCTTGATGAGCAGTTTTGAGGAAAGTGAGTTCTTAATTCCTTGTATTACACTTACCATTTCCTTGGCAATTTACCCTTGCGTACCCTATTTCATTTTCCTTCTTTTGAGAAGTATTCCTTGAGTACTTCTACATGCTAGAAACAATCAAGCCATTGAGAATGTAAAGGTGTTGTAGAAGAGTGCATACTCATTGGGGTAGACTTATAACATTAATTAAAATGTAATTGTAATAGAAGCATGCCAAAGCACCATAGGAATACAGAGATGGGGAGCTTTGCCTTCATCTTGGGAGGGGAGGGAAGGATTTCTACAGGAGGCAGTGCCTAAGTTGGGTCTTGAAGGATGAATAGTTAAGTATTGCTGAGAGATGGGCAGTATCATCATGCACATTGTGGAAGACATAAAGGTAAGAAGCATGACCAAAGACACATGAAGAGTTTATGGCAGATCTAGGATCATTGCCCAGAACCCTCCTCTCCCAGGCCTGAGTTTTCCCTTGGCCTAACAGTCTCTACCTTTGGTGGTAAAGCCCTCCAGACTGCAGATACCTGAGTGGGTTATGTCCAGAACAGGAAGCTCTGAATCTTGTGTTAGCACAGCTGTTGGTTTGTGGTAGGTGTGGCCTTGCCTTCAGCAGCCCCAGCCTGTCTGCCAAACTAAGAATAAAAATAAGATAGTTTATTGCAGAGTGTTTGTGAGGAGCAAGTAATGAAATGATGCCTTAAATCTTTTTTGGAAAGACTTTCCATGTGTATGTATTGGCGGTAGGGGCTACTGAAAATAAACTGTGGAAGTATTTACATGTATTATAAAGATAGAATAAGCAAAATAATTATGAAACCCAGATATGTTCTCCTTTAAAATAGTTATTTATTTCTAAAATCTCTTTGCCTCCTTAGGTAATTAAAAATTCTGGCCATCTCCCAAGACAGAGAGTAGCCGAAGATTTTGTTTGGGCTCAGTGGGATATGTCAGAGCAGAGATTATACTACATTGATCTGAAGGTAAAAACTAGACCACTGGCCCTCCTTTTTGTGGGAATAGTTTAATTTTGACATTATCGTTATTGTAATTTATTAATTACTTCGTTTTCATTGATGGGGCAGTCGACAAAAGTTGATGAAAAATAATGGAGAGGTTTTCCTGACTGTTTGATTTTTGGCTGCTTCCTTTTTTCTCTCTCTTTTTTTTTTTTTTTTTGTGGGAGTACGCGGGCCTCTCACTGTTGTGGCCTCTCCCGTCACGGAGCACAGGCTCCGGACGCGCAGGCTCAGCGGCCATGGCTCACGGGCCCAGCCGCTCCGCGGCATGTGTGATCCTCCCAGACCGGGGCACGAACCCGTGTCCCCTGCATCGGCAGGCGGACTCTCAGCCACTGCGCCACCAGGGAAGCCCTCTCTCTCTTTAAACTATTGTTTTTGTTGATTTTTTGTTAATTTGTCACCCTGTTTTCTTTTTTAGAAATCAAGGAGTGTCTTAAAATGCATCCAGTTTTATGCTGATGAGCACTTTAGCTTAATGGTAAGTCCAGATAATGATTGGGCTAAGGAAATTTTACAACCTGTTGCCCCTTTTAAAGAGAGCTATTATCATAAACAGTATTTTAACATTCTCGGTCTTGTTTTTTAGTCACTTCTTTGAGCAAGTAAAATAGTTCTTGCCATCTCAAGACTTCAATTCTGTAACAAATGCAATTAATATAGATTATTAGAAGAGCACACACAGTAAATTTCTGCTAACTGAATGCCTCATATTAAAGAAAAATGGGTAAGAGTATCAGTGGGAGGTAGTAGGTGTGGTTAATAGTAGATAGCTTTATGTGATTATGCATCATTTGATCGAAAAGAACATGTGATGGTGGATTGAGTATAAGGTAGAAGGTCAATGAGAGGGTAGAGTTCAATCAGTACAAATCTAGAACCACTCCTGGAAAAGCTGTTTGGAGTGCCAGCTTTGTAGTGAGGAGTCGCAAACATCTTTATCTGTGATGGACAGAACATTATTATTCTTCTTGACCAGGGTTAATATTGGTGTCTAATACAGATTGATATCATAGCATTACCAGAATTTCATTTACTCCTTCTACCCCCTTTTTTGGACTCACTCATTCTCTTTCTAAAGACACCCAGTCCTTCCCTCCTTACGTGATCATCTGTGTCTTGTAAAAGTCTACTCCTTCCAATTGGCTTATTATAAAACCCATTTATGGTAGTCAGATCTGAAGCAAAGTTTGCCTTTTGAGAAATAAATACACATCAAGCTTGTGATGTATGTAAACTGCAGAATGTTCCTAGTGGACTTTCTGTCTGTGGACTTGGGGGATATCCTCTGAAGATAATGCTGGTTAAAGGAGCTCTTCATCATTAGGCAAGCACAGTGTTGTCAGGTTTGCACTGGTTTCCAGAACTATCATCACTTAACTAATGTCATTTTTCACTTTGTTTTCTCCTGATTTTTTGACAGTTTGAAGCACCCTTGGACGTATCATTAAGTGATTCAGGATTCAAGTAAGTTACTCATAGATTACTATTAATTTTTATAGACACTTGTGGGCAGAATGATTATATAATATTTATACCTAATCTATGATATGCAGATAAAAGGATAGTTTGATATTCTGTGTGTGGGTGTGGGTGTGGGTGTGTGGGTGTGTGGGTGTGTGGGTGGGTGTCATCTTTTCTGTTTCTGTTCTCTATAGGGAATATAAACAATGTTATCAAGCATGAACGCAGGGTTTTTGCATGGAAAGGCAATCATTGATTTTTCTTAGTCATCTATTTCTGTAGGGCGTCTCCATTTATTTTGATCTATGGAAGTGCTATTCTCCCTGTGATTCAATAAAAGCATTCGATGAGTCAGAGAGAGAGCTACGCTTAGAATCAAACATCAAAACCCTTTTCTTGTTGCCATCAAAGAGGATATTGCAGGTCAATCCACTTATAGCTCAGCTGAGTCTATTGCTTTACTTTTTTTTCCTGTTTTCCTTTTTACACAAAAGGCGAGGTTTTTTTTCCCCCAGATTATTTTACATGTAGTAAAAACATGAGACACTGTTGAAAAAATAGACACAAGGCCATAACTGCACAGAAGAAATGAAAGTCTTCTTGAATTAATGGTAATCTCAAACTGTGACATATTTCACTACCTTTATTTCATCATATATGAATGTTCATTTCTGTCCATTGTGAAACATAATGTCGGCATTACTCTAAAATCAAAAAAATTTATAAAAATGTAAGTTGAAAGGAATATATATATTTTTCTCTATTGCCAGGCCATGCCATTTATGTAACATGTATTTTTAAAAATTACTCTTTCATAGTTTGTTTTTTTTTAACCAAAAGATATATTATCTACTGGAATTTCTTGAGGACATGTCTCTACTTCTGTGGGTAAATTATAGTGGTTATGTCCTTTATGAGGGAACTTATTTGTAAATGCATTTATGTTCTTAGACTTGTCAACTTTGGATATGATGATCTTCAAGACCAAGAGAAATTATCCAAACACCCAACCTTGTGTGTTTTTACCAACCATACAGGTAGAACCGGGTTGTATTTATCAATTTACTTAATTATACTTGAGTTCCATACATTTAGCCATTGTTTAGCTATATTGATCTTGAAAATAAAATATAATAGGGCCACACTCTTACATAAGTGATTATATGGATATTTACATACCAAATTACATTCTCCACTGTAATTTTATACATTTTCTGTCCGTATAAAAGAAGCCACAGTCAGATTCTTGTTCTAATAGTTAGTTTTTGTATTATTGTTCTAATAGAGGGGATAGATTCATATTTAATCAAGCTACATTTTCTCACCTGCTCCATTTTTAACAAATGGCATACGATGATTGGGATGCTTTTTGTGTCAGGCTTACTGATGTTTGGGTTCTAAACCTATGTGCTTAGCTGCTTTAAGAGCCATGCTATAACCTGAGCTGACAATCAGAGCTTCACATAAAGTTGTTAGTGTACAATATTCCATCTCTTAACACCTGTTTATTGTAGATAGAGAAAACAGAGAGGGAAAAAAAATGCCTGAAAATGAGTGGAGAGGAGTATGATTACAGTCAATGAATCTGGTGGAAAAACTGCTCATTAACCGTAATAATCATCTAAATAATCAACTCTAATAACTAAATCTCATAGCCATCTTTAACATCCCAACTTGAGTGGACAGTTACCAGTTAAGTAACGCTTAGACTAAAATTGCTTTCCTTTAAAGCCAAATTATGTGGTATTCATTGAGCTGACAGTTATGGAGCACTTACTGTGTGCTGGGTATTGGGGATACAATGGTGAGCAAAACTGACCTAAACCTTTGTTAGTAGAGCGTTACTATTCAGTATGGATGTTAGACGTTAAATAAGTGCACACGTAGTATTTGAATACATTTTATGAATGAGAACTACAGGAAGCCATGAGAACATATAACAGATGTTTAATGGAAGCTACTAATATCTTCAGATATGTTCTAGTCCAGCCAGTACATTTCATTTTACAGAATGAAAACTGAAAATTGCTTCCTTTACCACCTCACTCCTTCAAAATCCATCCTATAGTTTTTCTGTCCATCCAGGGTCTCCCTCAGCCTTGTAAGTCCCTCTATAAACAAGTCTTGGGGAGTTTAGGGCAGGACATGATATTTCCTTTGAGACTTGAAGGAGGTATATGAACTAAGAACAGGGTGACTGAAGTAGAGTGAGCAAGAGGGAGAGTATTGCGAGAGCGTTGAAGAGGTGGGCAGGGGCCAGGTTGCATAGGGCCTTGCAGACTCTGGAAGGGCTTTAGCTTTTATCTTAAGGGTCATAAGGTCATTAAAGTTTTTTCTTTTTTTCCTTATGACGACCTTTTATTTTGAGAATGCTCAATTGTACAGAAAAGTTCAAGAATATAATGAACAGCCATGTACCTTTTACTTAAATAATCATATCATTCACAATGCTTTATCATTTGCTTTATCATTCTCCTCTTAAATAGGTAGCATTTTTTTCTTTTTGACTAAATCTTTAAAGTAAGTTGCAGCCACCATGATACTTTACCACTAAATAATTCAGCATGTATCTCCTTAGGTTAAGGATACTCTTACATAATCTCATTTCCATTATCACTGAAAGAAATTAGCTACATTAATTAGTAAACTATTTCATATTCAAATTTCCATAATTGTGTTTTAAAAAGTCCTTTTCACGTGTATGTATCTATGTGTATGCGTATACATGAATAGATACGTGTACGCATATAACTTTTAAAAGATTCATGCGTTTCATTTGGTTGTTTTGTCTTTGCAGTATTGTAATGTAGACCGATTCCCACCTCCTATCTTCTGTCCCTTTTTTTCTCTTTTCACAACATTGACATTTTGAAGAGTCCAGGCTATTTGCCTTGTGGAATATCTCACATTCTGGATTTGTCTAACTGTTTCTTTGTGGAAAGATTTAACTTCTTTCTCTTTCCTTTACATTTTCTGTAAGTTGGAAGTTAGGCCTAAAGGCGTTGTTAGACATAGGTTAAACATTTTTGGTAAGAATATTTCATAGGTGATGTTGTGAACTTTATTTGCACCAGATCAGGAAACGTATAATGTAAGGATGTCCTACTGTTAGTGACACTAAGTTTGGTCATTTGGTTAAGTGGTAACCACTGCCTGTCTCCCTTGTAAAGGTACATTTCAACCTTTGCGTTAGTAATCTGTGAGGTGATACTTTGGCATTAAATTACTATCCTATTCCCCAACAACTTTTCATCTGGTGGTTTTAGGGTCCATTGACGGTCCTTCACTGAAGTGTTCTAATTGGGTAGTGACATGATTAGATGTGTATTTTGAAAAGATCACTGTGGCTGCTGTGTGAAGAATAGTTCAGAGGGCACAAGAGAAAAAGTGGGGAGATGAGCAGTTAGGATAAGGTGTAGTCATATATTTAAGATGAGGCTTGATCTGGGATGGGCAGTAGAGGTAGAGAGAACTAGGTGGGTTTGTGATGAATTTTGGAGATGGAACTGAGGAGACTCGCTATGAACTAGATGAAGAGGAATGGTTCTCAGGTTTCTGGCACAAGCAGATGGGTCAACAGCAGTGCTGTTTACTGAGGTACAGTGGTTTTGGTGGGGCTTAGGAAGGGAGATCGTGAGTTTTGTTTTGGACATGTTAACTAAGAGACCTGGAGCTTAGAAGGGGAGTCGGGACTGGAGATGAATAAGTGTGGAAGTTGTTAGACCATAGCTGGCATTTGAAGCTGTGGGAAGGGTAAAGGGTCAAAAGGGAAGAGGTTTAGGAATTAGATCTGGGAGCAAAAAATATATAAAAGTTAGGTGGAACATTCAAAGAAAAAGGAAAAAGTATGGGGAGAGAAGAGGAAAACCAAGTGAGGTGTTATAACAGCCAAGGGCAGAGCGAGTTTCATAAAAGAAAGTGACTGTTAGTAGGTGGTGAGAGGTGGAGTCCATTGGGTATAGCTGCATGAAGGTTACTGGGAGTAGTTTGTGCTGGGTGACTGAGGTGAAATCTTGATTGTGATGGGTTAAGTGTCATGTGGGAGTTGAAAAATTTTAGCAGCATGTGCAGGCATGAGAGAGGCAGCAGCTGAAAGGCAAAGTGGGATTTAGGGAATATCATTTTTTGAGACAGTAGGGACTCTAGTGTGTTTGAATGCTTACGGGATATTTAGTGGAAAAGAAAAGATGACAATACACAGCAGAGAGGAATGACCAGTAGAACAAATTTGCTTAGAAGGTGGGATGTAATGGGATCCAGAGCTCATGTGGTGGGACCAGGCTAGTACTTAACTACCTTGTACTTGACTTTAAATCTGTTGGATATAAATAATCATTTTAGGCTTTTATTCTATGAAGCTTTTATTCCTTCTTAGTTTATTCCCATAGGAATTTCTCATGAACAGTAGCAGCTTATAAATAGGCTATCTATGACATATCTTAAGAAATAAAATGTTAGGTTAATCCGGCACGAGATGTGAAAGAGTGTTTTTTCCTTTCTCAGCAACATCTAGGAGAATAGCAAATGAGCCTTGCTTTTCGCAGTCAGCTTTGAAATAGAAAAAATAAACCTGTTTCAAATGGGATGCTTCCAGATTTACAATGAAATAAACCAGAGAAGCACCCTTTTGCTTTTCAACTAAGAAGTTGTCAGTTCATGTATTTCCCAAATTACTTTTCAGAAATAACTTTTTAACCTTTGTTGTTAAAACAAACCTACTTCAGCAAAGTAGGAATGGAGAAGAGAGCAAATAGTCTAATCCCTATATGGCTCCCTCTATAATGGGGAGCTTAATTTTCCACTGGTGTGAAGAACAGAAAACATGGTTCATGAAAAAAATATACGTAGACTCAGAGCTTTTTACAAACTCAACTTATTTCAACTATTTACATTAATGCTGATGCTGTAATAACATTGGATGTTCAGTTGTCACATATTGGTCATTGGGAGCTACTTTGTCCTTTCAGCATTACTTTTTACATTCTTGAAAGCATCTTTGTCCTGAATTTTCCTGCCCTAAGAAATGATATCTGCTACCTTCCAGGGAGTCAGAGGTTAAAATCTGGAGGCTGCTCATGAGAGTTGGTGATAAGCAAAAGTGCTCTGCCAATGTCAGGACACTTATGTATTAACATTATGAGTTTGTATAGATTTTTCTAATAAATTTTTTACAAATCAGGGACCTCCTAAAGAATTGAAGGAAAGAAAATACACTCCCTATCCAATAGTCAACCCTGAAGCTGTACTTCGAGTTCTCCTGTGTGTTCTAACTCCGTGGTGGCTGTAATTCTTTCTTGTGCACCACCTACTGGGAGGTAGTGAGGGGTGAAAAGTGTAACTTCTCCTTCCTGTACATATAATTGCAAGAGTTGCCCTTCACAAGTTCCCAGAATTAGGCCTGTGTTTTAGCATTTTATAGAGCCTTTTACAATGAGATAATTTCCCTTGGAAAACTTTGTCCATAATAGCTTTCATTGTCCAAATGGTTTCCCCCAGGCTAGCCAGCTTTGAGATGTTATCTTCATCATTGATGAATATTCATTACACATCTCTGGATACGCCATTAAGAGCTTGCTTTGTTTTTTCAAACTCTGACTTCCCCCAACTTGTAAATAGCGGCAAAATTATTCTGAAATAATAATAATAAAGCAGCTAACCTTTATGACCAGCTATAACTTCTTTGCCAGAGCTTTATACATATTACCTCATTTAACACTCACATTAGAACCATACGAAGAAGGTTCTATGTTTTCCTTATTTACAACTGAGGAAACTGAGGCTTAGAGAATTTAATTAATATGACTCAGGCAAATTTAAAAAATACTGATGCCTGAATCTCATCCCAGAGATTCTGATTTAGTTGATCTCAGGTGGAGCCTAGGCATCTGTGGGCCCAGGTAATTTTAATGTACTTTCAGAGTTGAGAACCAGTGCTCCAGAGCTATGCTGTCCAAGAGGGTAGCCACTAGCCACATGTGGCTATTTAAATTTATTAAAATTAAATAAAATGTAAAAGAAGTTCCTCAGTCACATTAGCCATCCTTTAAGTGCTCAGTAGCCACATGTGGCTAGTGGCTACCATATTGGACAGCACAGATATTGAACATTTCCATTATCAAAGAAAATTCTAGAGATGGGACAGCTTTGCAGAGCCTGTGCACAGCCCATTTCCCCTTGTTGTGTCTTTTTTTCCCCCTTTGGGATTGGGAGAGGGGACTAAGCCACAACATAACTATTTGGAGATATTTGCTTATGAGATCTGAATATGGCTCTTGGTGTATGTAATTAGGTTAGTTCATTCTACATCTCACTTTAACTTTCTTCAAAACAAGAAAAATGATAACCTCAATTCTCTAAAGGATGGTGTGCAGAGGATTTTGCTAGAATGGAGGTTATGATCTTCCTTATATTTTTGACATTTCACGTTCATTCCTCAGGGTAGTTTCCTAAAAGAAGAATTACTGGGTCAACAGGTGTGAATATATTTAATCCTCAGCAAAACAGTTTTTCGGAGAGGTTGTACTAGTTCACTCTTTCATTACTATTATTTGAGAATGTTCTTCCTACTGCTCCATTGACAGAATTGATTATCATTTTTAAAACTTCACTAATTTGAAAGGAAAAATGTGGTGGCTTGTTTTAATTCTTGTTTCTTTATTACTAGAGAGGATGAAGTTTTAACTCCGTTTGCTAAAAATGCCTGTGATCATAGAACGTAAAAGAACAGGATAAACCAGTAGGGTTTTTGCTGGTAGTATGTTTACTGTATAAAAGTAGTCAAAGTGGTACCGAGGACTTTTGTATCTGTTATAATTACTATTTTTGTATCTGCTTTAGTATAGCATTATTTTATTCTTAAAGAGTCTGCTGTAATTTTAAAGAAAAGATATTATCATTGTGTGGTCATTAAGCATAACAATAATTTTAAATCTAACAGAATTGTTACTTTTTTGTCTGATAAAGTTATTCTTTTTTGTTGTTTTCTGTTGAAAATATTGCAATGAAATGAATTTCTAACAATATATGGCAGTCTTAAAAGTCATTAAAAGAGTCACAAAGGATAAATATTATAACGAAATGCTTAAACATGTCCTTAAATAGTCTTCTTAGGGAAAATGGGCCTTGTTTTTCCTACCATGATTTTTGATAAAGGAACTCTAATGGAGTATGGTAGAGGAAATATTGCAATTCACTGAGTAGAATAATGATTGAATTCACACAGCTAGTTAATATTCCCTCTGGGACTAGAACCCAGGTTTCCAGGCTCCTTGTCAAGTTCCTTTCCACCCTGGAAATCTCCTATTTCAGGTGATCACATAAATGCTAGCATTAGAATAGAAGTATCAGTTTAAGCATAATGCCCTCATTTGTAGGTCATTGATGGACTTACCTAGTCTGTCCAGGTGGCGACAGCTGCTAGAGGTGATGGACAGTTTTACACATTGAAGCAGGTGGAAAGGCTGAGGTTGTTCTGGAGTGGTGGGCTGAGTGAGTGTGGTCAGGGCTCATCTGGAAAGGCCACTCTATGCCAGGAGCTCTCCTCAGTGACCCAAATATGGATGGGGACAGGCACACGCACCACACTTGCTCTTGTTGCCCCAGTTTGCTTTCCATTCTAGATAAAGAAGAACTCTGGAAACTTTCTGTAAATAGGAGACACATTTTTGATAACCTGAGGTCCATAGCTATTAGCAATGGCTGGAAAGCAAGCTACAAAAGGGCACAGGGGAGTATATGTATGTAAGGAGAATCTCATGAAGCTTTGTAAACTTCTCTAGGTTCCTGTGATTTCATATACAGAAATCTCTCTCTCTCCATTTTCCTAGCCTTCAGTAACCTACCACAGTAAATTGCTTATAGTGTGTGCTGAGTAATTGTTGAATTGAAATTTCTTAGCAACTTGTTAATAGTCCATTTCTAGAATTTGGGAATAATCTATGAGGTAAATTGAGGCAGAACATCTAAAGGAATGGCAGCAAGGTTAAGTGGCTTAGGAAACTTTCTATTTGTCTACGATTCTTTTAAGTTTTACTAAATACCTTCTTCCTTCTAGGAAGTTTGTGTGTATGTTACTGCCCGAACTTTGACTCTTGGGAGCAAATCACGTATTCAGTGCTTTACTTTCATAAAGGTACTTTTCATTTATTTTTTTACTTTTACATAGTCATTTTTTCCAAATAGCAGCAAAGTAGATAGACTTTAAAGTCTTATTACCTTGTAACAAATTCAATCAGTACATTGTATATCTGTATACCTATATAATACATATTTCCTGAAGAAATTCATGAATGATGAATATTAAGTGAGCTCATTATTTTTAAATTACATTTAAAATAATATTTTGTAATACATTTTTTTCTTGACCTGTGTCTTTTTTCTAAGCCTGTAGACCAATGCTAAGGGATGTATTTGCCCAAAGTGTGTGTGTTTGATTTTTTATTATTACTAACTGAAAGGTACCAATAGATTTAACTTACAAAGGTACATAGGGTTTTAGTTTAAAAGCTTCCATGGTCTCGGTCCTTAACAGGTCTTAGACCTAAGATACATTTATTTCATTTCATACATCTGTGGCCCAAGAAATTGATATGTCAACAGTCAGCCTTGGGGACAGGAGTAAAGTGCCCAAACTTTTCTAGCTCTGTAGTTGGTCACAGAGTGCCCTTTAATAGTTTTAGCCTGAACCATACTAAAGAGTATTTATTTCGCTTGTTTAGTTCCTTAAAATTAGTATTTATATAGTACATACTGTGGGTAGAGTTAAAATTGCTTAAAATTAGAATTTTCAAAATAAAAAAAAAATTTATGCCAGGTCACACCAGAGTTTATTCTTCAGGAGTGCCTAATAGTACCTTCAGAAGCTAGAGATTAAAGTAAAAGAGTTGAATAACTTAATAACGAAGAAAGTAAAAGTAAATTCAGAAGACCTATATCAATGCTTTAATAGTACAAGTCTGATATTTGTGGAACATTTTCATACATTTTTCTAATGATTAATCTAATGATTAAAGCCAGAAAATAAAACTTTTCTGAAAGTTTTATTAAGAGCTAATAACCATGATTAAGAGTTAGAAGAGTGGAGAGTGAAGCCCTTAGTAGATAGTCTAACACCCTTTCTGAGTCACAGTGAGATTCCTAAGTGATTCAGAGAAGTCTCTGAGGGCCTTAATGACTGCAAGAGTGTGGCAGTGAACCTTGAGGCACGAGGGCCAATGAGCCACCTGGTCTCCACCTCTTGGATCTTTAAGTAGATTTCTTCAGGTCCTTCTATCCCAGCACAACCCACCTTTTAAGGTCTAAGTTTATACATAAGCCCAGAACAACTACTGGCTTGTGACTGCACTCAGGTGATCCGCCTTCAATGCTGATTTTTGGAGAATGATAGGGAACCATGAGCTCTAGGGCTCCAAAGACACTTGCTTTGTCAGTTTCACAGTTACTAAATGCGGAGAGTATGTCATGGAGTCACTGCCTTGGGTGGAATTCCAGCTCTTTGTTTCTTAACATCCTTTCTCTGGCTTCACGTTCTCTCTCCACAGGGCACGGCAAGACCTTCACTGCTACTCTTGGGCGTGTTGACTCACGTGTGACAAAGGGCATTACTTTTCTCAGCCTTGGTGAGTGAGAGGCATAGGCGTGTCTCTGCTCTGTCTCTTCCTTCCAGTACCTGTTATGCCTCATTTTCCTCATGCCTCTTTGGGACTCAGGTTGTGATGACTATGACTGACCTTTTTGAAGCCAGATAAGGGAAGGTTTCCTCTGGAACGCACCCCCCCACCCAAAAAAATCAGCCTTTTGGCAGGGGGGCGAGGCAATGCATCTCCTTTCTTAGGGAACCTGGGCTGTGGGCTTTCTTATGTTTTTAGTAGGAATCCTAAAATGCCATTTGTTAGTATAAAGATGATGACGGTGAGCGAGAGGTTTCCTAAAAGCCTATGAGAAATAATACGTGATGTTGTCCCTTGATTCTAGAGAGACAAAGGCCCTTGAGAAATTGTCTGTTCCCTGTTGGTAATTGCTAGAAGCTTCTGAGTCCCATAAGTTACTTATGGATCAGCTTGACTGAGTTGTTTTTCATTGAGTAAGTATGGTAAAGGGAACTTCAGTATTTGGCTTAAACATAGTGAGTCCGTAATGAAGACAATAAAGAAGGGGTTTATTGTACCTCCCTACTGAAAGCTGCTGTTCCATGCCAGCTGGGGTGAGGGGCACACACCGGTTAGCATAAGACTAAACAGAACTGCTGTTCGCCTGCATATGGGATATGGCCCAATATTTTAAAAAGAAAAGCTTTAGCTTTCAGGTTTAGAGCAGATGGATTCTTGAATATTTTCTTCTTTCCCTGTTTCCCAGCCCATCTACTATCATGACAAAGGTTTAGGAAGGTGTTATGTGAAGGAACTGGGCAAAGTGAGAACCAAAGTGATAAAGACCATAAAAATATTTTTTTGGGGTCTTTTTTAATCGAAGTATAATTGATGTCCAATATTATATTAATTTTAGGTTTACAAATAGTGAGTCAATATTTTTATAGATTATACTCCATTTAAAGTTATTACAAGACAATGGCTATATTTCCCTGTGCTGTACATTCTTATACATAGTAGCTTGTACCTCTTAATCTCCTACCCCTATCTTGCCCGCCCATTCCCTCTCTTCACTGGTAACCACTCGTTTGTTCTCTGTATCTGTAAGTCTGCTTTTGTTTTGTTATACATATTTATTTTATTTTTTAGATTCTACACGTAAGTGATAACATAGCGTATTTGTCTTTCTCTGTCTGACTTATTTCACTGAGCATAATACTCTCTAGGTCCATCCACACTGTTGCAAAAAAAAATTTTTTTATTTTGAATGATACTATTGATGAGGAGAGATATCTTATGCTAAGTGGGCCAGTATGTGCCAGTTTTTAATATGAGCTCTGAACCTGTGGGAAGTTGCTTTAGAGAGGCCTGCTTCTACTGCTTCCTGTGGTAAGAAGGATAAATATAAGGTTTCCTGGGTCTGAGACTTGATTCTTATCAGAAATCCTTTATCAGCATCCCATCTCGAGAGTGATGTGGGAAACTCTCCACTAAAAAAACTTAGCCTTTTGTGAGGTCAAAGGTATCCTTCCTCTTCTTACCCCTGGGATTGACTCTTGAAAAGGGCAGGCATGATTTAATCTCTGGTCTTCAGAGCGTGGAGAGGGCAAAAATACTAGAGCTTTGTAAAAATAGGCTATCTCACATTAAGCCATCTTTCCTTCTTTAAACAGATTTTAATATATAGGCACAAAATTGTACCCAAGATTAGAACTATTCTAGAGGTAATTTTTATGACAACAGTATTGCTTTTTGAGTGATGTCTTTTTTGCGATTTATTGCATGGAATTTCCCTGAATTGTCACCCTCTTAAAAGGGGCTTATATTGATTGAAATATTAAAGAATAGAGTTTTGGAGGAAGTTTTCCATGAACCCCAAACACCTGTATATAAGAAAGATATGTTTATATATTAAAAAACTATCATTTTAAAAATTAATACTATATTATAAGTGTTTTACTTGTTATCTTGATCCTTACAACAATTCTTCTTGGTGACGTTATCCCCATTTTACAGATAATGAAACTGAGTCTCAGAAAGTCTGTGATGTGTGCCCAAGCTTCTTCTAGTGTCTCTTATCAGGGGCACTATATTAGTTTATTGCTGCGATAAGAAATCACCACACATTTAGCCCCTAGATAAATAACACATTGTCTTATGGTTCTGGAGGTGAGAATTCTGCAAGGAGTGAGTCCTGAGGTGTCAAGGTGGGGGCAGAAATGGTTCCTTCTGGAGATTGCAGGGAAGAATTCATTCTTTGCCTCCTCCAGCACATAGAGGCTAGCATTTTTTGGCTTGTGACCACATCACTCCAGTCTCTCACATCATCATGTGGTCTTCTCTTCTGTAGTCATGCTCCCTGTTCCTCCCTCTTATAAAACCATTTGTGATTACATTGGGTCCACCTGGATAATCCAGGATTCCACCCCCCCCCACCTCAAGATCCTTAATCACATCTACAAGGTCCCTTTTATTACTTAAGGTGACATATTCATAGGCTCTGGGGATTACCATGTGGACACCTTTGGGAGCCATCATTCAGCCTACCACAGGTACTATTGACATTTTTGGTGAGAAAGGAACTTTTGGGTGGGAGGGTCCTGCACATTGAGGGATTTAACCTCCTTGGAGCCCACTTGCTCATCAAATGGCAGTAGGAATCTCCCTTCTACCTGAATAATTGTGACAACTCAGAACACCCTCATGTATTTCCAAATGCCCCCTCTCCCAGGGACATAGTACCACCCTAATTAACTGGCTGAGCTGTAGGGCTAGGAGTTAACCTAGGTCATTTGATGCCTTTCCACTGTGCCCTACTCTGTCGTTATTTGTGTTTTTCTACTTATGCATTACCATAATGGTAACATTATTGCAACCACTTGCAATCACTGAATCCACAGTGACTGAAAGGACACTTATAAGTCAGCTGGTTAGAGTTTTACATCCTCTTTCCTTTCCCTTCCACAGAATGCCTTCTGTGTACATTATTAGCATGTATTTCTTTGCTTCTTAGGGGAAAAAGAGTCTAGCTGGCTCACTTATAATCTAAATGTTTCATCTATATGAAATTCACTACTGTTGTATGAGTTTCTTTGTTTTTCTAAGATCCTAGAAAAATTATTGGCAAGGGCTACTTCTACCTTGCCCCCTTCTCCAGAAACCTATTTTTTATACCTTGCCTCAATCTGTATACAAATGTTCTTTGTACAGAAATATCTGGTGCAGGGACTGTGAAGATGTGCATTCTAGGCAGCTTGCTATGCATGGAAACAAATTAGTACTTCACAAAGTGTCAGAATGCCTGCAGAGACTGTTTTGATGAGTATCAATTTAAAGCTTCTTTCGAGAAGATGACAACGATGATGAGCAGTGGGCAGACATAGGAAACTAAATTGTAGAGCTTCCCCCACGTGGCAGAAATTATGCAGGAAATTCCCATGATAAGCTATTTCCAGCCTGTCAGATTAAGGAATAATTCATGTTGCTGGATATTTTTTATTCTAACTTGCTCTCAGAGCTCTTTTAGATTCCTATAAAGCCACAGTTCTCTTAGAAACAAAACTACAGATATAAATTAAGATAACCATGGCTAAATGTCTGAAGAAAATGAGATATTGCTAGGAAGATGGACCGTACTGACATCAGACAGCTTCTTATTACATTGGTCAAAACCTTTGTGTTTTAAGAGGTTCAAAGAAAAATAGGGATACCGTAACGTTGTTGGCTTTATCTGTACCTATATAGCTCTTGCCACGTGGAACTGACTTAAATCTTTCTCTCCCACAGACTATTATGTAGCTGTTTACTTGCCTGGTCATTTCTTTCATCTACTTAACATTCAACATCCAGACCTGATCTGCCACAGTCTGTTTCTGACAGGTATGGCTGTAGTTTTCCCCCTCGTGAACAGGGTGCATTTGGGTTCGTTTTAAAGTTAATATTTATGTTTGGGGCAGAGGGGCTTCTTTTATTTGCTGATCTACTTTTTTTTTTGGCCAGGAAACAGTGAAGTGATTGATATGCTACCTCATAGTCCTTTACAGTCACTGTCAGGATCCCTGGTCCTGGATTGGGGTTCTGGAAAGCTCTATAGGGCACTCCTCAACCAGTCATATTTATTGGAGTTCCTGTGGAACACCCGGCTGGACTGCGAGAAGCTGGCCTTGTTGCACTGTGTGCTCTCATGTGGCCGAGACCCACGGCGACTGGAAGCCAAGGTGGGAATATAGCTTAAATTTAAAAAGTGGCAAATGGACAACACGTGTACATTTAGTAGCTGAAATGAACAGAAGTTATTTTTATTTGGTAACAGTTGAGGTTTACGGTCTCCGTCGTGACTTGAACATATTCTTCGTTTGTGCTCCTTTTTTATGGACACAGACCTCAGACTGGGAGGGCGTGTCTGTTCTTTTCACTCTTCTCTTTTCCATATTGTGAGTAAATGTTAGGAAGTGCTAACAAGGAAGTGCTCAGTAAATAGTTTCTCAAATACCTACTTTTTCTCCTGGTTTGTATTTGGTGTATATCATGGAAAGGACTAAAATCTGGTGGTAAATAAAATCTATTTATGACATTTTAAGTAGAGATAGCTCACATTTATATTTCACATTATAGTTTATGAAGCACTTTCATACATCTTATTTAATATTACAGCTATTCTGTGAAGTTGAAGAAACCCCCCATTAGACTTGATTGGGACCAATGGGTGGTTGGTCGATTGAAAAAAGATGGCCTAAATATTTTCTTTTAACCTAAAATATATAAATGTACATTTATTCCTGTATCTTTTGATGTAGATTACGGCCCTTTCTTTGTGTATCAGCTAATTGGAGTTCAAAATCGTTTTTCTTTCATAAAACCACTAAGTAATGTCTTGACTTTCTTTATCTGTACCTGTATGGCTCTTCCAGTTACTTTCTTTTTCTTTTCATTTTATTCCCTAAGGAGGTCAATAGTTTAAAAATCCTCCTTTAAATAGTTTGTGTATATCAGGCAATTTTTTCTTTTATAGTTGTCTCACACCTAGTTTTTTAATAAGTGTTTTAGAGACATGCCTTGGAGTCTTTCCCAAGTTTTCACCTTTTATTGAGCCGCCAGCATTCTTTTTGTATCCATATTTCACTTGTCTATGGTAATATTTTATTAACTTAACTAATTGTGAAAATAAGTACAACTAGCTTGATGAGTAGGTTTGGAAATGAGAACAATTATTGGCAGGATCAGAAATGCAAGAGTGCCCTATGGCTAGGCAAGCCTCATACCATCAATTCTAAGGTCGGGAACAAGGGGGCGGGGGGGGGGGGTTCGTTCCTGCAGCAGGTGAGGATGGTTATAGAGGTTGATTGAGAGAACTGTTGATATAACAGGGATCATACCTTCCTTGATAGCATAGCCATGCTCACAATGATTAAATGGTGTAATTGAGCTGAAATTCAAACACAGGTCTGCTGCCTCCAAGCTCAGTGGTTGAGTTTGGTTTTCTCCTGTATCCATAGCTCTTCACACTGCGACTTTGCTGTAATATGTCCTACTCTAGCAAAAACGAACATTGGATTCAAGAAGGCTTATTTGGATCCCAGTCAAGGGCATTTATTAAAATGATGCATGAAAAGGACCTCATTTATATTTTACCCACACAACCTTACGTTATGTATCTCAGAGATTGTGTAGAAGTGAGTGTGTTCTTAGGCAATTCTAAAAGAGATATAACATTTTAAACTATTCATATATATTTTGTACTTCTTTGGTGGTGGGGGCAGGGTGCAGATTTAAATACCAATAGATTTGTCTTCTTACTTTTTAAAGATTATTCAGTGGATTTCTGAGAACATCTCTGCCTGCCATTCATTTGACCTCATTCAGGAATTTATAATTGGTAGGTGTTGCTGATGGTGCATATTAAGTTGAACCCTTGACCCTTTTGCTTAAGGGAAAGCAGTAAATTGATAATGCCTCAATCTGTCAAAATGCTGTTTAGGAGTGTTTTTTTCATTTTTTTTAAACTCTGTTGTAGTCAGCACCTAATTAAATTTCATTCTCTTGTGGTTTTGTAAGAAGCTGTGGCTGTTCAGAGACTGATGACATATAAGATATGATCTTGATTCTATAACCTTATTAGTGATTTATTTTAAGCGTTGTGTTGGCTGGTTCTGTGCGAAGTGGTTATAACGTCATTTGGATAGATGTAAGTGCCAAATAATTTTTTAAAAATTATTCTCAGTGTAAAAAGTAGAACCTGAACATTTTAATCAGCGGATAGAACCATGATTAGCCTTTTGCAGATGAAGGATAAGGCAATGAAAACTTTTGTGGGTTGGCTTGTTTGGGTGCATTACAACGTCTACTGCCTTATTCTTCATATTAAAACGTCTTTTTTCCCCACCAAAACTTACTCAGCTTCTTCATATTGGAGCATCTATCCAGAGACAAGTAACATGGATAAACTCTTGCCATACTCCTCACTGCTCACTTGGGATACAGTAAGTTAACACTTTATATTCTTTCTGTAATTAAAACTGATTCACTGCTGTGGGTCAGTTGTAGGACGTTCCCGTCACAGTAACCAAGGTTGTGATTTCATTTCTGTTTTGATGCATAAGGATCTGAATTGGAGTTTTCTGGCAGAAAAATAATAGTGAGTCCTTGCTGTTGGCCAGTTTTATTTACATAAAACAGTAGAACTGAAGGAGAAGGCACAGCATACGTGTTACTCTTCCTACTCCCAAGCAGCATGAAGCCTCTATCATCTTCAGATGGTTTTAGTTTTTAATTTTTTTCAAGCAGCTAGAATAGACGAAAATATTTCTTAGGGTTTTATAAATGAGCAACGGCTGGACCACTGCTGTTATTCTGAGCTGTTCTATTTACTTAGTAGATTAGCACCTTCATGAGCTTTTTTCCCAGCCTTAGAAAGAAAATCTGTGATAACTTTAGAGTGTCAAGATCAGTAAAAGTCAGTAATCTTAAGCAAATCCATGCCATTCAACCTTTTCTTCCTGTTGGTCCAGACTCCCTTCCTTTTAGCTGGGAAGAAGTGTTTCAGGAGAAAACATTGTTCATTTTCTCTTGAATGTGGTTCAGTGAACTGAGCTTTGTTGGATCAGAAGTGAAAACCATGTACAGGCTCCCCCTGAAAAAGGTTCTGCCTCTCCTCCTTTCATATTTAGATGTTAGAACTACTGTGTGCTTAGTCTTGAGGCAGAGGTTTGTATCCAAAAAGCATTTAGAAAAATGAATTTAATTCAGGTAGCACAGACACAGGAAAATAAGTACTAGGATCAATGGTAACACTTCCCATTTTGTTTTTAGACTATCTAAATATAGTCCTTTAAAAAGGCATATCAGATGTGTTTGATTAATTTTTTTCCTTTTTTTTTTGTTTTCTGTGGCTGCGCCACGCGGCACACAGGATCCTAGTTCCCCGACCAGGGATCTAACCCGTGCCCCCTGCAGTGGAAGCGCAGAGTCCTAACCACTAGACTGCCAGGGAAGTCCCATGTTAGAAGAATTTCTAAATTTTTGGTATACGCAATGGTAGTGTTTTCCCAAAGGCCCTTTCTTCTTTGTCTCTCACTGTTAGAGTTCGTAAACTTTCATGCCTCTCTGTAAAACTATAAGGAAAGATCTGAGCTTGTTTCTTCTCCAGGCCCTCATTGTTTGAAGAACCCTTGTCAATATACATGCAGACTCTGTGGTAATGTGGCAGGAAGTTCGCAGGTTAATCCCTACCCCTCCCCCAGAAGCAGGAAATGCACATTACATCTTCCTCCCCTCACCACCCAATGCTGGCTGTCGCTGTCTTGTGTTCAGTGTCTGGGAGGCCGGGTCTGGACCTCTGGTTCCCAGGGTTGTGTTTAAACATGGTGCATGTGTTAGTTGGTTGTTGTGTGAGTGTCATCCTGACAGGTAGTTCTTCACATTTGCATTTCTCCTCCTTTGTGGAGCAGAGGAAATGTGTGGACATACAGAGTGACATCAGGAAGTCCTACAAGAAGTACAATATGAAAAAACCCAAAGTTTTAACCACTGCGTACAGAGCTTATTTTGGGGTTTATCATGTTGCTTTAGACTTCTTGCGGTTGGAGTAGGTTACCTTAAAGGTCTCTCCTAATCCTGAAATTCTATGAGCCTATGATTTTCTTTAGCAATGATGTAAATCATTTTCTTTTCTCTAATCTGCATATGCTCTTAATGCTATACCCTTAATAAATAAATTTCATACTTCTGTATGGAGACAGATTATTTCTGTAAATAACTGAATTGGGTTTTTTAAGATACTAGAAAATATTGTGTCTTACACATAGATGATCCTGAATTATGCTTTGCAGACAGTGAGCCTTGTTATACTTATTTGAAGATGCTATTTATAACCTAGAGCTGTAGTGAAATTTCTGTTGCTGAGTAGTGATAAGTGAAGCATACATAGATTTTTATTACAGGCTTTCTCCTGGCCAGTGGAGGACTCAGTTGTTTGAATGTTCTGGAAGTTTATTTCTCCATCCCTGTGATGCCCTTTTTCTCAGAAATATTGTATGTCAATAAAATCCAGGACATTTAAGTTCTAAACAAATACCAGGTTTCATTTGTATTTTCTTATATATCATCTACTTAGTTTTTAGGAAATGAAAGAGGAATTGACTAGTTGACAGGTTAATATACATAATTAACATGGAAACACACTTTTTAAAATAAGTAAGTGGCAATTTTGTCAGTTTATCTTTTTATTTAAATTTCTGTTTTAATGCTCACTAGTTAGCAGAATGTTATAATTTGGACTTCCTGATATGAATTGCGTCTTGCACATTTGCCGTGGTGATCTTGCTAGGTAAACACTTTATGGGGATCTCTTATTTCCGAAATCACGGTAGAGGATGAGGTGCAGAACAGTTTTCCACTGAGGTCAAAAAAGAATCCCATTAGTGAGGCAGGGACCAACTATAATACATTTAAGTGAAAGAGAAGAAGAGGGAGGAAGGAGTAAAAGGAAAGTGTCCACCTTATTATTATACTTGATGGTGCAAATATAATTTGCCTCCTTTGTTCTTAAATGGAAATGTGTAAATAATACATTATTTACTCTGTATTTCTTCATAATAGTTTATCCTTTCCTTTAGTGACACTGTCAACTATTATAATCATAACTTTACAGAATATTTCCCTTCCCGAGGCAAGAGATAGGCTGTGTTCACTGGTATTTATAAACCCCAAGTTTTATTTAAAGTAGAGGTTACCAAACTGGGAGCTGCCCTCAGCTTCTGTCTGCACGGAAGACACTTCCTGAAGGCTCGGGCTGGGGGTAGTTGATACGTTTAGCAGTTGTGTGTATGTTTTTCCCCCACCACAGGAAATTCCTGGAATAACCCTTGTGACAGAAGAGATTCCGTTGCCTCTTATGAAGGTAAGTGCTTACAGTGAGAGACAAAAAGCCCAGACCTGCGTGGCTTCCTTGCTGGCCTCACGGTCGCCTGCCCCGAGTGTCACGGTGGTTCCAAAAGGGATTGTAAACTGTCAGGGGAGGATGCTGCAAGGGGTAAGGCTAGTTGTCTAGGCAGTCCTTCCTAAATGGTAGTCACCAGCGACGATATCAGGGCAATGCTTAGGAATGCTCTTTGAAGAGGGAGGTTTTCTGAAGACAGAGAACTACAGGGCTCGATGTGAAGTGTATGGAAGTCATACTTCCCACTGTGCCTCAAACCAATCCATGCTGGAGGAGTTCTTGCACATTTTCTTGAGCAGACCTGGGAGCTGTTTTTTACTTCACTTGCATTGTCACCCCCTCACACACACACACACACATACGCACAGACACACAGAATCTTAAAACCATTAAGTAACCTGGGCTGGGATTAACTCATTTCCTTCTCGTTCTGAGAACAGTGTTTCTGTTTCTCAAGAGTGACCTGCTCGGGCTGTCCCTGTGGTCTCAGCACACACCTTCCTCCTGCCCACCACGCAGCAGCGTTAGTGTCCCTCTACAGTCTGGTGGTTTCAGAGGAGTTTCTGGTACAATAGGGAGGGTGGGGTGGGTGAGCAGAGAAGAATGTGTATGTAGTTAAAACCGAGGAGTATTTTAACATAGTTTTCTTGAAGCTCCTTTGTTGTTTTTGGCATTGCCTCCTGTTAATTATAGCTTGGTGTGTGCTGGGAAATCTCAACTTTTGGCAGCAGGCAGCCTAGTATGCTGCTGCCTTTTACTATTTACATTTGATTCTTTTGGACCCACAAAGGGCAGGGCAGGCTCAGGCAGCTGAGGGAAAGCCTTGGACGTTTGAGGTCACGATGATGCCCTGGGGGTGAAAGAGGGCTGACTGGGGCAGGTTTAGTGGTTCTGGGTTTTGGTCCTAAGAATGGTCCTTTAAGGGGAGATGGACAAGAGATGTATCTAGGCAGCAGAGTGAGACAACTGTGAAGGTCTATAAAAGCAGGAAGACGAGGGAAAAGAAAGGTTTGATTAATAGCTTAAAAGATTCTTATTAAGAGCCTCCATCCTTTCATTTTATTGTTTCTGCTTTTACCACTAGTCCAGAAAATCCATACTGTGTTTAATGGACACACAATAAACCAGTGAAGGAAATTTTAAAAAGAAAGCAATGTCACTCTACAGTGACATTCTACAGTTCCTAACATATTGTCTCTTTGCCCCGTTTCCTCTTGGTCTTTGTCATAGGTTTGCATGTTTTACCTAGTAGTAATGGCCATCTAGTGATATTTAATAAAGATTATGTATTATAATATATCATACACATTTTCATGTTGGTACATAAACTTCATAATTTTCATAATTACGGTTTCTAATGACTCCATAGGTTTCCACTGTGTTGCTGTGTCTTAGTTTACTTAATCATTCTTCTGTTTTGAGACATTTAATTTGTCTCTAGCCCCCATTAAAAAAATTTTTTTTTGCTATTAAAAATAATGTGGCAGGGCTTCCCTGGTGGCGCAGTGGTTGGGAATCCGCCTGCCAATGCAGGGGACATGGGTTCGTGCCCCGGTCTGGGAAGATCCCACATGCCGCGGAGCGGCTAGGCCCCTGAGCCATGGCGGCTGAGCCTGCGCGTCTGGAGCCTAGGCCCGGGTACCGCAAAAAAAAAAAAAAAAAAAAAAAAAATAATGTGGCAGTGAATACTTTTATGTAGTTTTTTTGTGTGTATGTGATTTATTCCCTTAAGGTTAAATGCCCAGTAGTATTATTGGGTGAAAGGCTATGACAATTTTTATAGCTTTTGATTCTTATTGCCAAGTTGATATTCAAAAAATGTTGTGATCATTTACACTGTTACAGGGGATTTATGAGTTTATCGGTTTTACTATAACCTTACATTATTGTGTATTTTCCTTTAAAAAATTAAGTAAGTATAAAAGAGTGATGGGAAGGTTCTCAAACTTTTTACCAATTGCCTTATTCTAAGAATACAATTTGCCTCTGCTTGGGAACAAAATAGCTTATTTTTGCACTCTCTGATTTTTTCTTTTTTTTTTCTATTTGTGTGTGTGTGTGTAAAATTATGTTTTTATGCAGTTCATTCTTCTTCCTTCTTGATATTCACATTGCCTTCTCCTCACTTTTTTCTCCTCTCCCCTAATTACCCTTAGCATTTGGCTCTGCAGAGGGTTGTTTCCCATTAACTGTTCCCAAACATGCTTGGAAGCTCTTCCGAGACTCCACATACGTTCATGTGTTAGTAAGAAGTGTTAACGTAGGACAAGTGTGAGCTGTAGATCTCTTCACTGTCCTCTCCACGCAGACACAGTCCATCAGGGAAGGCAGAGGAATGCTGCCGGGATTTGCCTTGGGCTCAGGAGAAGATGTCACTGGGTTTGGTGGCCAGCTCCACCCCAATCCCCCACTGCCATCACTAATCGTCCCTTCCAGTTCACAGGACACCTGGTCCTGAGAGCTCTCATTTGTTTCCCCATCTCTGCTTGCATAATACCTCTCAGAATAAGCAGCTGCCTTTGACCTAGTTCTGCAATTCTCAGCCTAATTATATTGCAGTGGATCTGGTTGCAGTGGCATATCCCACCTACTTTTCCTCCCTCCCCAGCCCGTTATGTGACTGTTCTTGCAGCTTCCCCATAGGAGTTGGCTTTGAGCACCCTTGACCTGAAACACAAGTTACCTTTCGAAGGCATGCTTGCTGCAGGACTTTCCACGAGGCCCAAGGGACCCCAGACTACTCTGACCACACTTGCTCCCATCCTGCTTGGAAGATGACTGCCCTGATAAGGAGTCTGAAGAGGGAAGAGCAAAATGAAACTAGATGAGCACTTCCCTTCTGCTCTCTCTGCCAATAAGTTTAGTGTGAAGTGAAGCACTTGACAAATGTTTAACATATGAACATCGAATTTCATTGGTTTATACCAGTGTATCACCTGAAAGACAAAAGCCTTCCTTTATAGAATGGTTTCCAAAAGAATTTTAAAAAAATGAAACGAAATGTATGTTAAAACAAGGCCCTCACCTTAAAAAGGAATGTCATCAAGAATGGCCTTCCTAAGAATGAATTTATCTCTTCCACGGGAAGTCATGTAAGGATTAAAAAAAAAAGAAACCATAGCTTACTTGAATATCAAGAATGGAGAAATGGAGTATTTTTATTAAAGTATTGTTAAGCCAGACATCTTTAGTTTCATTTTATAAAGTAAGGAAGCCTTTAATTTAATCATTTGTGTAGCGACTATTAACTATCTGACCTAGAGACTGGGAAGGAGAAAGACTTCAAGCCCCGTCCCAGTTATGGCCACTCCAAGTGAGGGCATTGCTGCAGTGTCCATCAGGGGTCTAGATGCCCCTGAGCAATTGCGGAAAGAGTGGTTGGCACCTGTGCTGTTCTCCATTCAGAGACTGGTTCACTTAATTATGCTTCTCTGAAACACTTAAAAAGTGTTTAAAAAATACTTTTTTGGGCAGAGCATGGCTATAATTAAGCATCTAATGAAACACAAAAGACACTCTTTTCCTTGACCCTCTCAGTACAGACAGCCACCGTCACTTAAAGAAAATGTTTCTTAGAGATCCAACGTATCAACAATCGCAGTGTAGAAACTTACAGTTTTTAAAAATGAGAATGAAAAAAAAAAATGAGAATGGTTGCTTTGACAACAATGTAGCATTAACAGAAATGTCAATTGGTTATGTGGGAAATATTGACTTTCCAAAGTTTAGTTTGTACATATGTGATCTTGTGATATAACTAGAAATATATATTTGGTCTTCTTCCATGGTTCCCTGCACAGAGCTCCTAAAATCCTTGTAATTTCCTAAGTGATAAAAGCTACAAGTGCACCTTTTGTTATAATGTTTACTGTTTGTTCCAGTTCCTGAAGTAGCTCCAGAGTACAAAGGTGAAAAGAATGTCTTTTATTATTCCTAACAAGCCCCTTCCAGCCACACCTGAGTTTGTTAATGAGGTGGAAAGCACCTAAGGATGGAGCTGGTTGCCAGGAAAACTAACCATGTGATTAGAAGGTTGGCACTTTGAGCCCTCTACCACCACTACCTTCCAAGGCCAGAGTGGCTGGAGATGGAGTCCAGTCACCAACGTCCAGTGATTTAACCCATCATGCCTATGTAATGGAGCCTCCATAAAGAACCCTAACTGAAGACCTTCTGGGTTGGATGAATATACGGAGGTGCAGGGCTGGGGGTCCTGTGCCTGGAGAGGGCACGGAACCTCAGAGCCCATTCCCACACGGCCTGCCCCACGCATCTCTCTTCAATCTGGCTCTTAACTGAGTTGTATACTTTTATAATCAACTGGTATATAGTAAGTAAACTGTATTCCTGAGTTCCATGAGCCTCTGTAACAAATTCTAGAGCCCATGAAGGGGGTGCTGGGAACCTCGGATTGATAGGCAGTCAGTCAGAATCACAGGTAACAGCACGGGCCTGTGATTAGCATCTGAAATGGGGGGCAGTCTTGTGGGACTGAGCCCTCAACCTGTGGGATCTGACAGTATCTCCAGGTAATGTAGGACACCCTGCTGGCATTGGAGAATTGATGGATGTGGAGGAAAAAACCCCACGTTTGGTGCCCAGAAGTGAAATATGCTGTGAATAGACTGTTGTAGAGAAAAAACAAGAGTTATTCCTATACAACATATTTTTGGGGACAGAGTGTTATGGCACGTTCAAGTAATATTGTAAAAACATAATTTTAATGATTTTACAAAGAAACACAACTTACTAGAGATAGAGCAGCAGGCTGGTAACTTCATTCCTGTCATATCTGTAGAGATGAGGGTACCTTCAGTTTACTTCTCAGATGATGAAATTGAGGAACAGACCCAGGATCAAGAATTCTTGTTTTTGTCTCTCTCCTACAGCCACTAGGCTGTGCTGCTTTTATTCATAGTTTAGTTGAAGACATAATGTTTAATTCTTAAGGTTGAGAGGAGGGAACTGTCTTAGCATTGGCTTTCTCAGGATATATGCTGATTGCGAGATGGAATAGTTTAGAGCCATATTTAGGGAGTTACATGAAAAATTACATCTCATTAAAAATGGCTAAGAGTACTACCCAGCTGTGCAAAGAAGAGAGATATTTTTTCTAAATGTTGGAAAGAAGGAGGAAGTCCACTTATAAATAGGAGAACTTGGCCTTACAACATGCAGTCCCCTTGGCAGGAAGCCTCAGGAGTTCCGGTCGCTGGTCCTCTGTGTGGATGGCCTGCTTACAGCATCTTGGCCTAGTATGGTACCTTACTAGCCTTATGGACACAAAGACATTTCTATTTGATTCTGTCTGTGCTGGAGGTAGTAGGTCCCTGTGTTTCTCTGGGCTGCAAGTAAAAGCTGATACTGAGATGGTATCCACTGAAGAGCCAAGTTGGATTGATGCTTTACCTCTGCTAGTTGAGCCCTGATAGGAAGGGTAAAGTTTCTCTCTGAGTTGGCTTCCTCTTCTGTAAAAGAAGATGCTGGTTCATCAGCAGATGTAGGATCAAAGCCAGAGGGCCTTTAAGAAATGAAAGGCAGGGCTTCCCTGGTGGCGCAGTGGTTGAGAGTCCGCCTGCCGATACAGGGGATATGGGTTCGTGCCCCGGTCCGGGAAGATCCCACATGATGGTCCGGGAAGATCCCACATGCCGCTGAGTGGCTAGGCCCGTGAGCCATGGCCGCTGAGCCTGCGCGTCCGGAGCCTGTGCTCTGCAACGGGAGAGGCCACAACAGTGAGAGAGGCCCGCGTACTGAAAAAGAAAAAAAAAAAAAAAGAAATGCAGATTTTTTTTTTCTGGCAGTAATTTGCAGCTGAGCCCGTAAGTACCCCAGGGCTTTTTTTCTTCCTTTTTTTTTTTTTTTTTTTTTTAGCGGTATGCGGGCTTCTCACTGTTGTGGCCTCTCCCGTTGCGGAGCACAGGCTCCGGACGCGCAGGCTCAGCGGCCACGGCTCACGGGCCCAGCCGCTCCGCGGCATGTGGGATCTTCCCGGACTGGGGCACGAACCCACGTCCCCTGCATCGGCAGGCGGAGTCTCAACCACTGCGCCACCAGGGAAGCCCTTTCTTCCTTTTTAAAGAAAAAAAATCAAAATTATTTCCCACATAAATGGGAAACAGTCCCTTAATGAAACCTGTTGGTCTGTTTGTTCAATTAATAGTTGTGATGGGCTACATTTGGTAATTATTTCATGTCATCCTAAGAGACAAAATAAGATTATTTCTCAAGAAGACACTTGGAATAATTTTCCTTCCTTTAAAATCAAAATTTAAAACTCCCCCTGTGCAGGGAAGTGCTTCTGGGTCATTCCTTGAGGATCTGATGGCTTCTAACACCAGAGTCTCCCAGAAGTAGCTAAATTTACGGGTATTTTTCTTAGAAAGCATTTTTGTGTATTTGAAAGCTTTATAAGCTCTTTTCAGGAAGCTGGCGATGTGCTTCAGACTCTTGTGGCTTTCACTTTGCTGTTGTCCCTGATGAATAGTGCTTAGTATTCAACTAGTTCTGTAAGTGCTGGTTGACGGAAAGGAGTGGCTTTCTGTGCTCCCAGGTTGGCTGCTAGGGTGTGACTGTGTAGCTCCCATGCCCTCTTCCCCCCGTACCATGCTATAACAGCTAACCTTTTACCTTGGAGCCTCTTTTACTCTCTGCATCAATGAGCATGCTGGTGTTACTTTGGCTTTTGAGATCCTTTGAAGATTGGTCCTAACCTCCTCTCTGACCCTGTCTCCTATTATGTCACAACACAATTGGAAGTCTTCAGACAGCTGGTTCTTCATCAGCCTTTAAGCCAGAGATGTAGATGAGAACCTTTGAGGGTGGGAGGGAGACTGGGATTACCTGTATATGCTCAAGCGTGTTCTCAGCCCAGGCTGAATGGTCGGCTTGCCTGGGGACGGTCGAAAACTCATGAGGCTCAGGTTACACCCCACACCAGTTAGGATTCTAGGGGATGGGACCCAGGTGGTTGCCGAGGTCGGTCGTTACACCCTAGAGGCAGATATCTTCACCACAGAGAGTGAAGGGGGCTGTGGGTTGTGTTCTCTGCTTTCTCTAAAGCTCTGTCTCTGATCTAAATCCAGAATCCACATTCCGCTCTCTCAGTCTTTGCTCATTTCCTCAGAGCCCCACCTAGAATATCCTCTCTTCACCCTTCATTTACATATCCATTTTCATCCTCTGGGTCTTAGCTATTTCCCATACTTCCAAACAGACCTCCCAATTTGTAATGGTGTCTGTGAATTTTCATAACTTAAGAAATTGCATCACTTATGTACTAGCTACCAAGTAATGACCTATGCCACTGTTTTCTCTGTACTCCCTCAATATCTGTATCATAACATCCAGCCCAGTGACCTCCTTGAAAGACCTACCCATTTATATTACAATATTTCTGGGGCTTTTGGCTAATAGTGTTCCTTACTTAAATGTAAGTTGTTTTTGTTTTAAAACTTAGATAATTTTTCCTTCTAACTCAGTAGTTTTGAACTATTTTAGGCCATGGATTCCTTTGACAGTCTGATATAAACTGTAGACCTTCTCCCCCGAAAAGTGCTCATACAAACACATACTCCATTTTACATATAATCAGTGGGCTCAGAAGCCCCTCTGAAGCATGTCCTTGGACTTGTTTTGTCTGCTTATTCTCAACTCAAGACAAGGGTCTGAGGAAAGGGATTTCTTAATGGGGGTATGAGAAGAAGATAGTTTGGGAGAGAACCTTTCTTGGGAGCCACAGTGTGAGTATGAGAGTGGGGTCTTCTGAGAGGAGGATGACTTTGGCCTGAGGGGAAGAGGGCCTTGCACAGGTAGAAGGACACCAGCGTCCCTCCCCTTGCTCTGTGCTAGACAAGATTGGGTGGACGACGCACTGGGACTCCAGTGGCCAAGCAGGCAGAGCTAATAGTGGAAATGACCACTAGATGTCACCACAACACCACTTAGTTTGCTGGCTTTTGGCACTAGTTGCGTGAACTCAGATGTAGAATAGCAAGAAAGCTGTAGTGATTTCCTGTTAGGGACTGAATTCTGCCAAATGTCGGCAGGATTTGCTTTCATTATTGTTTTTTCAATATAAGGAGGACCAAAGGGTGGATAAAGGTATATTCATTATAAATATATGGAAAGGGAAAGAAAAGTTGAATGAGATAGGTCAAGTGGAGAGTGGGACCTGACGCCTTGGTTCTGATTTCCTCTAGAAACGACAATTTCTTGGAAATAGCCTTTCCTGTCTCTGTGAGAATGGATGTCAGCTGAACGGGCTTTTCAGCTAACTAATTTCCTTTTTTTTTTTCTAACATCTTTATTGGAGTATAATTGCTTTACAATGGTATGTTAGTTTCTGCTTTATAACAAAGTGAATCAGCTATACATATACATACATCCCCATGTCTCCTCCCTCTTGCGTCTCCCTCCCACCCTCCCTATCCCACCCCTCTAGGTGGTCACAAAGCACTGAGCTGATCTCCCTGTGCTATGTGGCTACTTCCCACTAGCTATCTATTCTACATTTCCTAGTGTGTATATGTCCATGCCACTCTCTCACTTCGTCCCAGCTTATCCTTCCCCCTCCCCGTGTCCTCAAGTCCATTCTCTATGTCTGCGTCTTTATTCCTGTCCTGCCCCTAGGTTCTTCAGGAGCCTTTTTTTTTTTTTTTTTTTTTTAGTTTCCATATACATGTGTTAGCATACGGTATTTGTTTTCTCTTTCTGACTTACTTCACTCTGTTTCACAGACTCTAGGTCCATCCACCTCACTACAAATAACTCAGTTTCATTTATTTTTATGGCTGAGCAATAGTCCATTGTATATATGTGCCACATCTTCTTTATCCATTCATCTGTTGATGGACACTTAGGTTGCTTCCATGTCCTGGCTATTGTAAATAGAGCTGCAGTGAACATTATGGTACATGACTCTTTTTGAATTATGGTTTTCTCAGGGTATATGCCCAGTAGTGGGATTCCTGGGTCGTATGGTAGTTCCATTTTTAGTTTTTTAAGGAACGTTCATCCTGTTCTCCATAGTGGCTGTATCAATTTACATTCCCACCAACAGTGCAAGAGGGTTCCCTTTTCTCCACACCCTCTCCAGCATTTATTGTTTGTAGATGTTTTGATGATGGCCATTTGACAGGTGATACCTCATTGTAGTTTTGATTTGCATTTTTCTAATGATTAGTGATGTTGAGTGTTCTTTCGTGTGTTTGTTGGCAATCTGTATATCTTCTTTGGAGAAATGTCTATTTATGTCTTTTGCCCATTTTTGGATTGGGTTGTTTTGTTTATTGATATTGAGCTGCATGAGCTGCTTGTAAATTTTGGAGAATAATCCTTTGTCAGTTGCTTCATTTGCAAATATTTTCTCCCATTCTGAGGGCTGTCTTTTGGTCTTGTTTATGGTTTCCTTTGCTTTGCAAAAGCTTTTAAATTTCACTAGGTCCCATTTGTTTATTTTTGTTTTTATTTCCATTTCTCTAGGAGGTGGGTCAAAAAGGATCTTGCTGTGATTTATGTCATAGAGTGTTCCACCTGTGTTTTCCTCTAAGAGTTTTATAGTGTCTGGCCTTACATTTCGGTCTTTAATCCAGTTTGAGTTTATTTTTGTGTATGGTGTTAGGGAGTGTTCAAATTTCATTCTTTTACATGTAGCTGTCCATTTTTCCCAGCACCACTTATTGAAGAGGCTGTCTTTTCTCCGTTGTATATTCTTGCCTCCTTTATTAAAGATAAGGTGACCACATGTGCGTGGGTTTATCTATGGGCTTTCTATCCTGTTCCATCGAACTATATTTCTGTTTTTGTGTCAGTACCATACTGTTTTGATTACTGTAGCTTTATGGTATACTCTGAAGTCAGGGAGTCTGATTCGTCCAGCTCCGTTTTTCTTTCTCAAGATTGCTTTGCTATTCGGGGTCTTTTGTGTTTCCATACAGATTGTGAAATTTTTTGTTCTAGTTCTGTGAAAAATGCCAGTGGTAGTTTGATAGGGATTGCACTGAATCTGTAGATTGCTTTGGATAATATAGTCATTTTCACCATGTTGATTCTTCCAATCCAAGAACATGGTATATCTCTCCATCTGTTTGTTATCAGCTTTAATTTCTTTTGTCATTGTCTTATAGTTTTCTGAATATAGGTCTTTTGTCTCCTTAGGTAGGTTTATTCCTAGGTATTTTATTCTTTTTGATGTGATGGTAAATGGGAGTGTTTCCTTAATTTCTCTTTCAGGTTTTTCATCATTAATGTATAGGAATGCAAGAGATTTCTGTGCACTAATTTTGTAACCTGCTACTTTACCAAATTCATAGATTAGCTCTAGTAGTTTTCTGGTAGCAACTTTAGGATTCTCTATGTATAGTATCATGTCATCTGCAAACTGTGACAGTTTTACTTTTTCTTTTCCAATTTTGATTCCTTTTATTTCTTTTTCTTCTCTGATTGCCATGGCTAAGACTTCCAAAACTGTGTTGAGTAATAGTGGTGAGAGTGGACAACCTTGTCCTGTTCCTGATCTTAGAGGAAATGGTTTCAGTTTTTCACCATTGAGAATGATGTTGGCTCTGGGTTTGTCATATATGGCCTTTATTATGTTGAGGTAAGTTTCCTCTATGCCTACTTTCTTTTTATCATAAATCAGTGTTGAATTTTGTCAAAAGCTTTTTCTACATCTATTGAGATGATCATATGGTTTCTCTCCTTCAATTTGTTAATATGGTGTATTACATTGATTGATTTGGTATACTGAAGAATCCTTGCATTCCTGGGATAAACCCCACTTGATTATGGTGTATGATCCTTTCAATGTGCTGCTGGATTCTGTTTTGTAGTATTTTGTGGAGGATTTTTGCATCTGTGTTCATCAATGATATTGGCCTGTAGTTTTCTTTCTTTGTGACATCTTGGTCTGGTTTTGATATCAGGGTGATGGTGGCCTCGTAGAATGAGCTTGGGAGTGTTCCTCCCTCTGCTATATTTTCGAGAAGTTTGAGAAGGATAAGTGTTAGCTCTTCTCAAAATGCTTGATAGAATTCACCTGTGAAGCCATCTGGTCCTGGGCTTTTGTTTGTTGGAAGGTTTCTTTCGTTTTGTTTTGTTTTTTTTTTTGCGGTACGCGGGCCTCTCACTGTTGTGGCCTCTCCCGTTGCAGAGCACAGGCTCGGGACGCACAGGCTCAGCGGCCATGGCTCACGGGCCCAGCCGCTCCGTGGCATGCGGGATCTTCCCGGACTGGGGCATGAACCCGTGTCCCCTGCATCAGCAGGCGGACGCTCAACCACTGCGCCACCAGGGAAACCTGTTTGTTGGAAGATTGTTGGTCACAGTCTCAATTTCAGTGCTTGTGATTGGACTGTTTATATTTTCTGTTTCTTCCTGGTTCAGTCTCAGAAGGTTGTGCTTTTCTAAGAATTTGTCCATTTCTTCTATGTTGTCCATTTTATTGGCATATAGTTGCTTGTAGTAATCTCTCATGATCCTTTGTATTTCTGCAGTGTCAGTTGTTACTTCTCCGTTTTCATTTCTATTTCCGTTGATTTGAGTCCTCTCCCTTTTTTCTTGATGAGTCTGGCTAATGGTTTCTCAATTTTGTTTATCTTCTCAAAGAATCAGCTTTTAGTTCTATTGATCTTTGCTATTGTTTCCTTGATTTGTTTTTCTTTTATTTCTGACCTGATCTTTATGATTTCTTTCCTTCTGCTAACTTTGGGGGTTTTTGGTTCTTCTTTCTCTAATTGCTTTAGGTGTAAGATTAGCTTGTTCATTTGAAATGTTTCTTGTTTCTTGAGGTAGGATTGTATTGCTATAAACTTCCCTTATAACTGCTTTGGCTGCATCCCATAGGTTTTGGGTCGTCGTGTTTTCATTGTCATTGGTTTCTAGGTATTTTTTAATTTCTTCTTTGATTTCTTCAGTGATCTTTGGTTATTTAGTAGTGTATTGTTTAGCCTCCATATGTTTGTGTGTTTTGCAGATTTTTTCCTGTAATTGATATCTAGTCTCATAGCATTGTGCTCGGATAAGATACTTGATACAATTTCAGTTTTCTTAAATTTACCAAGGCTTGATTTGTGACCCAAGATATGATCTATCCTGGAGAATGTTCCATGAGCACGTGAGAAGAAAGTATATTCTGTTGTTTTTGGATGGGATGTCCTATAAATATCAGTTGAGTCCATCTCATTTAATGTATCATTTAAAGCTTCTGTTTCCTTATTTATTTTCATTTTGGATGATCTGTCCATTGGTAAGAGTGGGTTGTTAAAGTCCCCTACTCTGATTGTGTTACTGTCGATTTCCCCTTTTATGGCTGTTAGCATTTGCCTTATGTATTGAGGTGCTCCTATGTTGGGTGCATAAATATTTACAGTTGTTATATCTTCTTAGATTTACCCCTTGATCATTATGTAATGTCATTCTTTGTCTCTTGTAATAGTCTTTGTTTTAATGTCTTTTGTCTGATATGAGAATTGTTACTCCAGCTTTCTTTTGATTTCCATTTGCATGGAATATTTTTTTCCATCCCCTCACTTTCAGTCTGTATGTATCCCTAGGTTTGAAGTGGGTCTCTTGTAGACAGCATATATATGGGTCTTGTCTTTGTATCCATTCAGCCAGCCTATGTCTTTTGGTTGGAGCGTTTAATCCATTTACGTTTAAGGTAGTTATTGATATGCATGTTCCTATTCCCATTTTCTTAATTGTTTTGGGTTTGTTATTGTAGGTCTTTTCCTTCTCTTGTGTTTCCTGCCTAGAGAAGTTCCTTTAGCATTGTTGTAATGCTGGTTTGCTTGTGCTGAATTCTCTTAGCTTTTGCTTGTCTGTAAAGCTTTTAATTTCTCCATCGAATCTGAATGAGATCCTTGCTGGCTAGGTTGTTGGTTGTAGGTTTTTCCCTTTCATCACTATATTTCCTGCCAGTCCCTTCTGGCTTGCAGAGTTTCTGCTGAAAGGTCAGCTGTTAACCTTATGGGGATTCCCTTGTATGTTATTTGTTGTTTTTCCCTTGTTGCTTTTAATATTTTTCTTTGTATTTAATTTTTGATAGCTGATTAATATGTGTCTTGGCCTGTTTCTCCTTGGATTTATCCTGTATGGGACTCTGTGCTTCCTGGACTTAATTAACTATTTCCTTTCCCGTATTAGGGAAGTTTTCAACTATAATCTCTTCAAATATTTTCTCATTCCCTTTCTTTTTCTCTTCTTCTGGGACCCCTATAATTCGAATGTTGGTGCATTTAATGTTGTCCCAGAGGTGTCGGAGACTGTCCTCAATTCTTTTCATTCTTTTTTCTTTATTCTGCACCGAGGAGGTTATTTCCACTATTTTGTCTTCCAGGGCACTTATCCGTTTTGCTGCCTCAGTTATTCTGCTATTGATTCCTTTTAGAGAATTTTTAATTTGATTTAGTTTGTGGTTCATCATTGCTTGTTTGCTGTTTAGTTCTTCCAGGTCTTTGTTAAACGTTTCTTGTATTTTCTCCATTCTATTTCCAAGATTTTGGATCATCTTTACTATCATTATTCTGAATTCTTTTTCAGGTAGACTGCCTATTTCCTCTTCATTTGTTTGGTCTGGTGGGTTTTTGCCTTGCTCCTTCATCTGCTGTGTTTCTCTCTCTTCTCATTTTGCTTAACTTACTGTATTTGGGGTCTCCTTTTCACAGGCTGCAGGTTAATTGTTCCAGTTTTTTTTGGTGTCTGCCCCGAGTGGGTAAGGTTGGTTCAGTGGGTTGTGTAGGCTTCCTGGTGGAGGGGACTGGTTCCTGTGTTCTGGTGGATGAGGCTGGATCTTGTCTTTCTGGTGGGCAGGACTGCGTCTGGTGGTGTGTTTTGGGGTGTCTGTGACCTTATGATTTTAGGCAGCCTCTCCACTAATGGTTGTGGTTGTGTTCCTGTCTTGCTAGTTGTTTGGCATAGGGTGTCCAGCACTGTAGCTTGCTGGTCGTTGAGTAGGGCTGGGTCTTAGTGTTGAGATGGTGACCTCTGGGAGAGCTTTTGCTGTTTGATGTTACGTGGAGTCAGGAGGTCTTTGCTGGGCCAATGTCCTGAACTTGGCTCTCCCATGTCAGAGGCACAGGGTTGACACCTGGCTGGAGCACTAAGACCCTGTCAACCACATGGCTCAGAAGAAAAGAGAGAAAAAAAGAAGAAAAATAATAATAAAATAAAGTTATTAAAATTTAAAAAAATAAAGAAGTTGGGGCTTCTCTGGTGGCACAGTGGTTGAGAGTCCGCCTGCTGATGCAGGGGATGCGGGTTAATGCCCCGGTCTGGGAAGATCCCGCATGCTGCGGAGTGGCTGGGCCTGTGAGCCATGGCCACTGAGCCTGCGCGTCTGGAGCCTTTGCTCCACAACAGGAGAAGCACAACAGTGAGAGGCCTGCGTACTGCAAAAAAAAAAAAAAAAAAAAAAGTTAGAGTTATTTAAAAAAAGAAAAAGAAAGAAAGAAGAGAACAACCAAACCAAAAAACAACTCCACTAATGATAACAGATGCTAAAAAGTATATACTAAAGAAGAAAAAAAAGAAAAAAACGGACAGACAGAACCCTAGGACAAATGGTAAAAGCAAAGCTATACACACAAAATCACACAAAGAAGCATACACATACAGAAAAAGAGAAGAAGGAAAAACATATATATATCTATATATAAAAAAAAGAAGAGAGCAATCAAATCAATAAACAAATCTACCAATGATAATAAGCTCTAAATACTAAACTAATGTAAACATAAAACCAGAAACAAATTAGATGCAGAAAGCAAACCCCAAGTCTACAGTTGCTCCCTAGGTCCACCGCCTCAATATTGGGATGATTTGTTGTCTATTCAGGTATTCCACAGATGCAGAGTACATCAAGTTCATTGTGGAGATTTAATCTGCTGCTCCTGAGGCTGCTGGGAGAAATTTCCCTTTCTATTGTTTGTTCGCACAGCTCCTGGGTTTCAGCTTTGGATTTGGCCCCGGCTCTGCATGTATGTCACATGCAGAGGGAGTCTGTTCTTCACTCACACTGAGGGGGTTAAAGGAGCAGCTGATTAGGGGGCTCTGGCTCACTCAGACTGGAGGGAGGGAGGGGTATGGTATGTGGGGCAAGCCTGCGGCGGCAGAGGCCAACATGACATTGCAACAGCCTGAGGAGCGCCGTGTGTTCTCCCGGGCAAGTTGTCCCTGGATCACGGGACCCTGGCAGTGGCGGGCTTCACAGGCTCCTGGGAGAGGAGGTGTAGATAGTGACCTGTGCTTGCACACAGACTTCTTGGTGGCTGCAGCAGCAGCCTTAGTGTTTCATGACCGTCTCTAGTGTCCGCACTGATAGCCATGGCTCACGCCTGACTCTGGAGCTTGGTTAGGCGGTGCTCTGAATCCCCTCTCCTCACGCACCCCAAAACAGTGGTCTCTTGCCTCTTAGGCAGTTCCAGACTTTTACCCGGATTCCCTCCCCAGCCAACTAATTTCTGAAACAGCAAGTTAGTTTTATTACGTAACTCACTTTACTGATATTTCAGCATCCATTTTGAGCCCGTTGTGACTATCCTTTCAATAAGAATTTGGGTGATGTGCTATTACTTAACAAAAGGGCATTTTTCTTGACTGAGGCATCTTTTTTAAGTTCTCTTTTCTCCCTTGTAATACAGCCAAGTCTGTTTGCACAGTAGACATTAACTCACTTTGTTTTATGGCCACACATTGCACCCTCGACCCCAGTCAAATCTTTTATAACTGCATATGTTTTGGCAAGAAAGTGTGTATCATAAATCTATCTTCATTAATTTGCAAAAACAATTTTCTGTCAGGATATCCCTCAACATTAAAAAATGTATTACTCTTGCATTTTGTTTAAAAATGAACATAATGGGTATTTTTTGCTTCAGGGTAGTACAATGATATCAATACATCAAAAACCTAGATGGGATGGTCGCCAACTAATTCTGTCTTGGAGTATTTGACAACTGACTGTGAAAGGAGTTCATTTCACCTTTCTGATTCCTGAGTTTTGAAAAAGATCCTTTGGAAGTAAATGAACTTAGTGGGAAAGTAACCCTATTCTTCCACGTGTTCCAAATCTTGTGCACATTCTCTCACCAAACATGGCATTGTTGACACAATCTGAGTCAGGAAAATGGGTCTCTGGGGAGGAAATGATTTGATGTGTTCAGTGTAGGCTTCCCCACTTAGCCCTCACCCAGGGGAGTCCTATTGGCTTAGGGAGGTGAGCAGCTCTCTCTGTGTGTAAAAGGGACTCGAAAAGGAAGGGAGGAAGGCAAGCCTCTTCTGGTCTATTTTAGAATTCCTATCGGGGCAAGAAAGCCATGCTTTGTGGGAAGTGTCCACTCAGAAATGCTGCCTCATGAGAGCTAAGGAAGTGAAGTGAGCCCAGCTTTGCAGCAAGGCTTGCGTGACCCTTGCCGAGTACTTTGGGCCACAGGACCTGTTTCTCAAGCTCACCAATGATTTTATCTCCTACAGGTGCATAGCTTTAAGGGCTACTGGGAAAAACTGAACTCCAACCTGGAATATGTTAAGTACTCCAAGTCACACTTACACTATAACAACAGCGTGGTCAGGAGAGAGTGGCACAGCCTGATCTCGGAAGAGGTATGTGTGGGTTCCTGAGCGCAGAGCAAGAAGCAGAAGCCCAGCCGATTAGGTTCGGTGATGCCCTTAGGCCATTAGGCTGGCCCGTGTTCCAGCACTCTCCCCACTTGCCAGGCACTGCTTATTAATACTGCTGATCCCCGGTAGGGAGACCAAGGTGCTTCTCTGACCTCTCTTCTCTTGAAGAGGAAATTCAAGTGCAAAGAGGTTAAAGGACACACATGGCATGTTCATAGTAGAAGTGGGATTAACATCCGGGTCTCAGATGTGTTTTTGTGCTCCTTGTGTAGTTAAAAATTGATTAAAAAAAAAACCCTGGGTGTTCCCAAAGTAGTGGTTGCTAGGGGTTAGGGATGGTTGAAAGGAAAAGAGTGAATGTGACCCCTATCAAGGGATAGCACAAGGGAGATCTTCGGGGTGATGGAGCATTTCTGTATCTTGATTATGGTGGTACATTGTGGTATGTGAATCTACACATGTGATAAAATGACAGCACTATACGCTCACTGTACCAGTGCCAGTTTGCTGATTTGTGTATTGTACTGTAGTTATTTATAGAAGATGTAAACACTGAGGGAGACTGGGTAAAGAGTACATGAGCTGTCTGTAGCATTGTTGGATATAGTTGTAGTGTTGTTGTATATAATATGTAGTTGACTTGCAACTATATAAAATATGTAATAGTTTCGGAATAAAACTTTTTTAGAGCAATTGTTAAAGAATTTAGGTGTTCTGATTACCTGGAAAGTACCTCTCTTTTTTCTGAACTCTTAACTATATTGTATTATGACCTCAGTGTGAAAAATGTCACCCACAAAACCTTCACCTTCCACACTTTTGACGTGTTCTCACTCCTAGAAAAAAGGAAAAAGAAGGTCCACGGTGTATGTGAGAAATATTCTTGATAATGCAATAAAGTAAGTAAAATGAGGGATTATTGTAGCTGTAAGATGGTTATATTTTGCAATTACTTTCTTGGCTACCTTTCAGGGAAGTAGCTTACTTTTGTTGCATCTCCTCAGCGAGATGATGCTATCAGCTTATTAACGCAGCCACCTGACCCCTATTCTGGAGTTTGGAGCTGGAGTTTCTAGTGGGAAAAATTTATATGTTAAACCTTTTAGATTTGCATCCTGGGGCTAGATGACTTACAAGGGATAAGTGGTAAAGAAAACTCTTATTAGTTGAGCACTTTAGAGGGGTACAAACATTAGGTTGATTTTAAAAAAGTGTAAGTGGGCTGGTGAGCTTGCTCTTATTTTGAAAGCATATTTTCTGGGTAGATGAGTCATCTCGGAGTGCCATAAGCATAGGCCCCATTCCAACCCCTGTTCTATTTTCTGTTCCCCTTATTTCCAATAACTGAGAGCTGTAATTGTTCTAAATTATTGTCATTGTTTGCACTAAAGAGTTTTGAGATTTTATAAATTGCCTAATGTGGCTTTTGCCAAGTTGATTAAAGTTTTTGAGGTTTTCAGCAGCCTGAGAACAGTTTCTGCGGTGGTTTGATGGGTTTTTAAAGGAGGATATCTTTGTATGGTGGTGTGGCTTTCGTTGTTTTTTTTTTTGAATAATGCTTCCTGTGTGAATAACATTGGCTAATTTCTTTGTAGGGTGATTTCTAACCTAGAAGCAAGGAATTTGGGTAAGAAAATAAAATAAAGCGTTCTGGATTTCAGTCAGTGTTTTGTAATACCATTCTTCCTCCCACTGGGGGTTGGCAGGGAAATCCCTTCCACTAGTGCTGTGAAGGCAGCACCCTTTACTATTTTCCCATCAGAGTGGCCACCCAGCTCCTTCCATGTCTCTCTTGGCACCAGGTCCTTTGGGGACAGCTGCTCTTGCCGAGGAGTCCCTGACTGTTTGTTTTCCTTCTGTTTCCCCACAGAACTGATCGAATTAACATGCCCTCTGGCTGTCCTCCCAGGATGTAGTTCCCCTGGGCTTAGAGCTGCTTTCTCTCCAGCTGTCTGATCATACAAGGATCTTTGACTTGTATGTTCCTTTCATTTCGGTTAGCACTTGGGCACTCCCTGGGCTAGGTCACAGGGGCACAAAGACGAGGGGCCTCTAGACAAGCAGTGTGGGTATGGGGGGAGAGTATGGACTTAGAGGCGGACAGAACTGGGCTTAAACTCCAGCTTGGCCACCATGTGCTTTCAGGCAAGCCATTTAACCATTTTGTGTGTTGTTCTCCTCAGGGCAAGCGTGAGGAGAAAATGAGAGTCAACAGGGTCGTGTTTACAGTGCCCAGTCCCTCGCTTGGTACATGGGATACCTGACATGGCTGCTTTATCTTTAGTGTGTGAGGAAGAAATGCTAGCACATAGCCTCTAAACCAGGGGACAGGCATGACGCAGCTGCAGGGTGCAGGGGGTGAGGGGCTAGGTCAGGAGTGGGGACGAAGGTTGTAAAGGCTTCCCACGGCGGGGTGATGTCCGAGTTAAGTCTTGACAAAGAAGGGGAACTTAGCCAGGGGAAACTGGGAGGAGAGGATGCTAAGCGTATTCAATATAGGCTTTTTTGGTGATTTTGTCTGTGGAACTCTTTCAGACTTCCTAAAGGTCAGCCTCCATTAAAAAAGGAGCTGTTGTTTTTATGTCCCACTTCTGTTTTATGGGCTTGGATGTTTAGGTATATGTTGGGTGACCCTAACGGACATTATTTTATATGATGCGTTGCCGCACATCCTGCAGCTGTGCGCACAGCCCGCATGAGCTGTGAAGTCACTGAGTAGCCCCGGGAACCAGGCCATCTAGGCCTGAAGCCAGGGCTCTGCCACCAGCACCAGGCAGGAGGAGTCCGCCAGGGGTGTGAGTGAGCATGCAGGCTCCCCTCCTTGCGTTGCTAGGGGATTTGCACTGTGGGAAGTGCTGCCAGTCTGGCTGAGGTTCCTGTGTGTCCTCTGCTCCCACGACTGGGTAGAACTCCTGTTCTTGTACTTCAGGCCTGTTTGCGTCCCGTTACTAGTTGTTCTCACTTGATGACCTTCAGGGAACTTGCCCCTTCCTCTCATGTGCTTTGGTTGTGCTAGTTTCCTAGGAAAAATGTCACTGTCAGAGATGGAACATTCCTTGTGAAGTTCAAAACAGCCGTGAAAACTACTGGGCTCTAGTTTTGAATTGTTTACCATGAAAGCTGTGTAGGATCCAGTGAGGATTTATCTCAAGGGGTCAAGAGGCATCTGTGCCCTCCCACACAGAGTCCTCAGCCCCCTGACCAGGGCAGTTCCGCCTGTTGACGGGCTCGTGACTCAGGTTCTGGGAGAGGAAGGTGGGGCACGAAGGTGCCGTTAGCGGAGCGTTAGGGCAGATCTTCCTAGAGACAGCGTTTTCCTGTCCCCCCAGTCTTGCTGGTGCGGTGCAAATCAAGGTGGAGAAAGTGCCGTTTGGTTTAACCTTACATGCCACTCTTCCATCTCAGTTAGCTACCTTTTCAGTCCCATAACTTGTGCCAATTATTCTTATTTACCCCAGTAACTGACTGGTCTCGCCTCAGTTACTCTATAAACTACAAGTTGGAGTCAGAAAGAAGGGCGTCATGCGCCCCTTCACTAAGTCCCCATCCCTGGGTTTGCCCCTCCCTTAGGGTTTAGAGAGGGCCCAAGTCGTTCATTCTCCTATGAAGCAGAGGATCTTAGTGGTGAGTCTTCACACTGAAGAGAAATCAAAGTCAGAGTATATTGGTGTTGGGAACGTGTTCCTTGTTTTCTTTCTTTCTTTCCCAGTTTCTGCCTCTCTGGTTCACAGCTCTCTCGCTCTGTCTCTCTGCATATCACTAAGCGGTAAGTTGCAGCATGTAGAAGTAGGTCACACTGAATGAAAAATTTTCATCCCATCAGGGAATTGTTATGTTTTCCCAGTGACTCAGAGAAGGGAAACCCAGGCTGAGGCCTCCTCCTTCCAGCCCATTCCCGAAAACCACCCTGCTTGACTGTTGCTCTCTTTAATTTCAGAGCCAAGATTAACACCCCTCTTCCAGGAGGAAGACAACCACCAGCGGCTGCTTATGGGGCTGGTAAGTGGTCTGTGGGCTGTTCAGTGCTGGTGAACAGTGGGCTCCAAGGAAAGGAGGAAGGGCTAGATTGTACTTCTCATTCTGTTCTTGTTTTTCATTCACTCTTTCAACACAGGGTTGTTGCCAGTCACTCACTGTAGGCTCAGCGGTGAGGAACACATATATAATTTCTGCCCTCTTGGTACTTGTAGTCTTGTGAGAGAGACATGAATTAATCAGTGACCCCAATAAATGTATAATTATAAAACATCATAAGGAAATGTATAGCACTGAGAGTTTTTAAAATAGGAAACAGCAGCGTCTCTGTAGCATTTGTATTTGGGTTTAAAATACAACGGGATAAAGTATTTTTTCTCAAGAGGTCCTACCACTAGGAAGACCAAAGAGATGTAAATCAAAATAAATTAATTGAAGAACAGGATTGGCAAATAAATCCAAAATCTTAAAAAAAAACTATTAAACATCTGAGAAGTCTAATAAAATATTTTTAATACTGTGCAGGCTTAGGAATGGGATAATCTATTACCTTAAATATAGGTAGTTGAAAAATATGAGAAAAATATGTGTAAATACATATTCATACACTTAAAAATTCTAGTTAAACAAAGTTTCCTTGGCAACTAGAAATGACCAAACTTGAGCCAAGAAGAGATAGAAAGCCTGAAAGCATAATAACCATAAAATAATTCGGAAAAAATATGAAAGATTATCTCCACAAAAGGCCCCAAGTTATTTAATAAGTTTGTGCTTTCAGACTTTTAAGGACCAGATCATTCTCATGTTATGTAAAGTATTTTTGAAAAAAAGATGGGAAGCTTCTTAATCACTTTAAAAAGCCAGCATAACCTTAAAACCAGAATCCGACAGTGACTACTTACGCTTATGAATATAGATACTACAGGCGTAATTAAAATACTTCCCAGTGCTCTATTTGAAAATACAGCATAGCCACATGGGCTTCTTTCTAGGAAGGCTTAATATTAGAAAATATATTAATGTAATTCATCACAAGACTAAGTCAAAGAGGAAAAAAAAGATTCTATAGGTGCTAAAAGTTGATAAAAGTAAAATTCCACTCCTGGAATTTTAAACAAAGTATAGTCTAATACTAATAGCCAGCATCCTTCTTCATGTCACATTGGAGGCATTCCTATTAACGTCAGAAAGAAGTTAAGTATCCTTGCTATTTTCACTAAAATTTTATGTTGTTTTAGAAATTCTAGCCAATGCAACAAGAAATGAAAGCAAAAGAAGATGCTATGATTGTCTAATGCAACAAACAAAATAATCAATTGGGAAAATAATAAAATTAAAAAATAAAAAAAATAATGCTGCAAATTAGTAAGCTGGTGATGCTATATTTATTTTCTTTTTGATTAGGATTAACCAGTTAAAAAAGATAACGAAAAACAGTGTATTATTTCCAAATCCTTAGCATCTAACTTTAGTAAAATTATAAACAAAAAGCCAGTGAAATTTCTCTGACAGTTGACTGACTCACTTGACAAAATAAAGAGGAATGGGACTGGCGTTACGAGATATCTAAATGTGTTGTTGGTCTACAATAATTGGAACAATATGGTGCTGATACAAAGATAGACAGGAGGCTCTAGTTTAAATTTGGGTATTTGGTGTATGATAAAAATGAGGCATTTAAAAATCAATGTGGAAAGAAATAATTTTCAATCAATCAATCAATGCCTCACTCTTTGGAAAAGACAGTTAAGTTAGATTCTTCCCACCCCAAATACCGCCACTTTATATCATAAACCAACAGAAATGTCAGGTTAAGGAGTCATATAAAAATTTTAAACTGTGTGAAAGAATTTGAATAAAATAAGGGGACAGTTAAAAAATACTGAGAAAGCCTTTTAAGTGTATTATTGAACATAAACCTACAGGAGAAGATTGACTGAAAACTTAGAAGAGAACAACAGAAAGGCAATACATTTAGAAAAAAGTATTTGCCACATATGTGATAAAAGAATAACATTTGGCATGTAATGTTTATAAATCAGTAAGAGAACAACACACTGGAAGGGAAATGGACAAAAGCTGTGACCAGTGAATTTTCAAAAGTTAATTTAGGCCAAGAGATCTTGAGTTGGGGCAGGGTAAGAAAGAGAATGCTTAACATTAACTATAATCAAATGACAAACAGAATAAATGTTTTTCTTTGTTTGTCTTTTTTTTTTTGTCTATCAAATTGACAAAAATTTAAAAATCATACTAGGAAAGTTCAGGGTACAGGGAATTTGACAGCCTCATGAGATGGAATTGGAAATTAATATAACCACAGTGGAAGCCATTTTAGCAGTGTCTCTATAACCTTAAGTAGGGACCCAATGAATTCCATTTCTAGGAATTTAGCCTGACAAAATAATCGAGGATATGGCAAGCAACTTTTGTGTAAGGATTTTTTGGTGGTATTTGTAACAATAGTAAAGGAAATATCGCATATGTGTAAGAAGGGAATAAATAATTCAATTATAGTATTTTCATAAAATTGGACACTGTGCAGCCATTACAACTAGTGTGATAAAGAATATTTAATGACATAAATTATTATGTGAGAAAAAGCAGATTGTAAAATATTAGAATGAGTGTGCACACTGGAAAAAGGAAAATAAAAAACCCAAAGTGTTAATGTAGATGGTAGGATTATGAGCAATTTAAATTTTCATCTTTATGCTTATTATAGAAAAATTGAAATGCACAAAAAAACACAGAAAATATAGAAAAATTGAAATGCACAAAAAAAAACACAGAAAAATTGAAATGCACAAAAAAAACACAGAAAAAAAATAATTTTTTTTAAAGCCTAATCAATTAGCACATGCCGGAGACTGAATTGAAATAATATACCACTCTGTCTTGGCCCAGGATGCCACGGGCTAAGGGTTACCCAGTGTGTCTGTCGTAAATGTAAATCTGCTAAAATAGAAGGTATATATACGTGTGTTGTCAGTTGTACAATTCCCATGGTGTTTATTGATGCAAAGATTTCTCTAGCCAAGAGGGTTTGTAGCTGATCAGGCCATTTAGGCAAAAGCGAGAAAAAAAGGAAGAAAGGGAGAGAAAAGCAAAAAATGGGGGGGCTGGGAATGCCACACTGATTGGGGAGCCCCAGGGATGGTTAGAAGAGTGTGGCTACAGAAACAAGCCCATTTGGAGGCACTAGGCTAAATATATCCATACCTTTACATGCCAGGGAGCTGCGTGGAATGTCTTAACCATTGTGCAGAGAGAGGTACCTGGTACATTTCCTTTTACTCCAGCCTCTGTCCTTGCAAACACCCAAAACCTGTCCCTTCCCGCCACCCCCATTAGCATAGTCATTCCATGTTTAGAGTTGTTCCCGTTAGCTCTCCATAGCCAGGCGCAGTAGACTTCAATCCTTTGGTAGATCCCAAAGCCTTTGACTGCTAAGCTAGTGACTTCCACTGGCTTCTTTGGAGAATTCTCAACAGGGCTGGGAGCCTGGCTCTCAGCTGTTGACTGGACTTTGGGTGAATCATAAGTCATTCCTCTCGAGGAAAATGGTGGTGCCCCCTGATTTATGCCCATTAAGGAACATGGTGGGTTATGCATTTCTGCTAGTGGGATCTTCAGGTCCAATATCTTTCATATTGATAGGAAGTGTTAATAAATGAATAGAATTCAAACCAGTTGCAGGTGTGATCGGGTAGGTTGTGACTTATCTTATCTATATTCTGTTTTCAGATGGTGTCTGAGCTAAAAGACCATCTTTTGAGACATCTACAGGGTGTAGAAAAGAAGAAAATTGAACAGATGGTTCTGGACTACGTTTCAAAACTGGTTGGTTTTGCTTTATCTTCTCTACCCGACCCACCCCCGCTCAACCGCTTGGTCTCTGGGTGTATAGTTCCCAGTATGTGGTTCAGTAGGTTTTTCATATTAGGTTTTTTGGAGCTCTCCCATCCTCAAACCTGTATATGTGGTGCTGTAGATTGAAGAAAGGGGGAAAAGAACCAAAAAACGAAGAGAATGTGGCTCTGGCAGTGGCTTATTGCACTCCCTTGCGGTAGTGGTTATACGCTCATGGAAGCCTGGAACAGTGATGAATTCAGCAGTGGTTGCCAAACGTTCATGTCCTCTTGTCATCTTCCAGCTCCTTAGTAAACCATAGGTAGTGGTTTCTGTACGTGGAGGTTTCTGCAAACATGAGAGAGCTTGAACTTCAATTCTTACTTAGCTCCAACAGCCCAATTAGGTGAGATTCCAGGCCAGTTGTATAAATATGTACCACGTTCCAGAGTCTGCTGAGGAGATTGGCATCCCATTTACCTGGTAGCCACTCATTGAAATTGTGTGATCCATGTGTAAATAGAAGTGATGCAGCTGGATTGAAATTTGAGGCTGTCTTGAGTCTTTCAAAACACATATGGAGTTGAGGCCTCACCCTACTTAGAACCTGGAAATAATAAGATGGATAAAAATTTTAAAGTATTTAAATATACAGAAAGAGAAAGAACACTGCAACACTCCATTTCTCCAGGTTTGCATAGGACCAGTGTGTAAATGTGAACAAATATTTTTGCATTGAATTCTGGAAGATTAGTTAAATTTATTAGATATGGCCCTGATTTAATTTCATGTTTAACTTTGAAAGTTTTCTGCCTTACAGGGAACTATATTCAATAATGGAAAAGAATATTAAAAGAAGAGTGTCTGTATGTGTAGAACTGAGTCACTTTGCTGTACAGCAGAGATTGGCACAGCATAGTAAATCAACTATACTTCAATTAAAACAAATTTAAAAAAATAAAAACAAACAAACGAAAAAGAAATACAGAAAGAAATCTTCTATTTTGGAAAACTGGGTAGTGGCAGAATGGCTCTGTGAATGGAGCCTGAGCTCTTGGATGGCACTTGCTTAATGAGTGTTTGTTGAATTAAAACAACTCCCCAAAATGCTCCCAAGTGCCACCCATTGATTTATTTCTATAGTAAAGTGCATGCATGGAAGTAACTCACTCAAATCCTTTGTTGGTCATATGGCCATAGAGACGGTTCATAGTTAATTAGTCGGAATAAAGTTGCGGAATATTTTTTAAAAAAAGTTTTCTGCCTTTATTGCAGTCATTAGTATCTGGTTTTAAATCATATATTTGAATTTCTGTGGTAAGGTTTGACTTTCAGAGTTTTAGTATAGGAGGAGAGGTTGGTATTTGCATATATTAATGTTTACAAGCAGGGCACTGAAACTTTCTTAAATAATAATTCTTTGCAGTTGAATGATACCAAGGGGCTCACTTTATGAATATGTTACTGATCTTCCCCATGTTGATACTAACCTACTTTCTTTGTCCTTTCATAACACACAGTTATTTAACACATCACCAACCATCTTTCTTTCTGTTGACTTTAAATTTCATCTTCCAGAATGTTAAGGTTTTTCTTCAAGCATCATTCTTCCCTATAGTTAATCACATAAAAGAATCCCCATAACACTAGTTTGTGCTAACAGCTCCTAGAACCAATAGGACCAGAAATGGTAGAGATGAGGTCTCAGAAAACTCGTTGCCCCTGTCTTTCCAACTCAGCAGTCACTGACTGATGCCAAAGCTGCTCCCCCTGCCCAGCAGCAAACGGCTGAGTCTCCCAGTCCCCTCCCAGGAGAGTGGCTGGACAGCCTTTAGAAAATAAATCCGAGGAGGTTGCTGCAAAACCTGATTATATTGCTTATTTATTATCTTACCTGATTTCAGTCAAAGAGAAACTGAGAATCTATATCATTGAGAATAAATAGTGTCTGTCTGTGCTCACATGGAAACTCTTCCTAATTTTGGCCCCTGTCCTTTGTCTACATGTGCAATGCATGGATTTGCGGTCCTGATAACAGCTCCGCGGAGATTGCCCTGTTGCTGGCAAATGAGTAAAACGTAGAACCTGGACTTGGAACTAGTTGTGCTCCACAGCACATGCTCAGGACCCCCATTCTCTTCAGAACCGCCTTTCCTCTGTCAGCTGTCGGCTATGTCACCCTTGCCACATAACAGGCCTACGGCGAACTCTGTTGCACTTGACCTTCACTGATGGATAAGGGCCTGTGATTGAGGGCCTGTGTTTGTGAGCGATGGGGCCAATTAGCGGTGGGGAAGCTCAGCTGGGGCACTGCCTGCAATGACAGAGGGTGCTCTGTTAGACGCGGCTGCACATTTTCAGTCTTTCCATTTTGGATTCCAGTGCGTGAGAATTGACCTCAGAAAGGCTGGTTCTGTGTCCGGGCACAGCCTGAATGCCAGCTGCCCGAACATGCCTGTCAGAGCTATGGAAGGATAGCTTGTAGGGGAAAGGGTATGAACAGAGGTTAACAGACTGTCTTTACCCTCTAGCTGGATCTCATTTGCCAAATACTGGAAGCCAGTTGGAGGAAACATAATCTTCATCCCTGGGTCCTCCACTTGTACGCAAGTATTTCTTGCTCTGTTTTATCATGGTGTACAAAGAGGTAAAACAACTCTGATTGCTGCCTGTTGTAGCAAAGCCTTTTTGAGACTTACCAGTTGAAAGTAACTCTCACCAGCCCCTTACACCATCCATCTTAGTTCTGAACTCAACATTTAGAGTTATGCCCCTGTTACTTCACCTGTCCTCTTTCCTTGGCATCTGGCTGATGAGGAGGGAGGGGCACATGAGCTCAGTACTGCCAAGAAGGGGAATTTTAGTTAATGCAGTTTATCATTTCTGTGCCTACTGTCTGGTTAGATTGTAGGCATTAGGCCGCTGGTCGTCATCCCATCTATGAACCTTTCTCTGGGGCATAGCCTTTCACAATTAGCATGCATTCCACCAGGATGTGGCACTCAGAGCTACTGCTTACGTGCAAATGGGGTTTTGGAGATGAGCTGCTTGGCTGACATGCTCCTTTGTTCTTTGACCAGCAATAGGCGGGCGAGTGCTGCTGAATTTGCGGTCTTTCACATCATGACCAGGATTTTGGAAGCTACTAACAGTTTGTTTTTACCTCTGCCTCCTGGTAAGTCTTGGCTTTTTTGTTTTTTGTTGTAATAAACTTGTTCTTTCTTCTTCACGTAGTCTCTGGACTTTGGTGCATTATGAGTTTGAGAATAAGCCTCCCATGTCTGCGAAATTGTGTGTCTGGTGTCACTGGGACAGATGGGCCTGAGGTTGGCCTCTGCCGACCAGAACTCCTCTGATTATTAAACTATACGGTAGCTTGTCACCAATTTTAGGAGCCAAGGCTGGTCCCCGTGCAACTTTCTGGTTCAAAAACCGGTGGAGCTGATTCAGGGAGATCTTTCTCTGATGTCTCCAGGCCTAGTTTATCTGATCAAGAAAGTTAACACTCAGAAGGAAGTAGGTCTGGCTGGGTGTCAGAAATTGAGTCGATTCTGATATGTTCCTTGGAAGCTAAAAATTTCCCTTAGGATTTTGAAAAAGGACCAAATCAGGCTTCATGTGTCTGCAGTCATTCATTTAATTGGTCATTTCTTCATTCAGTCAACAAACATTTGTTGAGCAATTTCATGCCAGGTACTGGGCTAGAAATTAGAGCAATTCCACAAATTAACAAAAGTCTAGTTGGGAAAATGTGCATATAAATCAATATTCATTGTAAGAAACAAGCTCCTGTTTGCTATAAACGACCTGCCTTATGCTTATTATGTGTAAGTTCTGATGAGTTTTAAGCTTTATGATAGCTATCGCTATATAATATATACTAGCCAATTTTATTTAATTCATTCATATACATCTGTCCATCCATCCATCCATCATTAATTTGTTCCTTTGTTCATTCATTTTAAGGCAACATGTATATGGTCCCCATTTTGTGCTAGGTACTATTTTAAGTACTTTACATAAATTAACACATTTAATTTTTATAATGATGCTAAGTGCTTAAATTGAACCATATTAAATTGTTAATATCCAACCAGTTTTTGACCAACAAAGACGGCACTTTCAAATGGTTCCACTTAATATTATTCCCACATTATAGATGGTGAAATTGAGGCACAGAAAAGTTAAGTAACTTGCCTACAGTCACATAGCTATTAGGCAACAGAGCCAGTGCTCAAATCCAGGGAGTCTGGCCCTAAAATCTATGCTTCTAGCTACTGTTCTGTGCTGCCTCTTGAATTTTATATTCCAGTTGAATTAGTTGATATTGAAACATTGGCTGTTTATGGGCCCGGAAAATCCCCACAGCACATCTCAACTTCTCCGCATTTGTGATATATCTGGCACAGTCTGGAATCTGTCACACTTTCTCTGTCCATATGCCTTATCTTATAAGATCTGCTTGTAGTGGAGGCACAAAAGGCGTTTCTTGTGACTTTGTAGGGATCTGAAAGTGACCACTCATGAGGAGAATGGGTGGCTTTAAATGGCATATGAATTGTGAGGTGCCCTCTAGAAAGAGTGGAGAGATTTCATGAAAATTATATATGGCTTTCTAGCTTAAATTCTTAATTGTTTGTCATTAACACAAAAGACCTGGTAGAGAAATGGGTCGACAGTTTCAGATTTGTTCACCATGGATCTCCAAGCTCCTTTTATAAGTAAATGACACTGACTCACTGGGGACAATATTATATCTGGGAGATCATAAAAATCCACTTTCTACAGAACATTGCATTTCTACACAGGGATGGATAAGGAGGGAAAACACAGAACAATTTTACCCATAGTGATTGAAAATTATTATGAGTAAGAGCTTAATGGCTGGTGTCCATGGGTCAAGTAAGAAAGAGCAGTTTCTCTTTTTCCTTTTCTCAGAAATGTTTGTATCCCTAATATGAAGTGACACTGGATCATGTTGGGGGGTGGGGCACGTGTGTGTAAACGCAGGTATTTTTGTGTGTATGTATGTAGATGTGCTCGCTTTCCAGGCCCCATGGACTAGTGAGAACTGTTTGAGTTCCAAGTGTCAGAAACTTGTAACCGGAATTACTTAAAGAAAAAAGGGAATGAGGACCACAGAAGGGAAGTCATAGTTGAGAGCTGAAGCATTTACCACTTAAAAGGGACCTGTGTTCTCTTTGCTGCCTGGAGAAGGCCAGGAGCCCTGGAGGGTGAGGACTAGAGCTGGCTGGAAAAGGTCTCTCTTTCGGTACCAATGCCTACTTCTAGCCAGTTTGCTCTGTTGCTTAGAGCTGACATGCTGAGAGGAGGCAAGGAATGGGCTGTTGAATTTGGGACTGTGCCCTGGGAATGGAGGATAAACGGTCATCAGGGATCTTTAGGACATGGACACAGAGCTAGAGAGGAATTTTTTTTTTTTTTTTTTGCGGTACGCAGGCCTCTCACTGTTGTGGCCTCTCCCATTGCGGAGCACAGGCTCCGGACGCGCAGGCTCAGTGGCCATGGCTCATGGGCCCAGCCGCTCTGCGTCATGTGGGATCTTCCCGGACCGGGGCACGAACCCATGTCCCCTGCATCGACAGGCGGACTCTCAACCACTGCGCCACCAGGGAAGCCCCTAGAGAGGAATTTTGAATGGAGAAAATCTGTAGGATCAATAGCCTTCTATAAACTCTTCCTCAGAGATAATTTTATAACTTTTTTAATCTTGAGAAGACTGTCCAAATCCATTTGAAAAATCTCATGTTGTTAATTAGCTAGTAAAATCACTATTTTTTTTTGGAATCAGAGCAGTTAGTAGACTCATCCCATTGTCAGCCCATTAACATCTGCTTGAGGGCAGAGTCTGAACTTTATCTGACCCTCAATGTTGCCAGGACATGGGACTCAAGTCTCCCACTGCTCATGTTTCTTATGCTCAGAGAGAGAAAGCTCCACGACGTCTCTGAATCCAAGTCCCAGCTCTCTTTGGCCATCATGTCTCTGTCATGTAAGCCTCTAAGGTCAGGCAACGAGTCTTCGTCATTCCCCGTCCACATCCAATCAGTTTCCAAGCCAGTACACGTCGCCATGATCCTATGATCCCTTCCTTCCCTCTCACTCTCAGTGCCCTCATTCCCTCTTGGACACGTTCACGCAGTCACTACCCAACAGATCTTTATTCCTCCGGTAGCAAGCTGTCACTCTGGTCCATTCTTTGCCTGTTGCCACATTAATATTCCACAAGTAAAACTCACATCCTCTAACAATCCTGCTCAAAAGCTTTCAGTGCCTCCCCAGAGTTGATTAAATAATCAATTCCTTGCTGTCATTCAGCATTCAACCCCGTGACACATATATTAAGAGCACCCTATACTTTTCCTTCATAGAACTGGTCATATTAAAAACAATGAATATTTATTTTGTGATTACTTGATTGTCAGTCTCCCTATCAGACTGGAAGGTGGATGGGAGCAGCAGTCATGCTTGTTCTTCTCATCACTGCACACCCAGCTCCTTGCCTGGCATGCCGAAGGGGTTTTGTTGAATAGATTAACCTTTCCAGTCTCACCTTCCACCATTCCTCTTGCACGCCTGTTCCAACCCAGCTGGGTCATTTACTCTTTCCTAAATGTGCCCCGTGCTTTCTCACCTTTGGGCCTCTGTTCGGGTTGTTCCATTAACACCAGTTCTTGAGGCAGGATAACGTCGTGGTTAAAAGGCTAGGCTAAAATCGCACAGTCTGCGTTCAAATGTTAACTCAGCCACTTACTATTTCCCGGTTAGGTTTCTTAGCTCCTGTGAATCTTGGTTTCCCCATTTATAAAATGGGGATCAAGTAGTTCCCACCTCATGGTGTCATATGAGGATCAAGTGAGCCTGTGTGTAAATGAAAGGCCTCAGTACCTGTCTGGTGTTGGTCACGTTGTTCCACCACGTGCCAGGCTCTGCACAGACCTAGCTGTAGCTCTCAAAGCAGCGCTGCAGGAAAGGTACTGGTGATTCCACTTTAGGGATGAAGAAACAGAGGCTGGAAAGGCTTAATTACCTACGTCTAGTAAGCAGCACAGCATGATTCCGGCCTCTGTCTACTCAGGTCAAACCTGACTTCTGCTGCTTTTCCAGCCTGTATGTTCTCTCACGTCATTTCCACTCTCAGGAATGGCATTAACCCTTCAAAGTGCCTCTCACGTGCCATCTTTTCCAAGAGGGCTTTTCTGATTCTCTCCCGGTCTGATGTTGTTTGTTTGTGTCGGTTAGTGTGAATAGTGGACTTAGAGCTCTAGCTCTGTGAGAGTTTGGGTAGCCCTGCCTGTGAGACTTAGACTTAGCCCTGCCCAAGGGCTTGAGAGTGCCTTTCTACTGAATTCCTAGAGATTTGCTATCTGGCAATATCATTTTAGTTCTTCTTTTATATGATTTAGTCCAAGTAGACCCCAAAAGCCTTTCTCTAGGGCATACCCAGAGATTAGTCATCTAAACTAATCAGTCCCCTTCTGGTCCAAATATTTTCTCCTGCAGCAAAATGGTCCCTGTCCATCAGGCTTTAGCCTGGGCATGTGGAGTTTGAAGCTCTACTGTTAATTTTTCTATTTTGCGATTTTACCATAGAATTACAAACCTTTTAAACTGTGAAACCATCTTCATTCAGCAGACCTTGCACTGTTTTTCTCTTTTTGCCTAGGAAGGCATGCAAGGTGGAGGGAATACGTGCTTATTGGGAACTTACTATATACCCAGCACAATACTTAGTTGTGATAATACAGAAGGAAGGAACCTTGGACCTTGTGTTCAAGGAGCATTTATTTGACTCTAGCTGCCAAGTGGTGAGCTGAGTGCTTTATTGCCATCACCAGAGTCATTCCCTCTGGGAGGCCAGAGATGATAGCTGACCGTGTCTACCGTCCCGGGTCTCTCATCCTAGGTTTTCACACTCTGCACACGATCCTTGGTGTCCACTGTCTGCCTTTGCATAACCTGCTGCATTACATTGATAACGGAGTGTTGCTTCTCACAGAAACAGCTGTCACAAGGCTCATGAAAGGTAAGGGGCTCTGAGTTTGCCTTGTTCCAGCCCCAGCACCACCGGGCTGCCTTTGTGGGTGTGCGACCTGTGGTCACACGGGGCCCTGCTGCACTCAGAAGGGGCCCGTGCAGGGTTTAATGTTCTGTATTCAATCTTGACATTCTTAATAGTTGAAGAGGGGCTCCTCGTTTTCGTTTTGCGTGGGTTCCACAATTACGCAGCTGGGCCTGCTGAGTACGGTTCATTTCCCGTAACCATCCTTTGGACCACCGTGCCTTTGCCCTTCAAGAGACCCCAAAGGGCTTCTCAATCCGTACACAACTATTAGACTCCTTTTCTGTACATGAGGGCACTTGAGAATAGGAGACTGAAGGCTTATTTCTCAAGAAAAATGTCATGCAATGGCTTACTTTCAGCTGATTAACTCCGTCCTCTCAAAGTTAGACTTGAAATGCAAGGAAAAGTAATGAGAGGTGTAGTGCCTGTGGGAATTTGAACTTGAAATAAGGTCTGTAGTGTAATGACTCTTGGTTAAATTATTCAACTGTGGTATTTTATAGATGAGTTTTGTTAATATATATTGAAGTATTTGCCATTCCTCAAGGTGCTGCATGTTTTAAGTCAGTCAGAAGAATTGCTCTGTGACTGGCAGCCTGTTACAGAACGCTGTTCCCTGATATAGAGCAGGAGCTTCATTAAGAAATCCCTTTTTAGTCATGTACCACAGTGTTCATTGCAGCTCTATTTACAATAGCCGGGGCATGGAAACAACCAAGGTGTCCATCAACAGATGAATGGACAAAGAAGATGTGGCACATATACACAATGGAATATTACTCGGTCATAAAAAGAAACGAAATTGAGTTATTTGTAGTGAGGCGGATGGACCTAGAGTCTGTCATACAGAGTGAAGTAAGTCAGAAAGAGAATAACAAATACCATATGCTAGCACATATATATGGAATCTAAAAAAAAGAAAAAATGGTTCTGAAGAACCTACGGGCAGGACGGGAATAAAGACACAGACCTACTAGAGAATGGACTTGAGGACACAGGGAGGGGGAAGGGTAAGCTGGGACGAAGTGAGAGAGTGGCATGAACATATACTCACTACCAAATGTCAAATACGTAGCTAGTGGGAAGCAGCCGCATAGCACAGGGAGATCAGCTCCGTGCTTTGTGACCACCTAGAGGGGTGGGATAGGGAGGGTGGGAGGGAGATGCAAGAGGGAGGGGATATGGGGATATATGTATACGTATAGCTGATTCACTTTGTTATAAAGCAGAAACTAACACACCATTGTAAAGCAATTATACTCCAATAAAGATGTTAAAAAAATCCCTTTTTTATTCAGAGAGACACAAACTAATATTTTCATAGTGTTGTTAGACTTAGCTTGAAAAACAAGGTTGGGACATGCATTACCAGGATGAAGCTCTGAAGTATTAGCTTGCTCAGGTATTAAAATAGAGATTACTGGGTTTTTTCTTTTTGTTTTGTTTTATTTTGTTTGCCAATTTCTGACTTTCTTGTAGATCTGGACAATACAGAGAAAAATGAAAAAGTAAAGTTCAGCATCATTGTGCGGCTTCCTCCGGTAATCCTGAAGTATATTCTATTTTCTAAGCCTTGGCATGTACCCCTCCTTCAGTTTCTTCTTGCAGGAAGAGCAGTTACTGGCTTTGGGCCGAAGTCAGTTGAATTGTCTCACCCTTCGGCCCTTTCCAAGAAATCCCGTCCATCCCTACCTGTCTGTCCGCTGCTCCCACTGGGCCTGCCGAGTGCTTGCTCCCCTGGCTGTGCATGTGCTGCTTCGGCACAGGCCCACCTAGAACGTTTAGCCGTTTTCTCCTCTGAGGAAACCACAGTAATATGTACGTCTGTGAGTCTGAGGGGAGGCAGAGGGGAAACATGTGCTTTTGGCATTTAAACTGATAAGAAATTGAAATACAGGTGAGGTCAGAAGGTTCTGGAGCTGCGTTTCCTCTTACTGTTGTTTGCACCACGGCAGGAAAACATTCCTGGTTGAAGGAAAAATGAGAAACATGAGGGAGAGGGTTATACAGGCACTCCTTGTTTTTGTGGGGTATAGTAGCTCTCTGAATCAGAAATGCTGTGAAATTCAGACATTCCACGGCAAGGTCTTCAGAGCCTCTGACTCTGCGGACTTCCCGGCCATGAGAGCCTTGGCCAGCTCTGTGCCATTTACATACGTTGAGCACTTACATCTCTGGCACGATCCTCCCACAAAGGGATGTCTGATGCCTTCCTGGACCTAATCGTCTTGCTTTATAACACCTTCTCGCCCTCACAGGCTTACTGAGGCAGAGGCAAGAATAGAAAACAAAGCATATTTTCCATGGCTAGATCTCTCTGGGGAATATCTCTGAACATTTAGTTTGGTCTCTAAATTTGATTTTTTTTTTTTTTTTTTGCCTTATACCCTTAGGGAATTAAAATTTTCTGGGCGAGACACTGGCAGAGTACATGCCTGTAACCTTTAGCTTCATATCAAAATATCACGTAGGGTTGGCATGCAGATACTCAGTTTTGAAGAGTAACAGATGAACTCCATTTCAGAAAAAGAGTTTGGCAGCCTCACTACACAAAATGCTTTCCTCAGAGTTGCATTTAAGGGAGTATTTATTCAAAATTCAGAAGCATACCTCATAGGAAATGGCCTTTCTCCGAGGTCATTAACCATAAAGAGTCTGTCTTTTAGACTCAGTAGCTGGAATACATTTTAAAAAATTATGAATTGATATAAAATAAATTTACTTAATGCTGTGAGCTATATTCTCCTCTCTGTATTTTTCCATCTTTTTATTTTTATTATTGACTTAAATTTTTTAGTGTGGAAGGTACAGAGGTTTCCTATACACCCCCTTCCTCCACATACACACAGTCTCCCCTATTATCAGCATCCCCCAGCAGAATGGGTCCATCTGTTACAGTGGATGAACCTACACTGCACGTCACAATCACCAAGGTCCATAGTTAGCATTAGGGTTCACTCTCGGTGTCGTTCATTCTGTGAGTTTGGACAAATATATAAGGAGATATATCTAACACTGTAGTATCATACAGAGTATTTTCACTGCCCTAAAAATCCTCCTCTACATATTTTTCAATTTGCAAAAATAGCTTACAGGTCAGAAGATCTGTCGACTTTGGGATCATCCTGTGAGTTCTAACATTATTTCCCGGAACCATGTAAAGCAACTGCTTCAGAACTATAACAAACAGGTGAGTCTGTGTGGAGCAGAGGCCCCGCTAAATGATTTTGGAACCTCTTTGCCCATTTTAACATATGCATATGGACAGCAGTTGTAGTTCTCACCACTTTAAGTTTGTGCTTGTTGTGGAGAATCAGCTGATACCACAGCCGTTTCCCTTTTAGCCCCGGAGTCCTATGATGGACAAGTCATCATTCAGTGTAGAATTTCTGCCTCTGAACTACTTCATTGAAATACTGACAGATATTGAGTCCTCCAATCCAGGTAAGTCACTCCTCTGCTCTCAGGATTTTCCTGTTTTTCCCCTGACACATCAGTCAGTCTCTATGTGCTTCTGTGTACCTTTTTCTTGCCAAAATATCCCCTAATTATAAGTAGGATCTTCTTGCAATAGGTTTTAATTAGCAATACACAATTTACTACCTAAATTACCAAAGGAATAACCACCTTTCAGGTTTTAAAAGGAATTAAGAGGTTAAAAACCCATTTGGTTGGTGTGAATGGCCTTTCTTGGTGCTGAGGTTTAATAAATTTTAACAACACATTCTCAGAATAATGTGTTTTACTAAAATATAAAATAATTATGATTTCAGTGAAGTATGGGAACAATATTATAAATGTTCTATGGCTTCATAATAACTCTTCTCTCTCTTTTTCCTTTCAGCTCTGTATGCTTTTGAAGGACGTGACAACGTGGACGCAAAATTCGTAGAGGAAGCAGCTCTGAAACACACCACGATGCTTTTAGGCTTATAAAAGGGAAAATGCAGTTATATCAGCTTCCAGTATTTTTCTCTTGCTCGTTAGCTCTACTTCTGTTGAGAATTCTTTAGCAATATTTTAAACTGGTAACCAAAATCAGAATACATTGTTGAGCCATCTGAATTTCAGTTTAGTACTTTGTTCAGACAGAACTAGACAGTCAAGTGTAGAGAAATGGCAGCCAGTCCAAGGGGGCATGAAGTGGCCTAAGTGATGCTCTTCCTAGTGGCTGATCTTCCTAGCGCTCTCATAGGCCAAAAGCTAGTTTCTATTATACTCTGAAATAAAATATACTTTAAAAATGTAGGAACAGTGCTTAGAAAATCAAAAATTGGCTGTGTCACTGAAAATAGCATATGACAAGCAGAAAAATTACAAGTTGTAGAAAAATTCTATTTTGGAAATTAGATACTTTTAAAAAAACTGAATTTGGACTAAGTCAAATCTGCTAATTCTAGTAGGGAATAATTTGCAAAATACAATAATTTATACATACATAGAGTAGGATTTGTCTTCGTGAACGTTCAGATGGAACTGTATTTAATATTATAAAGTTATTTTTATATTTATAAAAGTTTGATTTAGTAATATGTTGTCATTTAAAAAAAACACTGAAAGTTTTAGCCTAACTCCTTTGTTCTCTGAACATAGCCTTTTATTCCCACCAAGAATCATGACTCCATGAACATGTTCCCCCAAAGACCCACATGACACCTAACGAGTTCTCCCACTTTTCTTTTTTTTTCCCCTCTCTCTTCTACAGTGACGTTCTGACCATAAATACAGTTGACTCCTGGGGTAAGCCCAAAACCCTTTGCTTTCTTCTCTTCACACCGTTTCCCTCATTGAACTTGTGAAATTTTAAAGATTACAAATATCACTAGCCAGTATAATAATTCAGCTTTTCTAAAATCATCATTCTAAAAATTATCCTCTCCTCCAGAATTTCCCATTTAGGTCAAATATTTCATGGTCACTGAAGCTCAGAGTCTTGGAGCCATATCAGCAAGGCGGTGCTGGTTTTTCCTCTTGATAAGGTCATTATTTTTCATCACCCTACGCTTTCCTCTTCACACCCGGGTTGTTTCTGCTGCTTTCTGAAGTCTCATTCATCTGATGCATATTAGAGATAAACACTACTTTGATCCTGCCACCCCTCTGCTCATAATCCTTCAGTGGCTTGCCATTTATTACAGGATAAAATCCAAACTCTTTGACATTCAAGATCTCCCAAATTCTGGCCTTATACACTTCCCCAATACGAACGTCCTGTTCCAACCAGCCTCGCTCACTGGGCCTTGAACAGAACTTTTGTCTTCTTACTTCCAAGTCTTGCTCAGGCGATTTCCCCCTCCTGGAATCCCCTCCACTTACTAAAATCTTATTTATGCTTCAGGGCCAGATAAAAAGTTCCATCTGACTGTGATCCCTGGCCATTCCAGTGCACAGTGGCATGTCACCCTCTGGACCAGTAGCACACGTTGTAATATTTAAGCATCCAAACCTTTGTAATTTTTAAAAATTATTTTTCCTTCCTATCTATTTAAACTTCCTGTGTGTTTATTTTTTGAATCCCTAATTACTGATCCTACAACACAGCAACTGTGTGTAAGTTTGTAGTATTTCTTTGCATTAAGCACACAGCTTACACAGCGTTACTTGTTATAGGCTCTCTCAAGGATTTGCTTTTTAATGACTTCACAAAGCAGTCAGGTTAGCTTCAGGACTCCTAGACGGAGAATGAGATTCAATTTCCCTCCATTCTGTCTGGGTGGGGGCTTGGAACAGAATTTGTTTGATTTAGCAAAATAAATGAATGTGATATTTCTCACTCCCAGAGTCGTGAAATGAAATTCATAACTGATAACAATATGAAATAACAATAGTTTGAGCATGTTAATGAATGTAAAATCACTGGTTTCAAATCTACTTTTATATTTTTATGTGAGAAAGTAAACAGAATTAGCAAAATATACTTGGGTGAAATACAATAATATTAGAGTAATGAAATCAGTGGAACTGGCCTCATTTTCTCTTTCACATGCAAAATTATAAATATCTTCATTGAAATTTTGAAAAATCTGGTATCAGAACAAAGTAATCACAAGTGTATTTGCATATAACATGGTGGAAAATCTAGATTTATAAGAAAGATAAATTAGGGCATAATTGTTTTTGCCCAAAAGGATTCTTTATTTGTAAAAAGAATCACTATAACATCACTTTAAAAAAGACAAGCTTCCCTACTGCTTTTCACTCAGTTTAGATTTACTGACATCAACTTGCAATGCAACTATTTATTTAACAAAGTGAGTTACGCCCCTGCAGTACTTGGGCTATTTTCCTTTTCAACCATTCTTTCTTTTTCTTAAAAGTGGGTACATTGAACAGGATCTGCTTTTCTTTCTTTAATAAACAAAGACCACTCTGCCAATTTCTGTACTTCGCTGAAAAGGTATTTATTTTTATTGCATTTTTGTAGCACCCAGTCTACTATATATTTCTGAAATGTAATCAAGAGATAAAGTGAAAAAGAAAGAAATTGGTGAGTGTGATAGGAAGGAAGCATATGTTGTGGATACTCTGTAATTTAGAGCTGTTACGCTGACGTTTTCCAGCTGTGGATGTGAAGAAGCCTGGTTGAAGCGCCTCCTTGAGAAGCCTGGGTTGGTTCACATGTTCAGATTTCAATTGGCTTTATAACAGGTTTCTTTATGTGCCTCATATTGGCCCCAGGTTCACTGGGCTTAAAAGGAGCCAAAGCGCCGTACGGTTTTGGCAGAGGAAGAGTGGACTCTGCCTCTGGGATGTAGGCATTTGGACGCTGATCCGCAGTTGTGTAAACACCACTGGGCAGCTGGCGATTTTCTGCTTCCAAGAACTCCTGCAAAGAATGATTTATCCTTTTCAGTTTTTGAAAACTCAGGTAAAGTCGCTTCGTCCTCAGGGCCCATCAGACACAGCTGGGTCTGAGCAGCCTTCGGCTATGCTTGCTGGCCGATATTCCCCAAAGGGACAAGAGGGTGTGAGGGTGCGTCACCAAACACGCACACCTGCACACACATTTCGTCTCATTGGAATGACCCATGTTGCTCAAGCATCACTGTACTCCTGGGGTTTAGGGTTTACCATAAACTGGTTGGTGGGACCTAAATTTGCTACATTCCAAACAGTATCTTTCATTAAACACTAATTATTTCCATGTTTGTGACAAAGGCAGGATAATCTGTTTCCTTCGGTAGGTCACTGGTGAGCAAATGGTACAAAGGAGGAGATAAGGAGTAAAGTAGAACCAGTGGAGAGAAGTGGTCAGCGGCTTGCTTTGAGCCTCAAGATTCTGCCTGTGTTTCTGGAAAACAGAGGAATCTCTTATAGCATTAAAAAGAATTTGAAAAAATGGAGACAGGTAAATGACAGCTGGGATACCACGGGTAAAGTCTGAACGCCCTCAAGAATATAATCCCAGGTAGCGTACGAATGACAGATCAGACCCTGTTTTCAGGAATTCATAGTATGTGTTTGGAATGCACCTTTTTCTTGGGTTAGGGAGGGAATGGTGATCTTCTGGGGATGTCTGCTCTGTAGTCTGAGAGTGAGTTATAGGCCCCCAGGATGTAGTCTCCTCAGAAAGAGATGCCTAATTCCACTCTAAGATTATTGAAAGGTCATGGGAGTAGGAATAAGAACTGAGCCCCCAGTGTGTAGGTGCTCAGTGACAGACTTAGGTCTTTGGTGGGAGAAGGGTGGTACTGAAGCCTAATCGTAGCTTCTGCACCAGGTGCAGAGTCTGCAGAAGCCTGTGACAACCATAATACGCTTGAGGCCTCACAATATGCTGTGGTGGCCACAGCAGATACATTGAAGAGTAAGGTATGGTCTGAGCCAGGGTGCAAAGACAGAGATTAGAGACCTAGGATAAAACCAGTGCCAGCCTGGCCATTGCCATGCCAATGGGAGGTCCTGGTCTTCACCATGCCAGCCCAGGATAGAACGCTGTGGGGTGGGACTTGATGCCCACCCAGTGTTCTCCAGGGAATATTCTGACCCTTTGGACTGTTGTACTTTGCTTGCCTACGTAATATCTTAAAAAAGCAAAACTTGTTTCTAATGACTTGCTGGGCCTATGTGTGTGGTAGAGTAGAACATTTTCATATATTTTGGGAGGATTGACAACCCCTGTAGCAGCCCTTCCCGGCACATTTTACAAATGCACCGTAGAAGCCATAGCTTACCCGAGACTTTTCAGCCATGGCCAAGGCATACATTTCTTCATCTCGAAGTACTTTCAACCATTCTCTCTCAATCTCTTTATTGAGGGGCAGACCCTTTTCCATCCTGGAGGTGCAAGTGAGGATGAAGTCTTCTTTCTCCTTGACTTCCTTTTGGAGTTCAATGGTCATAGCTTGTTTCATGGACAGCTCAGCAACAAGAGCCATCATTTTTTCAGTAGCATCTTTGATCTTTTTCTGGTAGCCATTCATCTAGAATTAAAAAGCCCAAGGCTTAGCCTATGTATACATTCCATGAAGACTTGAAGAAAATGGCAGGCTTCTGGCTGTCTCTGAAGGTGGGCATTCTTGCCTGAAGGAAGGAAAGTTTAAGTGGGAATTCACAGAGAATAAGAACTGGAGGAGACCTCAGAGATTCAGCCCAACACCCTGGCTGTGAAATAGGACAAGGAGGAGGGAGAAGAAAGAGATCTGTTCATCTAGTTACTGGATTTCCAGGTGGGTAGTATTGAGGGGTATAGTTTAGTGTCTCTATTTTTAAGAGGTGATAAGGACAAAGGAAAGGGTATTCTTGATGTCTAAGTTCTGGCCTAATTTTGCCATGTTATTAGTTTGCCACTTAAGCAGGGGGGAAAATCTGGTAGAACAGAATTGTATTAGTTATTAATACACTTGCTTAAGTAAGGTAATCAGCATCCGTGATGATTTTTAATGGAAACTGTCACACTTCAGTGTGTGTGTATTATTGATCGTAATTCCCAGGATGCATCATTATGAGGTCATAAGCAAGCATGAGCTCAACTGGACAGTCTGGCCAGTAATTTGAAAAGAAATGTTCCTAGTTGTGTATGTGTGCTTACCTTTTCATATAAGCTATTTATTATCAAAGAATTAAAAGATAAGACTAGGTGGGAAAATTGATTTTAAAAGACAGAAAAGAAGTAAAAGTGGAATTGGTGGTTCCTGTAAGCTTTCTGGCCCACAGCACGGCCTTTCAGTGTGGCCGAAGGCTGGTGAGGCAGTAAGAGGTGACTCCCGCCACCCGCCAACACTCAGTGTCACATTACCCTGTCTTATTACTTCTTCATATCCTTTCACTACTGACATTATAATATAAATGTATTTGGTTATTTGGTTATAGCCTATCATCCTACAAGAACGTACTCTTCATGGGGACAAGGACTGTTTGTTTTATTCATGAGGTTCCCACTGCTTAGAATATAGGAGACAAAATTAAAATTGAATGTTTGTCGAATGAAGGAATGAATCAATTCTTAGTCTCTTTTAATTGTTCATTCCTTTGAACCAAGGTAAATTGAGACACGAATATGAGCGTCCAAAAACTACACCCTACCTCAAAATACTGTCTTCTCTTAATAGAGTATATACTGGTCTGTGTGTACATTTTGCTGCTGGTGATCTACGTGCCTCTGAAAATATAATGACCAATTATTATGTGAAAACTTCGTCTCTTTAAGGGAATAGGGAATATAAATTTCTATAACTTCTATACTGCATTAGTTTTCAGGAAGCATAATTTGAATAAAAATGACAGGCATTCAAAACTTCAGTGATGAGTCATTATCTCTCTTTTAAATTTTATTAACTAGTCATTGCACACTTGAGTGTGTGTATAACTAACCAACCTCCCTTCTCCATACATGAAAAAAAAAAAAAAAGGATGGTATTATTCTGGGTTCTCTGAGTCTTTGCTGAGATTTCCCATTTTCTGTTCATTTGGGAAACTTGTAAGAGGAGCCATAAGCTCTCTAAGATAGATGAGAGATGAGGTGTGCAACCTTGTTGAACACCCGCAAGGGCCAGCCCACTTCTGCTCGACTATGTGATGCTTGCCACCTCTTTAGCTGATATCACACCCATTTCACAGATCAGGAAACTGAGTTTTAAGACCATTTATGTATCTTTCTCAACGTCACTTGGTAGTGTTGGTAAGTCACAGATCTGGGATCTGAATGTCTTTCTGTCTTCCAGCTCTGCCTACTCTGAGGAGATTATTTTAAATGGAGGAGGAAGAAAGCCAGGTAGAGAGCATGGAATGTGGGGAACGGAAAGGGAGATGAATCATGAGGACAGGACTCAGTAATGCTGGAAACGTCTTGGTCATGTGGATTGTGTCGGCAGCTCCCATTTGTGTTTCTCTGGCTTAACAGTTGACTTCTGGAGGGACTCTGCCATCAGCTTTGACAAGCAGGCCTCAGCAAAAACCAGCTTCCCCCAAAGAAAGGCAAATTCATTTTGCAAAATAAAGGAAGGCAACATTTAAAGGAACTTCAGACATGCTAATTCAGGCAACGTTCATGAGCCTAAAGAAGTCTTAACATTTCTTATTTTGTGAGGGAAATTGAGATTTGCACAAGTGCTGTTGGCCTCATCAGTCTATTAGTGGAAGTGTAAAGCCAAATAAAAATGGCCAAGAAGCCTTGAGATTTGCAGTAGTTTAGTGTGCCAGAACTGTTTCTAAAACGGGACTGTTAACTTATTCAACGAACGTTTTTCTAAAGTTTAGCACATGCGAGGCATTGGGGAAACTAAGAATAAGGAACAGTCACTGCCCCCAGGAGCCCACAGTGGGTGACACCATCATTCATGGCGTCTTCTGAACTGTCTCCCCACACTACATGGTGTGGACAATGTGTCCCTTTCCCTTTTGCACTCAGCAGCTCCAGTGACTGTTGCTGACTGACTAAAAACCCTGGACTGTCACAGAGGGATGCTGCAAGGGGCCGGGGGCGCCAAGCAGGGAGCAGACTGTCTGATGCCTGATGGTGCAAAGTCCTGCTGCGTCCGAATCACCAGCCTCCCTCCTGCTGGCTGCTCCTCTTGCTATAGCTTCTAGCAGTCCCTGCCTGACCCTGTAGCTTTGGATCAGAAGCCCTGGTATTTTAAGCTTATGGAATTAGGAAGCCCCACGTTACTGGCCTTTCCTCACTAGTGAGGCTTGGGTGGGGGCTCCACCCCAGGGAGTTGTGTGACTGCTGTTCTCTTTAATGGTCCCCTTCCATTGCTGCCTTCTGGCTACTTCTGGATTCAGGCAGCTCCCATGCAGACCGCTGGATAAATGAGGCCCTCCCTTCACAAGGAACTAGAAAGCACTTAACATGTCTCATGAAATAGGAAGATAATGACTGTCATATTTGAGTAGGTACCCTATTAAGTGAAACTTGTATACTGTCATTGAAATGTTTAGGATTTCCCACTATAATGAGAATTCATTCAGGGCACAAGACTGAAACTTATCTTGGACAATTCTCCAAGAGTCATCTTTACATTTTAAATTTTAATTCTTTGTCTTTATCTATTCATAAAGGCTAATCTCTCTGGGGCTTCCCCCAATAAATGAAGCAGTCTGTGGAAAATGGAAGGTGATAGAGGAGGAAGGACAGAAGAGAGCAGGCGGGGACTTGGGCAGACCTTCTTGGCTAAGAGCAGTGTGTCCTGCTTGCAGGCCTGCGTTTTGCTGCAGAGCCTGTCCGTGAGCCGGGAGACCTGTTCATAGATGAAATCTTTCTCCAGCAACTTCTCCTCCTTCTTGGCCAGCCGTAGTTCCAGCTATGGTCGAAAAGAATTTCAATAGGAAAAAAAAGTCATGCAAGTCAAAATCTTTCCTAATTAGAGCACTATTTTCCCCCCCTTAATGAAGGGAGACTTCACTAATGAACATTAATGACTCAATGAACTGGACAAAGTCAAGACTTCCCCTCACCCCCTGACCCCCGCCCCCGAGAGCTGTGGCACTTCTTCCTCCCCATGGCAAAGAATGGCCCTCTCAGCTCCGTCTAGCTTCCACGTTGCCATTCCTCTGATATGCTCGCATCAGGAAGACAAATTAATCCATTCACGATGCCAGAATTGCTCCTATGGGCCGTGAGACAGAGATGGGCATTTTGAAAGCACTCAGGTTTTAACTTTTTTGGCAAGCATCTAAAGTCAAGCTTAGGTTTCGTTACTAGATTGCAATGAAAGGACTATATTAGTGACTAGAATAATGAGGGATGAATCCTCATAACATGAAACTGTACCACAGATATCTGTGACACTGATCAACAGGGGCTAATAGATGCTATTTTAAGAAAGGACATTTACCGCATCCATTTTTTTGATCATTTCTTCTTTGGTCACATCTTTCCCTGGAAGGAAGCGTGTTCTGTTCTCACCCTCAGGATTTATAAACTGTTTCTCCAGGTCTTTTATTCTGTCTGTACACTGTGAAAACTATTAAACAAGAAAGAAACAGTAACTTTGCTCAGTAAATCTTAAAGTCACATAGCCCAATGTCTTTAAGGTCTTTCCAGGCAAAGGTGGAAGGGAATTCTTAACACCCCATCAGCTGGGACTTGTGGTTAAGCAATGTTTCTACTCACGTGTGGTACAGAGAGGAAGATGCCTGTTAACTGACTCTGCAAAGCAAGGCAGTGACTTCTGGGTCATCAAAAAATGCTGACTTTACAACCAGTCCTTTTATTGCTTCCCATTTTGTGTTATACTCCCGGGATGCTGTGTGGTTGCAGAGCTCTGACTATACAGACTTGACCTCTTTATTGCATGTTGTTACAGGGGCCAAGGCAGACAGCACAGCATACAGGGTACACAACATACTAGACTCCAGTTTAAAACCCTTTGCTGGCAATAGGCTTAATGGCTTCCCAAAGAAAAGTAAAATTCTTAATTACTAGGTCAACACAGTGTACAGTCTGTGAGGAATAGCCCGAACTATTTGTATCTTTTTTGGTAAACACCCAATGTAATGTGTTATATATTCAACTATATTTGTTGACGCAGTGAGACTTTGGAGGTGGATGAAGAAATACAGAAATTCTCAAGCAGGAGTGGCAGCCGCACTTAGCTGTTTTGTAGGGAGGGATGTGGAACACAGTGAAAACCAAGCCATCACCTTTAGCTTTTCTACTGAAAGTCTGTATAATCGCAGGCAAATCATTTATCTTCTCTAAACCTTAGTTTCCTCAACTATCAAATGGGAAGATAAGTCCCAAACTCATGGGATTGATCCATTAAACGAGATAATATATTTAGAGTACTTTAAATTTGTAAACTTATTCTCCTCCTCCCGACAAAAAGAATTTCAAATGGTGACGTGAATATTGTTTTTCTTGCTGTCTCTCCACACTTAATTGCCCTTAATAGGGAGTTAATAACGTATCCATGTATGTGTATTTGTTGTATTTGTTATTAACAACATTTAATGTCTCCTTTTGTTAATTAGGAAATTAGATAAGAAAAAATATATGGTGCTTGCTTATCAAAGTGGCACCTTGATTGATCTTATTTCCCCATGGGCCCTTGAGGAAAAACCGTATCCTTTTTCGATATAAAATAGTGCTCTTGTGTCCGAAAACAGTTCACAGGACTTCCAGGAGCCCTAAAAACAGGCTATTATTACAAGTAAAATATTGCAGGAAAATGTGACTTATGATAATCCTTGGACGATTAAAAACTTTCAAGCAACCAAAAAAAAAGCAAACCTTAAGAGAATTCTGAAAGTGATACAAAAAAGGGGAAGATTGAAAAAAAAAAAACAAAACACTGTAGCTATAACAAATAACAGGATATGACGGAGATCTGGCACTAAACGGCAAGGTACAAAAACAGCTTGCTTGAAGCTTGAAATTTCACACGGTGTCCTTCAAAGGGCCCATGTGATTAGTGCTGAGTATACAATTAAATAATTAGGTGCAGTCTGAAGACTAATGCGAAACTTTCTATTCCACTGTTCTTAAGCTTAGAACTAACTCTGGTAGAACACGGAGCTGATGATAACACACAGTCCCTATGCTTCAATTCATATGCAGTCAGAATGATAAATGCTCACACCAGGCAGGGGGTACTATCATTGAATGCATAGTATTTTCCTCTTGGGTAAACTGAATTCATATTTTATACCGGATTACTGGTTTTATATAATAAATGCTAAGTATATATATATATTTTAAGAAGAACTAATTTTATCTATTTTAATCTATTGAATAGAAGTATTAATTTGCAATTAACACAAGTAAAATGCTTCCATAGTACAGAGTGAATTTTTTCTGTTGTGGATCTTACTGGATTTAAAGTCCTTTTGTTCTGCTGGGCATGTTGATCATGTAGCATGGGCAAAGATGGCCTTGAAAGTGTGTTCTGGGAAAGACCTGGAGAGAGCCGAATTGTTCTGTAAAACGGAGTGAGACAAGTGTGGGGCGCCTGGGGCGCAACATGGACAGTAAGGCTGTGGAGGGGAGATGGGGGGTGAAAGATGGAAAGGCAAGCCAGTGAAATGGAACTAGGCTAGGGTGTTGCATGGGGTAGTACACCTGGGGGACTGTTCCCAGTGGTGGCGTGGGAAGGCATACTTGTCTGATACTTCATTTGAAGTTCTTTGCATTTCTTGAATGTACCCCCTCACACTGGTGCCCCAATTCTTCAATAAAGTCAGTTCACAGACACAGGCCTGGCATGAATGGTCTTGTGTAGGTGTAGGCGGAAGTTGGAACCAGTCCCGAGTCTGCACTGAAGTGGCACAGAAGTGGCCCAGGCACTGTGTGTCAGGATGATGAGCGGATCCCCCAAAGGAACCACTAATTGGAAGCAGGAGTCAGAGCTGCAGGAATCCTGGGGAGGCTTTGTGGGAGACCTGGGGGAGGCCTGGGGTATGTTCCAGCCAGTCCATCTAATTCAGGGCTACACTTGTTGAAGACGTGAATGGGAGAACATATGGCTAAAGAAACAAACACTGGAATCAAACCTTACCATATTTGTGCAAAATGAAAGATCCTATCGTCTGTATAGCATATTACACGTTGAAATGCCATAAAATATGAAAGTAGAACCATCATTCAGTTCCATAAAGTCCTGTGAATCCCATGACATGATTAAATTAAAAAAAAAATGACCCCAAACTGTGTCTATAGCATGAGCTAATGAAAACCATTTACTTGTAAACCTAGAAAACGACCTAGAAACGGTCCAGATTTCTGATAATTTTAATAGTGGTTATATGTTGGGGATAGAATTTTTTTCTTTAAATTTTTTGTATTTTTTTCAAAACTTCATTAACAGAGTATGTCTTAATTTTATAATCAGAAAAAAATCTGAAAGCAAACCTGACATTTTATTATTATTTTTAAATTTTTTGGCCACACCCCATGGCATGTGGGATCTTAGTTCCCGGACCAGGGATGGAACCCACACCCCTGCATTGAAAGGTGGAGTCTTAACAGCTGGACCACCAGGGAAGTCCCTAAACCCGACATTTTAGAAAACATGTTATAGGTTAAAATGTATTCCAGCTACACTGAGTCAATGGATAAAAGTTTAGGCCACGAATTGTTTAGTTTAATTTTTTCTTCTGTTTTCATTAAGAAAAAAGTATAATTATTACATGTGAAGAAAATGGCTTTATATTTATGGTTTTATTTATTTACTTGCTGTTTTATGTTTAAATTTTATGACTTTATTCCACTTTTAAAAAGGCCATGTCAGAGGCCAAGTTATTAAATTACAGGGAAACTACAGGGGTTAATAAGGAGTCTAATTATATGCGATTACCCATTAATAAGAAACAACAATCTTGGTTCTAGAATTTCAAAGAGAATCAAAAATAAGAGAGCTAGGGCTTCCCTGGTGGCGCAGTGGTTGAGAGTCCGCCTGCCGATGTAGGGGACACGGGTTCGTGCCCCGGTCCGGCAAGATCCCACGTGCCGCGGAGCGGCTGGGCCCGTGAGCCATGGCCGCCGAGCCTGCGCGTCTGGAGCCTGTGCTCCGCAACGGGAGAGGCCACAACAGTGAGAGGCCCGCGTACCGCAAAAACAAACAAACAAAAAAAGAGAGCTAGATGGTCTGCAGGATCTTTCCAGCAAGCATCAAAAACATAATTATGAATAAAAATAAAAACAAACCAAAAAAAACCCCAATTATGCTGGCCGTAGTGAAAGCCTGGCTTACTGAAGTTTTGAGCTCTGAAGCAGCTGAGTTAGAGCTGAGATTTGGGAAGGTCTAAATTCCAAGAAAGGCAGAAAGTGCTTCATGGGGGATAAAAAGATAATCTGTAGCTCAGATGCCTGAAGCACAGATTCTACCCTGGAGCAGTGTTCAAAGGCATTTTTAAACAGGACATTTAACTCAAGAGTTCTTGTAGGTACCAGGAGTAGCATGGCTTGATTTACATGTAAGAACTTATATGACCTACAAAGCAACAAAGGAGGAAAAAAAAAGAAGACAGCAGCAGATGTTCCCAGGACGTGTGTCGTCAACACTTTTCCCACCTGAATCTGGAGCACTGCTAGATCAGCATCCAGAGCCCTCTTGGCTGGCAGCAATTTCCGGGTCACGTGAATCTGTCTTTGCTTCTCCGCAATCTTCACTTTCAGGAATCGGATCTTCTCTTCCAGGACGTGTATTTCAATTTCTCCATGTAGCTTCATCTTCTCTTGGATATTTATTTTTTCATAAAAAATGCACACTTCCTCTTCCCGCTCTATCAGCTGAACACCACTATGGTCAGATTGAGAGGCAGAGGCTAAGAGGATGTTGAGGCCACCGTTTTACTAGTCACTGTGGTTCTCTCTGGATTTGGGTGCAAAATACACATCAACACTGCGTGATTCCAGGAGACAATAGATATTCACTGTTGGCTTTCTAGTTAAACTCCACATTTTGAATTTTTCTGGGCATGGGAGAGAGAGGGTTGTGTAGAATCTGGACTCTGAGCTGGCCATGTCTTTGGCCGGCCACAGTATCTCTGCAAGTCCCAGTGGTCCTCCTGGGGTGGAAAAGAATGTCACTCCCCACGCATGAACGATGTGATCCCAGGGTCTGATTTTCTGCAGACCCTTTTCACGGGCCAGACCTGCCAACCGAGGGCTGGCCAGAAGTACCCAGGCAGGGGGCCAGGGAATGCGTTTCTGGCAGCTATTCTGTTCTATCTAACTTGCCAGGACCATTAGGCTCTTTTAAAGTTAAATATTTCTGATGTACATTTCCCCATAAACAGGCAAATCCCCATGATTATAGCCCTTTGTAATCATGCCAGAGGAAAGACCCCTCCTTGTGAGGAGACTGTGGGGAAGAAACAAAGTAAGAATTTTCTAATTCCAGCCCCAGAACTGACCAGGGCCTGGGAGCACACTGTCTAAATGCTTTGGTTTGTGCCAGGAGCCAAATAAGAGGACTTTTTTTTATTTCCCCAGAGAGAACACCTGCCAGCCCTTTGAAAAAGTGGTGTTCCTCACACCCTGAAGTTCTTCCCCCACACCGTGCGTATCCATTATCCCCAAGTGCATCTTTAATTGCTTCTATCTCTTTCCCTGTCTCTCCTCCCTCAAAACATGTGTGCCCAGGGGTGTATGTGGCTAATCTTAGCTCTGTATTTTGTTTCATTTGCCATTCACTGGCTCATCTCATGAGCTGCTTTATTCTCTTGACAACAGAAGCCAGGTGTGATGCATTACCACCTTTTAGAACTTTCAGGGCCCAGCACTTAACACAGAACACAGCCTTACACAGAACAGTACACAATCAAGGTTTGAGGAAAAAAAATCTAATACCTGATGTAATTACTACAGGGCTCTACAATCTCATGCACCAGATTTCTCAGAACACAAGCAACTTGGGAAAACTGTTAAGTAGTAATCAATTAATAATATTATTATATCTGGGAGAAATAATGCTACTCTTGCTGAGAAAATGAACTGGGTGAATGGCTTAATGAATAAACCTGTCGCCCAAGTGAATACAAGATCCAAAGACTTATTTATGTCAATTATACTGAAATAATTTGATGGTATCCTGATCCTGAGTGGTAGCCTGGTAAAGGACTTTGATCCTTAAGCGAGCAACTTGCCAAACCCTACTCTTGGCTGTCTTTCTTACGAGGACAGAGTTTCTTATTTTCAGGGAAAGCACACAGCCCCCTCCCCGCCCTGCAAAGGCTGATGAAACCTGAGTGTCAAATGTCCCTCACTATCCCCTGTCAAGTCTAGAGAAAAATGTGCAACATTTCTAAATCGGATCTCTGGGTGCTTTGCTCTCCCATTAGGTTCCTGGTTTTTACCTTTCATTTCGACGCTGAACGGCTTTTTCGTATTTTTTGCGAAGCTGCGCCATCTCCTTTTCAATCACTGTGATCATGTTGTCAAGTCTGTCAGTGTTATTTAACTGGGCTTCCTTCTTCTCTTTCATTTCCTGAAGTTTTGCTACCATTTTGCACACATCGTTTTGCATGCTTTCTCTGATGGTAATGTTGTTGGCATGCTTCAGCATAGAATTTTGTAGCTTTCTTTAAAAATAATGGGAAAATGGGTACGAATATAATTTCCTTTAGTTTCTTTAAAAACAATAAAGACTTCTGAAACACAAGCAGTATCAAGGTAGCTCTTGATTTAGTGTGTCCCTTGAAATGACAATAGTAGTAACGATATTCATCACATGATACTCTTCAGGAACTTCTGTAATTTCCCAGGTCTCCGATTTGCCCTTATCTGGATTAGGACAGCTTTCCTTTGTGCCCCAAGTGTCTGCTGCCCCGATTTATCAAAGCAAGAGACTTAAGTGATTCATTTAGTGCTCTGTCATCCCCAGGAGACTCTGCTATCTTGAGGGTGGAGGCGGTTATATCTGACAATGTCCACTGGACCTAAGGTAGTGCCTGACTCAATATAGCATCACAATAAATGCTGAATGAATGCATGGCCTCTATAAATGATATTTTACTTTCATGTAGGATGAGAAACTGATTAGGATGTTAGATTTGCCTTTTCATACCAATCCCCTCACACCTCTACTCCCACCCAACCCCCCTCCACTACCCCACACACAAGAGCCCGTTTTGTAATATCTTTATAAAAGGAAACTGGGCAATAGTGGCCACCAGAAAAAGTTCAGGTTGTATAGACTCTGTGGATCAGGGACTAAATACAGGTGAAAGATTCTACCAGATCTTGGCACACGGTAAATAATAAAGTTTAAAAAAACAACCATTGGATTAATTCATTTAATAACAAAAAGTACTATATAAAGGACTATTTCTATGGGTAAAAAAAATGAGCCCAGAGAGCTAGCATAGCTTACCCAAGATCACACAGCTAATGAGTGGCAGGGCTGGGGTTTGGGTCTAGAAAGCCCCTTCTCTTAACCACCCCGCCATACTGCCTCACATAAGCTCATTAGATGCTTCAGACCTACAATCATGGGATGCTGGTTTATGAACATTTGAGTGTCTTCTAACATTAAATGCAAACTGTCAAATTTGTGCTTTTATTTGTAGATGAGTAAATGAAAATGAAGTGAGCATAGTTACAGAGTATAGTTTTCCATCCACTTAAATATGGCTCCCAAACAGAAGCATAAGGAATCACATTCAGATGCTTGTCAGCTGTAAAGTGGGGTGTGTGAGCAAGGGCTTTTCTAAGTTTTGTAAAAGACTTATTTTCTATTTCATCATCCCCCAGGGTATTTTATCACTTAATGACTCCGAAGAGAAACCTTTGAAAGGACAGTAGTTATTAGAACACTTACCTGTCTTGAGTAACTGCACTATTTCTTAAAATTTCCAGTTCATTTAATGACATTTTATGCCTTTCTTTTATTTCATTGACTTTCTGGTGAGCTTTGTGAAGTAGGTTAATAAATTTGTTTCTTTCATTTCGAATAGTGTCATACAGTTTAGCAAACTCTCTGAGTCTGTGAAAATACAAGTGTTTTTGAAATTTGTGAAATAAATAGGTTTTTCTTCCCCCAGCCAACTAGATAAGTCCTCATGTAATTCTTTTACCTCCGATGAATTTCTCGTTTTTGCTTCCTGTGTATCCGGATTTCAAGATCCTTTGCTTTGATCTCCCTAGCAATGTTGGCATATTTTTGCTGAAATATAGAAATTAATAGTGAGATTTTAAAAATAGTCTACCACCAACAGCATATGGATACTCCCAGCCTCAACCCATCTCATTACTGTCCATTAAGGACAATTCTATCTTCATCAGCTGGGTCGTGCAGATCACGGGGAAGAGGAAAGGGGGAGGGGGGATGAAAATTGCCTGGCCAGCTGAACTGAATCACATTGGCTAGGACAGAAGGTTAATTAAAGGAGAGAAAGATCGAGAGAGGAGGAAAAGAAAGGAGACTGCCCAGGTTGGTTTGAGGAAAAGTTCGGGAAACTTTTGAAGAGCGGAGGAATGATTGTGGACAGCACAGCCGGGGTGGGTGAGTGAGGAATTTGTGGAAGATGGATGAGAGAAGGGGACTTGGAGTCAGTTTTGATAAATGTTACGAGCTGAAGGCTCTGTGATATTTTGTGAGACTGAAGCCATGCTTTTAAAGTGCTTTTCCATTTGTTTGTACGGTGGGTGTGTTTTCCTGCACAATGAAGCGCCATGCTGAGCCTAACACCATAGGGAGCTGAAAAACAGATTACACATGAATATTTTAAAAGACGGCAGTTATATCTCCAAAGTGCTCAACATATACCAAGTGTTAAATGCGCTAGTTACGTTCTTCAAATACAAAGATGCTGGGCCCTTTATCTAGGGTGAGAAACGTATTCAAAGAAGTACAGTATTTTGCTAGTAGAAACCAGAGGAAATAGTTTCTGCTGGCCTTCTCTTAAGGACCGCGAGAGCAAAACCCATATGGTTATTCAAAAGAAACTAGGCATCAGAGCCAAGATTGACATGTAGCAATTTTATGTTGTTCTCAGTGAGAACGGGAGTCAGGAAGAAACTAATATTATTTAAGTAACTGCGTGTATGAAGAATTAAAGAGGTAAAAAATGTAGTGTCATCCCCTCCATCTTGGAGGTAGTAGTAACATTGACTTTTTTTCCCCTTCACCTTTTATCTTAGGGATATGGATGAGAGGTGAAAATAAATAAGATTGACTCTTGTCTTAAGGAAATTATAGTTTATTACAGCCGATCTTTAACAGACTAATTCCCAATGCTAAGAATACTTAAGGAAAACAATATTTTTCCTTTATTGATTTCCATATTTCAAGAGAAATTGATCTTCTTTGAGAGAAATTAGAGAATTGAATTAGCTCATTTAGTAATGAGATTTGGCTGACATAGATTAGTCACACATAGATAACACATGTATCAGTTTTTGAGGTTAATTAAAAAATGGTCTAGTTCATAAAACAGATCCATGTTCCTCGTAGTAAGTATCCCTCTGTCCTCTCCTCTCCTCCTTTTGCTCCTGTTCGTTCTCCCCTCAGGCAGCCTTCTTTCCCCCGTTCCTCCCTGTCCACTGCCTTTCCTTTCTTTACTGAAACGCAGCTACCCCATGAACTCTTCTGGGCTTTGCCTCAGCTTCTGGGACCAGGGTCCAAAGTGCTCAATAGGGATTAAGTGACCTTCACCACCTGACCTTTCCTGCTCTCTGGTCTCACTGTTTGACACCCTTTTCCCCATTTTCCCATGCCCCAGCCATGCTAAACTTCTTTTAGTTTCTCTCTGTCAAATGTTTTGGGTGGGTGGGTGGGAAATAAACAGTTAAAGGGCAATTTGAATAGTTTGCTGTGGGTTGTGTGATGTAGATCTTCACCCCAGTTTTCTCTCATCTGTATTTAACCTCATGGCTCACGAATGCTTTGATGTGTGAGTTCTTTCTGGAAAACAAGAAGAAATGCTACCCTGTGTGAATGCTTGCTCAGAATTAGACAAAGCTGCAGTCAGAAAGAGCCAACATCTGGGTCACATGGTAAATTCAGGTATTCTATTTTAGTAACATGTCATATCGTATTCATTTTTAACAGGGGACTTCTGGACACAATCCTTATGTGGAATAAATGATTCTAATATTAGAGTTTTAGCTAGCATGATAGGAGGGTTGTTTTTGCTATTGGTTTCCTTGTTGGTTTTGTTTGGGGATGTTGCACTGGGTCAGCTCTGGTACTTTGTCAGGAGCCCAGGAAAGTCATGGGGTGAAGCAGTTACTAAGGGTAATTGTCCTAGGATTGGTTTAAATGATGCTGGCTTGATGAACTTGGGAAAGAGAGTGGTCTAATGCTGTGGCTTCTGAGTTGTTCTGGGCAAATCACAATGGACTATGAGATGGTGGTGAATCACAGACACCTGCGCGCCTGTCAGCTGTGTTCCCTGAAGGCATCCACCTTATTCTTACTGAAATTGTCATCTGTTCAAATCCTCTGCTTGTTGTCATTGACCTAGTTCTTTTCCCCTCTAGATTGTTAGTTGTTGCCTGTTGAATCCTTGGAATATTTTTCAGTGCATGATTGGGTTTTGTTTAGGGAAGCTGTATAGTCACTGAACTTGAAGGAGACTTAAAATCATAGTTTTCTGATGAACATTGTATTAAAAGGAGGCTACCCTGGACTCCTGTGGTAATTAGTGGATGGTTACAAAAATGCAGTTACCTGAGCTTTCAGGAAATCCTTGGATTTTTGCTCTTTCTCGTCAATTTTGATTTGAGTCATACGGACAAGGTTGAATACCAGCTCTCGCATGTTTTCTTGCTCCTTTAAAAGCTTGTTTTCTTCAGCAAGTTGCTGTTCTAGTAACTTAGACTCAGCTTCTGATAGGATTTTCTTTTGAAAAAACACAAATATTATAATGCATTATTTGAAAGAATACACTAAGGCCAGTATCTCAGACTACTTTTTAAATTTTCTATGTAGAGATTATTTTGTTAAAACACAAAAAGTAACTCTGCTGCCTTAGCACCAAGTACTTTCTTTATCTTATTAAAAAAATGTGCAAACATGATAACATGTTTAACGCAGAACTTTTTCTTATTCAAACTGTATTTTCAAGTAATTTTTTGAAGAGAAAAGCATGGTTTTTTTGGTTTATTTATTTATTTTTTAAAAGCATGTTTTAAAACACTTTGACAGTGGCTTGGATAAGCAAAATTTGAAATTAGATGTGACTGAAATAAAACATTTATTGTTCATTTTTAACCAGTAGGCTTTTTACTTTAAAATCTCATGAATCTGTATAATTTTTGCTGGTTAAAACACATTCTTTTTTTTTTTTTTCTCCAAATTTTAATATGGGTTTGGCGTGGACTTTGAGATAAAGAAACAGACCCACGTTAAGTAGGATCATATTCTCTTTGATGACTCTCCTATTAATGAGGTTTCATGGAACACAGTTAAAAACACAAGTTTGCTTTAATCATTCTTAGATAGAAGCTTACGTGAAAGTTGATACTAACCTGCTGGGTCAAATTCCTCTTAGCCACTTCAACTTCCTTATGGAGCTCTCGCCTTCTCTCAGTTAATGTAGAATCATCTTTAGGGATAGCTTCAATCTGGAAATCAGAGTTGAAAATAGGTATTTATACCTATTGAAAGAAATCTTCAGTGTCATGTAGTCAACCCTGTCACGACCTTTTGCAAATGGTAGGGAAGTTATGATTCTTACTCTTAAAGGAATTGCCTGTTATGCTGAATATTCTTTATAAAGTCACGGTAAACTAAAATATGAAGACTTGTCAAAAATCTATAATTCACCAGCTGCAAATATTCTATTTCTCATTCATTTGGAAATAAAAACTCTTACTAGTAACAGTTGCTAACATTTATAGAGTACGACTATGTGTTAGGCAAAGTTCTAAGTGCTTATATATATGGTCTTATTTAATCCTCACATAACCCCATGAGGTAGGTTATATTATCTCCAATTGTGCAGATGAGAATGAGGAACAAAGACATTTAAGCACCTTGCCTCAGTGACGTATGTGCGAACCCAGGCAGTTAGATCCCATGGTCCTAACACTGTATTTTACTGCCTCTCTAACTCATGACTCAGCTCTTTGGAAACATGCATATTCAAATGATATTTATTATACTTATAAAATCTGAATTCATTTATGAAACACTATAGATTTCAAATTAGGAACTATTAACAGAATAGTTGGCACTATTAATAACAGAATAGTTGGCTACTCTTATGTAGTAGTTTGAGTACCTGGAAAGTTCTTACACAAAAGAAAAACCTCTTAACTTTTTTGTTGATACTTGAAACTCCACCACTGTATTTCAGTTGTACTGGCTTGTGCTTTTGTCCTCTGTTGAAGTACTTTGAAGAGAGGGCAACATCTTATTCTATCAGTCTTTGCTGTCTTATTAGGAATGAGCTTATCAGATTCTTTATGATGGAGAAGAGAGCAGAGAGAAGAGGACACGCAGCAACTGATGGGGAAGGAGTACCATCCAGGGTTACAGGAAGGGTTATCTTGGGGTGCTGAGTGCATACTTGACTCAGAGCAGACTTAGAGTTGGATCTTCACACCAAAAGCAATCTGATGTGGTTCATTTCCTACTGTGACAGCACACACTTCTAGGCACCAGGATTGAATATTGACTAAAATTTGTCCCAGGAAGGGCAGATCATACTCTTTAGTGATTTGAGGGTCACTAAACAGGATCCCTCTGAAGTTTACGCTACTCTTTTAAAGTAGCTGAAGTGTGTTTTGGATGTCCCACAATCAGGAACCTGTGCATTGGCAGTAGCATCTTTTGTACCCACAGATGCCCAACGACATCCTGCTTTCCATGGCCTCTCCTAGCATGGAGAGCTAGCTGCTGAGAAGCATGCGCTGGACTTAGGAAGATGAGACATGGTCTTGTGAAATCCATGTAACAATATATAGAACTTGTGATTCTGATGAGCAGATAATTGCTACAGCAGGTCAGAAAATGGAGAGCTCAACGTAGAATTGAATAATCAGGAAAGATTTCATGGAAAAGTTAAGAAGCCAGCGAGGAAGACTTTGATTTCTCCTTCTGGAAAGTAGAGTTAATTCTTCCTGGACAGATTGGAGTCCAGCAAGCATCTTGGTGTCTGACTATTTCTCTGCCATTGGTGTCCAGGAGTGGGCTACTCCAAATGATTTTGCTCCCAAGTGTAGGCAAATCTATACATGTATACTAATGGGGACTAGAGGAGCTTATAAGCTTTCTACAGAAGATATGATGAGAGCACACTCATCAACTACTCTGTCAACTAAAGGCTCCTGACAAATTTTCCTGGATTCAGGTCTCAGACATTCAGGTTTCTTCCAGTGTTTCAAATTACAAACAATACTGCAGTGAATGATACTAATTTTTGAACTCTGGCTAACTGCTTCTCTGACACATTTCTCAACTCTCCACAAACCCACCCCTCTAGTTTCAGGAAGGAATTAAGTATGCTTGGTTTGTGGAAGAGGTAACAAGGTAAGCCATTGGTAGCAGAGAGCCTGCTGGCTGCCTAGCTAATATCTACGCTCCACACTGACCTTACTAACAGAACCCCAAGTTTGTTCAGAGCTGCAATGTATCAAAAAATCTTCAGACTCCTTTGCACTTGGGGGTGACGAGGTGAGCCAGGACAGGCCAATAAAATGTAAGTGGAAATCTCCTGGATAGGGCTCCTGGGAAAGTGACTGTTTTCCTGTTAAAAAGACAGAGTCCTCCAAGTCATCTGCCATATGCATCTTGCTCTCTGCCCTTCCCCACTTCTGTGTGATTTTATGCCCAAAGGCAGAATGGCCATTTTGTGACCTTGGAGAAAAAAAATATACATGTTAAAGATGACAGAAGAAAAAGCTAAGAGGATCCTGGACTTTTCATTATGTGAAACTACCTGGTGTGTGCCTATCTCTGGATTTTTTATTATGTGAATAAAACAACCCTCTATTTACTTCAGCTACTGTAATTGAGTTTGTTACTTCTTGCAGCCAAATTGTAAACCTAATTGATATACCTTTTGAAAGGAAATCTTTCTAAGGTAATCTGGAAAATGGGCTGGAGTTAGACTGAAGCTTCCGTTAATGGGAAAGGGAAAAAGCTGATCAAGTATAAAAGTTCTAATTATGTTCTAATATTGAGGTAAAATTTACCATTGTTTTTGAGCCCCAAACTGCATATATCAGGTTTTGTAAGCTTATTTATTTTAGTTCTTTGTTTTGATTTTTATAGAGTAGCATTTCATGTTTAAAAAAAAAATTAATGTGTGTTCATTGTAACCAAAAATAAATAAATAAAACAGTAAGTAAAGTAAGAAATTAAACATCTTCTGCTCCCCACCTCTACTTCAGATGTTACCAGGAGGCAGCATTAATAGATTGGTGTCTGTTCTTCCTGACATTTTTAATATATGAATAAACATCAGTAACTTTCATAAAGTTAAGAAATTAGACATATTCTGTAGTAAACATCCCAATTATTTTATATCAGTGAACCTTTCTTTAAGGATCTGATGTTTTTTTAAAATATTTGAAATTTTCATGAGGTTTGTGGCTCAGAATTCTGGGAGAGTCTCTACAGTCAAAGGCCTAAGAGAATCAAACAACTGTCCCTAGGGGGAAACAAATTTTGAAGAATAGGCTGAGCCCTTCATGCTTACCTTTTTTTATCTTTTTGTTTTCAGATTGCATGCAAGTTTGAAATGTTCATTCAGGCTGGGAGTGACTGGCCTGACCCACTGTTTTCAAGTACTGCCAGCCAGCGTAGGACTATGGCTGGGCTAATTATAAGTTATAAGTTCAAAGAGGAAATTAGTCTGTCCCTGAAACTGAACTAGGACAAAAACATAGACTTTTCTTGAAAGCACTGAAGGAAAAGCATTTTAATATATTTTCATTTCTGTTAGTTCTACATTATGTGAGTGTTATTTTATGAGCTTAATAGCTAGAAGTATCCTAATATAAATAGCATTTCTTTATTAAAATATGAACAACTTGTGAGCATTCTACCACAGTTTCCTCTTTGGTGAAGAGCCATTCCTGATATATTTGTGTCCAGTCAGATCAGTCTATAGTGGCAAACCTCATCATCAGAAACAGCATCCAGTTAGCTTTACAGTATCCCACTCTTAAATATAAGCAGATAGATAAGGATTACCAGATATTTGAGAAAAGTTTCTAGTAAGAAAGAGAAAAGAACAAACAAGGACACCAAAACAAACAAAAAACCAGGAAGATGTAATCTGAAGAAAGTTGTAATTTGCAGAAAGAAGAAAAAGATAAAAAACTATCATTAACATTCTCAGTGAGATAAGAGAAGATATGAAGTAAGAATAAGGATACTATAAGAAATAAACAGGAGAAAAAGAGATCATGGAAATTTAAAATATGATAGCAGAATGTAAGATTAAATAGAATGACTGGAAGAAAAAGTTGAGGAAATCTCCCTTGTAACAAGTCCAAAAAACAAAAGAATGAAAAATAAGAGAAAAAAAATGACAAGAATGTTAAAAGACTCTTTTAGAAGGTCTAACATCTGGGTAATAGGGGTCCCAGAAAGAGAACAATAAAATAAAAGTGGACAAAATTGGAGAAATTATTTAAGACAAAGTCTCAGAATTGAAAGACATGAGTTTCCATATACAGAGAGCCCACTAAGTGTCCAGCACGATGGCTAAAAGTAGAAGCCCCACAAATGGGAACTTCATTGTGAAATTTTAAAATTTTAGAGGCAAGTAAAAAATCCTACAAGTTTCCAGCATGGAAAAAACAACAACTGGTTTCAAACAAAGGATCAAGTATCAGAATTGACACCAAGTTTCTTAGTAGTGACTTTAGACGATAAAAGACAAATTGATCAATGCTTTCATTATGAGGAAAAATAATTTCCAATTAAAATGTCATATCCACTTAAAGTATTAATTATCTATGAACTAGAGTGAGGATAAAATATGTTCTGACATGCACTTTCTGACACACAGGTCTTAGCAAACTACTTTCCATTCACCTTTCTTAGGAAGCTACTGGAAGACATGCTCCTCCCACAAAAAGAGAATAAGCCAAAAGAGAAATAGAAGAGACACATGAAATAGGGGATCCAACATAGGAGAGAGGTAAAAGGAGTCACCAAGATGATGGAGTAAGGTTCCTAAGCTGGGGAGTGTACATGTAGAGAAGTGAGACCAGTTTGTTACAGATCAGAAGGCTGAGAAGGGAAAAGCAGCTTCTGAGATCTGGGAGTTGGCACTCACAGCTGGGCCTTGGTGTTCTCCTACTGAACACAAACAATTTCACAGAAAATCACCATCAGACAAGACGATTCTATGATCATAGGAAAAAACAAGACCACTCTGTATTTGTCTTTGGTCACAGACAAAAGCATGAACATTTTCCAAGCCACAAAATATCACGTATTCCCATCTCACAGTCTTCCTTACCAACTGCAGCTTTAGCTTTAATCTAGTCTTTTCTCTTTCTATCTTAAGATTTATTAAGATACTCAATCATAGAATTAACCTCACTTTCTGACAATATTCAAATCTAGGGCAGAGTCCCATTTTCTTAAACCATCCCCCAAAACATATAACACAAGCCCAAATCCTGTCAGGCCTTTCTAATACCCTGTACTGAGATACTCTACTGTTCCCCCTGGTGAGTGTTTTCCCTTGCTGCAATGAGTAATAAACTCAACTCATTCAACCACGGATATGTTCCTACTGGACTTTGGCTGGAGGTTACCGAAAAGTCTCAAGTGATTTCTTCAAGAAGGTTAAATGAATAGACTACCAAATATGTTTTAACATGCTGAGAGAAAATTTATACAATTAGAGGACAGTTTGGTGTCAAACTAATTATAAGTATACAGAAAACTACAAATAAAAAAAACAGAATGTTTATAAATTTGGGGGAACACAAAATTTTGTAAGTAATTACCTAATATGACTCAGGTGTGAATAACCTTTATTCATAATAATGTAAATACGAAATTTCAAAATTGTTAAAATTATGTCATGAGGCTATTTATCGTGTGGAGGGACAAGAAATGTGTGTGTTGAACAGGGGTATAAAGAAAGCTTAATCCTCACCTTTTATAGTGAGAAGTAAAAATAATCAGGTCTAAAACTGAAAAATCAAGGAGTAGCATTATTAGTATATTACTTAGACTATGAAGATATATCACAAGAATCAGCTAAAGGAATACGACTTGATTAAGACTAGGAAATATATGGTGTATGTGCTGTCATCTATCTTTCTATACCTGAGGCAGACATCACTAATCAACTGCAGAGCTGATAAGACTGCTGAGTCTCAGAATCCTTTGCAACATGGTCACTACAAGGAGCTACCACCAGCTGAACAGAACTGGCACTTGCCTTCCTTGGACCATATGATCTTTATGATTCCTCTCAGTTCTTTCATTCTATGATTATGTAAAATAAAGAACATTGAATGTCTCGGTCAGGTGACACATGAAAGTATCATTTAAAAATATTAGTTTAGTAGCAAAATGGAGGATAGATTGGACATGAAAGGAACAGAACCTAGGGAGAACAGCTGATGGGCAGTGGAAGTCATTCAGATGATGCAGAGAGGATACTAAGAGGCATTTCTGAGCGTTGTCAACAGGGCCTGCAGGTGCCATCCTCTCCATTGGAATGAAATAGCCATATTCAAAGTCTTATCCTGATTATAAAATTTTCTTGAGCCTTTGGAAAAGTTTATATGTATACAGGAAGGAAAGCAACATTTATTTATTGGTATCATATTCTTAGTACCACACACCTTCACATGTGTAATCACTTTTATTCCTTGCAATAATCCCAGTTCAAAGGTTAGAAATGCCTAACATCAGAAGCTGTTCCATGGATCTAGGATTTAAACCTGACTCTGTCTGACTTGAAGCTGATGCTCTCCTCCGTATAGTTCTGTTGTCACAATTGTCTTTAACACTGGAAGGGAGTCATTAAGAGAGAGATGCAGAATCACTTCTAAATCAGAGGAGAGAAAAATGAAACTTCTAGAAAACTACAAATAAAGGAAAAGTGCTGTTGGGAAAGGCAGTCTCGTGCATGCAGTCTTTCCACCCCCACTTGGCCACATAAGAGTGGGCTTTGGGCCTAGAACACTTCTTTACAAAGCGATAGAGAGTCCACACAGCCTGTGCTGGGTTTATCACCTTGTGTGGGAGTATCTTTCCCTGTTTCAGGCACATTGAGAACTCCTTTGTTCTGCTTAAGCCTGTATGTCAATGGCCCTCAGGCACACCCCCAGTTTTCAGTATTTCAGACTCCACAAGGTGGGGGGTGGTGGTCAATGTTCCTTTCGCTGTGGTAAGACAGTTGTGAACATAGGCCAATCGCCCTGAGCTAGCTGTCAGGAGAGACTGCTGGCCACGGGGGACCAATGTCCACTATTGAAGCTGATCTTCCTCTGTCTCTTCTTTATGTAGGTAAAGTGTCGTTCCGTCCAGTGCTTGACTATTGTGTTTTCCTTGGTGACTCCAATACCAAGATGCAACGGGCCTCCTCCCCAGGACTGGTAAGTGGTGCATGGCGTTCTGCTCCCTTGGGATTGATGACCTGCATGGTATACAGCTTGACATGTACGTACAGAAAGTGACATATTTACTTGGTTATAGGATTTTGTTGTTGTCGTCACAATCTTGGGCATGGTTTTGTGTTTAGAAAGAGAATAACCTTGCAGAGTCATACTATTCCAACCCTTAAAACATGACGGTGAATGTCAGAGCAAAACCTCTAGTCACTGAGGGGACTGTATTAAAGTGTAGATATGGGATTTTATTTCTCTTCAGGGCCAAATGGAAGTCAACAGGAGCCACGATTAAATGCAGAGGTGTACTGTAATGTGTAGTATGATTTCCTGAGAGTGTGATGTCTTCGATTAAGGAATCCTCCATATTCCAATTTGTCATTGTTTTGCCTAACCCCAGCAAAGTCTCTCTCCCTATGGCAGGCCCATATTCTCTTTTTTTTTTTTTTTAAAGCCCAATAAAAATCATATATATTTCTTGGTACTGCAGGACCAACTGTACCTCAACATACAGAAACAAACAGAGCCCACTCTACATTAGTAATTAGATGGTAGAGCACTTAAGCCTTCTCTTGATTAAAAGCCAAGAATCTTATTTGCGTTTCTTTGAAGGAAAAAACCGTAATAAGGACAAACTATTGGCAAAGTGATGGACCAGAGAGGAAATTATAATTATAGACTTCAGAGTTCAGTTTAGGATGTATATGTGTGTTGCTTTTATTTTATTTTATTTTTTTTACACTTTTCACACATCTCATTTATTTATCTATTTTGGATATATTTCATTTTTTTATTGAAGTATAGTTGATTTACAATGTTGTGTTAATTTCTGCTGTACAGTAAAGTGGTTCAGTTATACATATATATACATTCTTTTTTTGAATATTCTTTTCCACTATGGTTTATCACAGGATATTGAATATAGTTCTCTGTGATATACAGTAGGACCTTGTTGTTTATCCATTCTATATATAATAGTTTGCATCTGCTAATCCCAAATTCCCAATTCCTCCCCGACTGCGCCACCAGGGAAGCCCCCATCTGTATGTATTCTTAACAGAAATGTCTATTTAGTTCTTCTGCCTATTTTTGGATTGGGTTGTTTGTTTTTGTTGTTGTTGAGTTGTATGAGCTGTTTGTATATTTTGGAAATTAATCCCTTGTTGGTCACATCATTTGCAAATATTTTCTCCCCTTTCATAGGTTGTCTTTTCGTTTTGTTTATGGTTTCCTTTGCTGTGCAAAACCTTGGAAGTTAGATTAGGTCCCATATTTTTTATTTTTGCTTTTATTTCTATTGCTTTGGTAGACTGTGTATGTTACCTCTTAAGTGAGAGTTTGAGGAGTAGGGATTATTTATCCATTTGGTGTGGGATATATAGGCCCCTGTTGTGTTCCCTGAACAGTTAGAGTTACCCCAAGTAGTTCAGACTCTTAAACATATGCACTCACCCTTGGTTCTTTATACTCCGTGAAAAATTGCCTCTTCTAGTCATTGGTCATTCTTTTCTCTTCCTTCTGATTTTTCTTTTATCAGTTTTACCTGAATACACTTTCCAGTCTACATTCATTGACCAAAAAAATAATCTTGCAATGAACATTTTTTTTAGTCATTTAAACCATTATCTTCAACTCTCTTTTTCTTTTTTGAAGTAGGCACTAGGCCATTATTTAGTTTTATTTTATGAACACTCAAGCTTTCCAAAATGTTGTACAAATCAGTTGCCTTGAGAGGAATGCCAGAACCCCAGCTATTCTGAGCTGAGAAGCCAGCACAAGGAGAGAGACCCTAGAGCATTCATCAAAGCAAAGTAAGTGACCAGAGCAAGTGAGGCGGATTATTTCTTCCAAAATGACTTTGCTTTTCAGTTTGGTGTTTCAGTTTGGTGTTCCTGGGAGCAGCAGAGTCCTGGACTCAGGATATGGTCAGTCATTTCTACTTTGCATTAAATGCTTACTCCTGTGTGCTTTGTGTTGGGAGCAAATTAGCAAGATTCTCCTCTCAATCCAGAATTGAGTTTAGACACTGAGCACTACTGCCTACTCCCCACAACCTCACGTTTCTTACCGTGGAGGTGGTCCTTTTACCAATGGATGGAGGCCCCTGGCCAGTGAGGTATCCTCTACTATGCCTGGAACTTACTGGGCAACGAGCGCCACTGAGGTGAGCCTTTGAGTGAAGGCAGAAAACAGGGTTCAGAAGGTCTCCTTGTTTCTAATTATAGCTTCTCAAATAGGCTGCATTTATTTCCACATCCCCAGTGGCTGTGTGTCACATGTAGTTAGCACTACTGTTGTTACTAAGAGGTAACATGTCCACTTGCTGTCTGCCTGGGAAGGTTTTAAAGGTTGTATATTCATTATCAAATTTTTTTTCAGTTTTAATATTTTTTAAATTGAAGTATAGTTGATATACAATGTGTTAATTTCTGCTGTACGGCATAGTGATTCAGTTATACATATATATATACACATTCCTTTTTAATATTCTTTTCCATTAAGGTTTATCATAGGATATTGAATATAGTTCTCTGTGCTATACAGTAGGACATTGTTGTTTCTAATTTTTTTATTTAAAAAAATTAGCTATAGTTGATTTACAATATCGTGTTAGTTTCAGGTGTACAGGTTCAGGTTCTTTTCCATAATAGGTTATTACAACATATTGAATATAGCTACCTGTGCTATACAGTAAATCCTTGTTGTTTACCTATTTTATATATGTGGGCATTTATCTGTTAATCCCATACTCCTAATTTATCCCTCCCCCTCCCCTTTCCACTTTGGCAACCATAATTTTTTTCCTATATCTGTGAGTCTATTTCTCTTTTGTAAATAAGTTCATTTGTATCATTTTTTTAGATTCCACATATAAGTGATATCATATGATATTTGTCTTTCTGTGTCTGATTTACTTCACTTAGTATGATAATCTCTAGGTCCATCCATGTTGCTGCAAATGGCATGATTTCATTTTTTTATGGCTAATATTCTGTGTGTGTATCTATGTGTGTGTATGTGCATATATATATATATATATATATATATATATATATATATAAAAGATCTTCTTTATCCATTCATCTGTTGATTGGATACTTAGGTTGCTTCCATGTCTTGGCTATTGCAAAAGTGCTGCTATGAACATTGGGGTGGATATATCTTTTCAAATTAGAGTTTTCATCTTTTCTGGATATATGCCCAGGAGTGGGATTGCTGGATCATATGGTAGCTCTATTTTTAGTCTTTTAAGGAACCTCCACACTGTTGTCCATAATGCTTGTACCAATTTACATTCCCACCAACAGTGTAGGAGGGTTCCCTTTTCTCCACACCTTCTCCAGCATTTATTATTTGTAGACTTTTTGATGATAGCCACTCTGACTGGTGTGAGGTGATACTTCATTATAGTTCTGATTTGCATTACTCTAATAATTAGCAATGTTGAGCATCTTTTCATGTGCCCGAGGGCCACCTGTATGTCTTCTTTAGAGAAATGTCTGTTTTGGTCTCTGCCCATTTTTAATTCGGTTGTTTGTTTTCTTTTTTTTTTTATATTGAGCTGTATGAGCTGCTTGTATATTTTGGAAATTAATCTCTATCGGTTGCATTATTTGCAAATATTTTCTCCCAGTCTATTGGTTGTCTTTTCGTTTTGTTTATGCTTTCCTTTGCTTTGCAAAAGCTTATATGGTTGATTAGAGTCCCTTTGTTTATTTATGCTTTTATTTCTATTGCCTTGCAAGACTGACCCAGGAGAATTTATGTTAGAGAATGTTTTGCCTATGTTTTCTTCTTTTTTTTGTAATTTATGTATTTATTTTTGGCTGCATTGGGTCTTCGTTGCTGCATGTGGGCTTTCTCTAGTTGTGGTGAGCGGGGGCTACCCTTTGTTGCAATGCGCGGGCTTCTCATTGTGGTGGCTTCTCTTGTTGCAGAGCACAGGCTCTAGGCACGCGGGCTTCAGCAGTTGTGGCTTGCTGGCTCTGGAGCACAGGCTCAGTAGTTGTGGCGCACAGGCTCAGTTGCTCCGTGGCATGTGGGATCTTCCCGGACCAGGACTCGAACCCGTGTCCCCTGCATTGGCAGGCGGATTCTTAACCACTGCTCCACCAGGGAAGCCCCTGCCTATGTTTTCTTCTAGAATTTTTATGGTTTCATGTCTTATATTTAAGTCTTTAAGTCATTTTGAGTTTATTTTTGTGTATGGTGTTAGGCAGTGTTCTAATATCATTGATTTACATGAGGCTGTCCAGCTTTGCCAACACCACTTGCTGAAGAGACTGTTTTTTCTCCATTGTATATTATTGCCTCCTTTGCTGAAGATTAACTGACTGAAGATGTGTGGGTTTATTTCTGGGCTCTCTATTCTGTTCCATTGATCTATATGTCTGTTTTTGTGCCAGTGCCATGTTGTTTTGATTACCATAGCTTTGTAGTATTGTCTAAAGTCTGGGAGGGTTATGCCTCCAGCTTTGTTATTTCTTGGGAGGTCCATCTTCTACCTGCCCATGCCTAGACTTGGCAAATGCTTCAGGGAGGAAAAAGCCTACCTGTCTCTGTTCACCTATGAAGTGTATATGCTGTTTTAGAATTTACTTCCCACAACTCTCATATGTCTTTTTAAAATATCTGATTTTTAGTTTATCCATTTTTTCTGGCTACTATGACAGGAACCATGGTCTACTGCAATATTTCATATCTTAACTGGAAGTATAAATGGCAGAATTACATTTTATATTATGTTTATGTACCCCTTCTATTTTATTTAATTGAGATTTTCTGGTAGAGACCAACTTAATTTTGTTTAGGGTGTGTCATATTTTAGAACCAATATTGTGACTTTTATCAGTGTATAACTGCTTTTGAGATCACTAATAGGTATTTCTCTAAGGGACAAATTATCTTACTGCTTCTATTTATCTTTTACTTTTAAGGGTAATGTTTTGTTGAGTCAGCATTAGCAAATATTTAACAGAGTGACTTTATTTACTACTGGAATCACCACAATAGATTACTAAAGGCAATGATAATTTTTTTCCTATTATTGTTTAAAGAAATCTTACTTATGGTTATTTGGTCAATAAACAGGGATTGTATTATCAATAAAAACAACATTTGCTGCTCCTAAGAGCTTCGTACTCATCACATCTAGGATTCCACTAGGTCTTAGAAGAAATGTTTTAGCTGCTAATCACTGTAAATCTCACCGTGATTGAGGTGGAGTACCAGAAGGTCTGTGTTTACCCAAAGTTCCAACTTAACATCCTAATGTGAAAGGCTTTGGGCTAAAATAGAATAGCTTGTAGTTAGCCAATACTTCAAGTAAGAATAACTTGAAAGTTGGATTTAAAAAATATATGTGAACGTATGAGAGTTGCAAAGGTAAATAGAGTTAAAGTCTTCAAAGGTTCTAGCATTATCCAGGAAGTAGTAAAAGAATTTTTACTGGACTCTAATTTAAGGATGAATGGTGTCATCTTTAGGATAACCACTCGGGATGGAAAGAGAATGCAAAACTACTGCATATCAAAAATGGGGAAAATAGAACAATAGGAAATTGAACAATTCATCTTTTTGATTAGTCCGAAAGAAGAAAAGATAGGAGAGAAAATGAGACATACAATAGATGGGACAAAGAAAAAGCAATAGTAATACGGTAGACATAAGCCCAAGTGTATCCATAATTACTTTAAATGTCTTTGGACTAAATACAAGAACTGAAAGGCATAAGTTTTCAGACTAGATATTAAAAAGTATATCCTGCATATGAAAGACACACCTAGATGAGGACAAAGAGAGAATGAAAGTAAATGGTTGGATAAGGAAATAATCATGCAAAATCTAACAACAATAAAAAAAAAACTAGTGTAATGGTTGATTGTACTAATATCAGACAACGTAAACTTTTATGGAAAAAAGCATTTCTATAGTTTAAAATATTTCATTGTCATAAAAGAATCAATCTACATGCAGGAATTTTAATAAAACTATTAAAAGTAGATGAGAAACATAAATACTGTTGTTTTATTTAATAATAACAAATAACTGTTCTATTTGTTTTGCAAAATTGTGAAAAGCACATTTTGCCCCATTTAGATAGGAAAAAAGGTCCATGAGTGCCATCTGACAGCAAGACCAAGACCTAGTTATTTAGAATACTCATAACTCTAACCAGTTATTTTCACACTTTGCTAAATCTTGGTCTTTCAATCAGGATAGGCTAGGTTATGCTAAAGAAACAAGCCCAACTATCATGGCTCAAAAGCATGAAAGCTTATTTCTTGCTCTGACAAAGCCTGTGGCCAGTCAAGGTGATTCTCCACGACCACAGTTGGCTCAGCATTCCTGGATGCTTCCATTTACAGCACTTCCATGTCATCTTGTACTTCCACAATGGCCACGGGTTGGGGGAAAGAGCTAGAGGGTCTCACACTGCTCCAGGATGGAAGGAACATGTGTCATTTCTGCCCACAATCCCTTGGTCAGAACCAATCATATGACCCTGCTCAATGACAGAGCGTACAAGGAAGTATAAACCTTCCATATTCCCAGAAGGAGAAGAGCATTAGGCTTATAGGTTAGGATCAGAAGTGTCTACTATAGCTGGAAACTCCTGTTTACATGTCTGAGGTCATGAACCTCCATAATGTCAGGGACCATGACAGTCCTGAAGAAAACAGGTATGATTTCTGTACCCCCAGCTGCTTCATCTCAGAGATTGATCTCATTTTCACCAAAGGAAGCACTGACTAAGGCCTGGGCACAGGGATGCAGCCCTCTCAACAATCCACTGCCTTTTAGCACTGCTCGGTTGATTAGCACAGGGAGTGCCACGTGAGACAGGAGGGAATCAGAGGCAACAGGACCAAAACCCCTCCATTTGGGAGTGCAGAGGTAGTAAGAAAGTAACAGCTATACTGAGCATTCTCCGGTTGTAGTACACCTCTGATACTGCACAAAATTATCCAGGTAGCCAGACATTGGGTTCTGCTGGCCCTTGACTAATTGGAGGTACAGGCTGACTGTCCATCTATATTTACATGATCTGATCTTGTTTCTGACTATTGTAGTCTACAGTGACACCATTCTGGATCTGACTCTTTCAACTACTTCAAACATAGTGGTCCACTTGGTCCTACACTGTAATGAACCCGTTAGCTCTTCCAGAGCCGGATGACCAAACTGCCTCCCCTGGCCAGGCTGCTGCTTGATCCCAATAAGACATTTCTCGAATCTTGGGCTAACGAAAAGATTGAAACATACTATAAGACAGAGCCTCTATAACAGGTTTGATCCATTTTAAAGTTATCTTTTCTCTGTTCTTTTCCTTTCCCTCTTTCTTTATTGACAGCAAAAACAAATTCTTGAAATATTTTTGCTTAAAAAAGACAGTACTGAGGGAATTCCCTGGCGGTCCAGTGGTTAGGACTCTACGCTCTCACTGCCAAGGGCCTGAGTTTAGTCTCTGGCTGGGGAACTAAGATCTCACAAGCCGTACCAGCGCGGCCCAAAGGAAAAAAAAAAAAAAACAACCAAACCAAAAAACCCAAAAAACAAAAAGACGTTGCAGAGCTTACAAACCCGATAGTGGTGTTTAGCACCCACCTCTAACAGAAGCCTTTGTTGCAGTGCTTGTGTTTGAGTGAGTGCATCCCAGGACACTTTCAAGAGTAGCTCCATTTTTTTTAAATTTCGAAAATCTCGCTCTTTCTCTCTCTGCTTACGGGAAAGTTCATCATGGTAGTTTTGCTTGTCAGTGAGACAGTTTCGTAAATTGAGATCCAAGATCCCTCTGTTCCGGGTAAAAAGAGAATATGAAAGTGATTTGTCATCAACTGCCCTTCATGTTTTTCAAGACAGTGTGCTCAGCAGGTGCATAAGGAACTATTTTCATGCTAGAAGCAAATTGTAAGTAATGCCCAAAGCAATTCTGTTTGCACGTTCTTGTCAGAGTCACAGCCACTAAAAAAAACCCCAAATGGAAGAGCAAATTGGCAGAGGCAGAAGTTTCTAGTCTCCCTGAAATTTTGCTTAAAAATGGAAAATAACACTCTGCCAGAGACTCACACCACAAAATTGCTCCCATTAGGAAAAAATCATGATTACCTCAGAATACAATAATTTTCAGGGAAAAAAGTCCCTCCATTATAGCACACTCCAGTGATAGAATTTCCCTGAGGCATGTTTTAGAAACTGAAAAAAATGCGATAGATTGTGTCCTTAAGTTTTTGGGCACAGGAAATTGAGGGCAGTGAAGAATAAAGGATGGAGAAATACTTTGAAATGCTTTATTTAATAATATATTTTTATTAATGGTAAAAATGTAAACTTCTATAAAAATGTTTATTGAATCAATATAAGTGTTTGAGATTATGTTTTGAATCCTCAAATACAAATTGAAGAAAATTTAGATGACAGAAACACATTAATATAACTAACCTTTCAGTTAGTGAAGTTGCTTCATTCTCTCTGGTTAATTCCAGTAGCTTGACCAACTGGTTATACTCTTGTTCTTTAATTTCAAGCAAGGCTCGTTTGCCTTCAACTTCCTTTATTGTGTCCTCCTTTTCTTCCATTACAGCGTTAATTTTGGTTTCAACTTTCTTTAGTGAGTCATTTAGCTCTTTGAGTTCATATTCCACGACCAGTTTTTTCTTTTCCATTTCTCTGTGAGGGATACATACATACACATATACATTTGTGCCCAACACACACATGAGTTTGCCTTATTTTGAGCCCAGGCTGTCTACCTATTTTTACTTTCTGACCAGGCAACAGAAGGGCTAGTCACAAATTCAGTGATCTCAGAAGTGGGGTGAAGACCACAGATGAGTGGGACTGAGGGGATATCTCCATTGAGTGCCACTGAGGGCAGGAATTTGTCCAGCCTCCCCACTTTCTCCCCAGATCCCCACTGCTACCGTCTCCTGGGATTCTGCCCTCATCCTGACCAGCCTCCCTGAATTGAGGTAAATTTCTCAACTTTGGTGCTAGTGGGCTTGGCTTTTAGAAACGTTACTAGCGTCTGCTGCTTTTTTTCTCTCTTCTTTTAAGATCAGTCACCAGAGCAATCATAGTACTTCTCCAGATTTTTGTATCTTCACTTATCTTTACCCTTTTCGGTTCCTCTAAACCTTGAGAATTCCTCAGTGACTTCTGCCTCCAAATCTGCTCTGAATGCTTGCGGGTCTTACACACGTGAATAGCTGGCAAGTGAAGAGTTACTGTCACTTGGGCTTTAGGCATCTGGCTGGCCAACATATATCTAGACCATGAAACTCTACACAGTTCCAATCATTTATTCCATACACAGATCTGTTAAAGTCAGTTGGTGTTCTCCATAGAGATATGATATAAAATTGGAAAGAGAATATTGTCCCAAAATTAAGACATAAATGCTAGGAATGACAGTAATGTGCTGCACTACATTCTCCTGAAGAACTTGATATATACAACCTAGACAGGGCCAAATGCAGATATTTCTAAAATTATAACAGTAATTCGATGTGTTCAGTGGTTAATATTCTTGTTTTAGCATGCACACATAACTTGGGGGAGCGTGGGCTGGGAGGGATAAAAAATAAAAGTAAGCCATACACTTTTTTGCGTGTTGTTTTTTCTATCTCTTTTCCAATTTGTACAGGAATGGATTGATGGTGGACCTCCTCAGCCTAGTAAAGAAATGCAACCATGTTAAATTATGTAGTCTTGGACCAGAAGCAGTCAAGCAAATTAAACAGGAAAGAGAAAAGAACTACGAGGTGTAGAATTCTTACTGTCTGTCCTGTACTATGCAGTGTGCTTTAATTATTCCATTTAATATTCATAATGACCTTACAAGATGGTAATGGTTGTTACCATTTTAAAGAGGAGCTAACTGAGTGTAACACATCCTCTGGGCGCTCTGCGTAGATTCCCTTTATGGAGGTACACCCATCGCTCAGAGGTTGCAGAGGCTGCTGGCAGCTCATGCTTGTTCTCTCCACAGGATTGCCATGGCTGGCAGAGCTGCCTTGTCGGGGGATGGGAGGTGGAAGGTGGAGGGGAGCAGGCTGTGACCCATGTGGAGATATAGCAGCCCATCCCTCTGCCTCAGGGTGGAGCAACCACTGCGGTGCAATTCATGGCATCAGGTTGCCAGGAGGGTTCTCCTGAAACCGAATTTTGGCGCGCTTCGAACCCCACCTCTAGCCTGTTTCCCTCGCTACCTTATGGGATTCTCCTTAGAGCTCCTGCTCAGTGAATACTTGTCTTAATCTCTGCTTCTAGGGAACCCTGCCTAAGACCGAGGCTAAGTGAAGGTACATAATTTTCCCAAACTCACACAGCTTGTAAATGGCAAGGCCAAGATCAGAAGCTCGTTTTGTCTCACGCCGCTTTGCACCGTGCTCTGTGGATTCGCGGAGGATTCACTTTTAGCCTCAAGGATCTTATGTATGTGGCAGGGGTTGTGGAAGAGCCCCTTCCTACCTGAGGATCACACTGGACTTTGGGGTCTGGCGTAACACAGATGCTTGGGGTTGAGGACATCCCTGCAGTGTGGTGCGTTTCTCCCTGGGATCTTGCTCAGTCTTGAGGCAGATCTAAATTTTGTGAGGCTGAAACTTGTACAATTTGGGGAGCTCTCTTTTTTTTTTTAAAGTATTATATATTTATTTATTTATAAAGTTGTTTATTTATTTATGGCCGCTTGGGGTCTTCGTTGCTGCGCACAGGCTTGTCTAGTTGCGGCGAGCGGGGGCTACTCTTCATTGTGGTGCGCGGGCCTCTCATTGCGGTGGCTTGTCTTGTTGCAGAGCACGGGCTCTAGGCACGTGGGCTCAGTAGTTGTGGCTCGCGGGCTCTAGAGCGCAGGCTCAGTAGTTGTGGCACACGGGCTTAGTTGCTCTGTGGCATGTGGGATCTTCCCGGACCAGGGCTCGAACACGTGTTCCCTGCCTTGGCAGGTGGATTCTTAACCACTGTGCCACCAGGGAAGTCCTGGGGAGCTCTTTTTAAGAAAAAGAATCAACAGTTATAAATGATACTTAGGTTCAGGACCTTGGTGGTGGTTCGTGCATGTGAAGCCTTAGTTTCATTGGGTTCCTTGTAAATTCACCCGTGCTCAGTGCCTGTGTTCTGGGTGGCATCTGGGTACATCTTGGCCGACTGCTCTGACTCTTAAGGAAAAGGAGGTCAAAGTGAATCATAACTGTCCTCTAAGCCAAGGTGTCTCAGATGTATTTTTTTTTTTTTTTTTTTTTTTTTTTTTTTTTTGCGGTACGCGGGCCTCTCACCACCGTGGCCTCTCCCGTTGTAGAGCGCAGGCTCAGCGGCCATGGCTCAGGGGCCCAGCTGCTCCGCGGCATGTGGGATCTTCCCGGACCGGGGCACGAACCCGCGTCCCCCGCATCGGCAGGCGGACTCTCAACCCCTGCGCCACCAGGGAAGCCCTCAGATGTAGTTTTAAGACATAAGTCTAGGTTACTTCGATTGTTTCGAGACCTATTATACAAAGGTTTCAAAATAAAATGAAAGTTAATTATCTCCTAAAACATAAATACAGGCCCTGCATCACTTTCACGGTGAGAGGGAAGTGAAGTGGAATCAAACAAAGAAGGATGCAGTAATAACAGTATACAAAAGAGGTTAGAACATTTGCTTGCTCTTGAAGGAAGTGACTGTGTTTGTGACACTCATTTCCAATATTGAAGAATGCTTGCTGAGGTTTAGAGAGGCCTTTTCCCCAGGTCAGGACTCCAATTTAGAGTGATGCTACCAAACACTCCAGAGTCTTTTGTGAATTCCCAGAGCCCAGGTTTAGTTTGATAGGATCAGTCACAATGCAGAACATTTCAGTGTGTGTGTTTTGGTCTTTGTCAAACATTTGCAGTCAATCTTCATACCCATGCCCCTTTATGTCCTTGCAGGCACAATGTTTAAATATTTATGAGCTGTGAGTAACATACCTTTAAGGTGACCTGAGATTCGAACAATTCTTCTAGTTCCTTCTGCTCCTTTAGTAATTGCTTTTGCTTGGATGTCAAATCTTCCCGTAAATTTTTAATTTCTAATTTCTTCTGTGTTACTTCCTTACGTAATTCTTCAGTGCTTTCTCTCAATATTCTCATCTTCTCCATTTCCTTTAAAAGTCATGAAAATTATCACATTATACAGAGTCTGAGCAAACATTTGTCTTCTTAAAAATCAAATTAAAAATAATTTTACTCACCATCTTGATTATATTTGTTTTGAGATTCATGAATGATTTCTTGCGCAGTTAAATGCAACTTATTATTTCCGACCTCTTCAATAAAGGCATGGCAATTATACTGCGTGTGTTAAACATTTCACATTAGATTTGAACTCATTTTTAAATTAATGCTCTTTTTTATCTTCCTACATTTTAAGTGTTTCCTTTTTCTGAGTTCATATTTATTTCATACCAAAAAGCGTTAGTAAAAATTCCCAGCCTTTTTTCTAGTAGCTTTGTGATTTGGCAACACCAGATGCAAATAATCTTTGAATATCAGGTTTATGGTTTTCCTGAGTCACACATGAGAATTAAAGATTAGGAAGTTTATATTTGGAATATCGTATCCTTGGCACTCCTTAATCCCCTGCTCTCTTATTAAGACTACTTCTCTAACTCAGGCACATTATCCCCAAATGCCCTCTGCCCCAGACTCCTAACAGGTCTTTGTTTCCCATGACTGATTTTCTGGGGAGTGTTTGACTTGTGAGAGAGAAGCCTTCTTATACTCAGAAGGTCCACACATTACTAATGACTTAGTGGAAGGATCCATTTAGCCTGCTCTGGCCTTTCTGCATATCACCCTCGTCCTCCTCCACTGTGGCTTCGAGGGTAAAATTGGTGATCCTATGGTCAGGAACTAAAATCCACAATGCTTTTTCCCACAGAATCTGTGTTGAAAATGATGGTTAGGAATACTTGTGTACTAGTATATAATATATACATAATTATATTAATATATAATATGATGTATCAATATATTCATACTCATATATATTATAGCATTTTACTCTATGCATATAGAGTAAAGGCATTTTACTCTATGCCTTGGAATTAGACCACCAACAACATACTTTTTAAATAGAACCATTTAGAAGGTGAAAGCAATGCAAAGTGTGATGATCTCTGTATTTACTTTCTATGATAGATTGCAAAAAAAGGGACATAAATTCCTCCTATTTTTGTTTGCATGCCTCTTTGCAATATGTCTTTGTCCTTATTCCCATTAAGAGGTAGGACCTATTTCTCTCCCCATTGATTCTAGATGTGACCATGCGACTTGCTTGGACCAATGTGATGTTACCAACAGTGATTTAAGCAGAGGCTTGAAAAGTGCGTGTGTTGGGGTTTGCCCTCTCTTGAGACTCTCTGTCTCTTTCCTGAGACTGGAAACCCTTCCACCGTCATGAGAGTAACCAGTGACATGTGACCTTAGACCAACTAGCGGCCCAACTGGCTGACGTATGAATGAAGCCATCCTAGGCCTTCCAGCCCCAAATGAGCCAGCTCAGACCAGAAGAATTCAGAACTGAGGAAAATAAGAAACGGCTGTTGTTTTAAACCACTATGTTTTGGGGCAGTTTGTTAGGCAGGAATGAATAAGTGATACACCTTTATAAAAAATTCTTGTAATAAGCTTGAGACAGTCAGGAAGCTATGAGAGTAATAGCTATAGCAAAAATAATGTTTTTAAGTGCCAACCATTTTTTCTTCTGAAAACAAAGCAGATATTGTCCAACTAAACATAACCTGAACTAGATGCCAAACAGCTAAATCCTGTAATAGGCACCACTTATGTTTACTGTAAAAGTTATGCAGATATTCCTTTCAGCACCATCCATTGTTAAGATTTCTGGGTCTTTCAAATGTTTCAGGGTATGGTTGTTGTGATAAACGTTAATATTTATCAAAAGGGATGTTTCAATCCAGCTGTATTTAACAAAGTCTAGATCATCTAAGACTTACTCCTGGCTTAGGTATCTTCTCGATTTCCTTCATTATGAGGCTTTTCTCTTCCATTAAGCTGCAAAACAAAAACAACTTTGACAAAGTACAAAAAAGTAAACTCTTTCCACAGTAATAACTTTCTATTTTCTCTTCTCAGAATGCACTCCCAGGTGTGTTTGCCAGACCTGGTGTCCATCCTTTGTGATGGCTTCACTGAGTCCCACAGGCCCATTTAGGTGCTCCCTCCCCAGTCCTGCCTCAACACTGTACACACACCCATCAAAGCAGTTCTCTCATCATATTGTACCTGCTTGGGAGCACGAACTGTCCCCCAGACTCAAGTTCCTTCAGGCGGGCTCTGGACTTTTTCTTTTATTTGCAGTAAACTAGTACCCGCCTGGATTACTGCTACAGCCTCTACTGCTTTCATCAAATTATCAGATCCCACTAGCCAGTAGGTCTAAAGATGCATGCATACCAGGTTTATTTTTATGAAATTGTATTTGCAATAAAGTAAATTAACATTTGTGTAATAAGTATGCACCACGTGGAATTTAATATAGGTTAGTTGTGTGGGGCACAGGCTGAAGTTGAAGTTTTTCAGAGTTTTGGACACTTACACCTTTCCTTTTAGAGCTTGCGTATAAATTGCTATTTTACTTCCAAGCTGTTGATCCTACGCCTCAGCCGTGTTGCCACCAGGGGGCGGTAGTGTGCTGCCATCTCTGGATTGTAAAGACCACCTGAGCGTCCCTGAGTTTCAAAATGGTGATGTGAAACTCTCCCACAAGATAAGGCTTACAGTCTTTTCTTTAAATATAAAATGATATTTTCTTAAACAAACATAAAATGGATAATTCTTTAGGACATTTTAAATTACATTTCTGTCATCCGTTTTCTCTCTCTCTCTCTCTCTCTCTCTCTCTCTCTCTCTCTCTCTTTTTAAAATCTTTATTGGAGTGTAATTGCTTCACAATACTGTGTTAGTTTCTGTTGTACAACCAAGTGAATCAGCCATATGCATACATATATCCCCATATCCCCTCCCTCTTGAGCCTCCCTATCCCACCTCTCTAGGTCATCGCAAAGCACAGAGCTGATCTCCCTGTGCTATGCAGCTGCTTCACACTAGCTAACTATTTTACATTCAATAGTGTATATATGTCAATGCTACTCTCACTTCGCCCCAGCTTCCCCCTCCCCTGCCCCGGGTCCTCAAGTCCATTCTCTATGTCTACATATTTATTCCTGCCCTGCCAGTAGGTTCATCAGTGCATCAGTGCCATTATTATTTATTTTTTTTAGATTCCATATATATGTGCTAGCATATGGTATTTGTTTTTCTCTTTCTGACTTACTTCACTCTGTATGACAGACTCTAGGTCCATCCACCTCACTAGAAATAACTCAATTTCGTTTCTTTTTATGGCTGAGTAATATTTCATTGTATATATGTGCCACATCTTCTTTATTGATTTGTCTGTCGATGGACATTTAGGTTGGTTCCATGTCCTAGCTATTGTAAATAGTGCTGCAGTGAACATTGTGGTGGTACACGTCTCTCTTTGAATTATAATTTTCTTAGGGTATATGCCCAGGAGTGTGATTGCAGGATCATATGGTAGTTCTATTTTTAGTTTTTTAAGGAAGCTCCATACTGTTCTGCATAGTGGCTGTATCAATTTACATTCCCACCAACAGAGCAGGAGGGTTCACTTTTCACCACACCCTTTCCAGCATTTATTGTTTCTAGATTTTTTGATAATAGCCATTGTGACCTGTGTGAGGTGATACCTCATTGTAGTTTTGAGTTGCATTTCTCTAATAATTAGTGATGTTGAGCATCTTTTCATGTGCCTCTTGGCCATCTGTATGTCTTCTTTGGTGAAATGTCTATTTAGGTCTTCCGCCCATTTTTTAATTGAATTGTTTGTTTCGTTGATATTGAGTTCCATGAGCTGTTTGTATATTTTGGAGATTAATCCTTTGTCTGTTGTTTCATTTGCAAATATTTTCTCCCATTCTGAGGGATGTCTTTTCGTCTTGTGTATGGTTTCCTTTGCTGGGCAAACGAAGAGTGTTTTTCCTGTGTTTTCCTCTAAGAGTTTCATAGTGTCTGGTCTTACATTTAGGTCTTAATCCATTTGGAGTTTATTTTTGTGTATGGTGTTAGGTAGTGTTCTAATTTCATTCTTTTACATGTAGCTGTCCAGTTTTCCCAGCACCACTTATTGAAGAGGTTGTCTTTTCTCCATTGTATGTTCTTGCCTCCTTTGTTGTAAATTAGGTGACCATATGTGTGTAGGTTTATCTATATTTCTGTTTTTGTGTCAGGACCATACTGTCTTGATTACTATAGCTTTGTAGTATAGTTTGAAGTCAGAAAGCCTGATTCCTCCAGCTCCATTTTTCTTTCTCAAGATTGCTTTGGCCATTCAGGGTCTTTTGTGTTTCCATACAAATTGTAAATTTTTTGTTCTAATTCTGTGAAGAATGCCACTGGTAGTTTGATAGGGATTGCATTGGATCTGTAGATTGCTTTGGGTAGTATAGTCATTTTCACACTATTGTTTCTTCCAATCCAAGAACGTAGTATATTTCTCCATCTCTATGTCATCTTTGATTCCTTTCATCAGTGTTTTATAGTTTTCTGAGTACAAGTCTTTCACCTCCTTAGGTAGGTTTATTCCTAGGTATTTTATTCTTTTTGTTGCCATAGTAAATGGGATTGTTTTCTTAATTTCTCTTTCTGATTTTTCATTGGTAGTGTATAGGAATGCCAGAGATTTCTGTGCATTAATTTTGTATCCTGCAACCTTACCAAATCCATTGATTATTTCTAGTAGTTTTCTGGTGGCATCTTTAGGATTCTCTATGTATAGTATCATGTCATCTGCAAACAGTGACAGTTTTAATTTTTCTTTTCCAATTTATATTCCTTTTATTTCTTTTTCTTCTCTGATTGCCGTGGCTAGGACTTCCAAAAGTATGTTGAATAAGAGTGACGAGAGTGGACATCCTTGTCTTGTTCCTGATCTTAGTGTAAATGCTTTCGGTTTTTAACCATTGAGTATGATGTTCACTGTGGGTTTGTCATATATAGCCTTTATTATGTCGAGGTAGGTTCCCTCTATGCCCCTCTTCTGGAGAGTTTTTATCATAAATCAGTGTTGAATTTTGTCAAAAGCTTTGTCTGCATCTATTGAGATGATCATATGGTTTTTATTCTTCAAGTTGTTAATATGGTGTATCACATTGATTGATTTGCATATATTGAAGAATCCTTGCATCCCTGGGATAAATCCCACTTGATCATGATGTATGATCCTTTTAATATGTTTTTGGATTCTGTTTGCTAGTATTTTGTTCAGGATTTTTGCATCTGTGTTCATCAGTGATATTGGTCTATAGTTTTCTTTTTTTGTAATATCTTTTTCTGGTTTTGGTATCAGGGTGATGGTGGCTTCGTAAAATGAATTTGGGAGTGTTCCTCCCTCTGCAGTTTTTTGGAAGAGTTTGAGAAGGATTGATGTTAGCTCTTCTCTAAATGTTTGATAGAATTTGCCTGTGAAGCCATCTGATTTTTTCTTTTTTGTTAAGAAACATTGACATTTTTCCTTTAAAAGATGTATACTTTTATTTATAGAAATACATCATTCATAATCCCACACCTCTCATACCACAATTGATCATTTTTATTTTCCTTATATATTTTAATGAAATTATATTAAATATGTATATATTATTGAATCCATTTTTACCTAACGTGTAATTAAAATAGTTCCCCAAGTTGCAAAACGGACTTCATAATTAATAGTTTAATAGCTAGTTTCAAGGTTTTCTAGTGGGTGGATGTACCATAATAAAATAATCCTTAATATTGACACTATCTAATATATACTGAACCTACTATATGCCACGGTCTTCACAAACATCATTTCTAAACTGCAGATCCTTTCTCAGTGGCTATTGTTACCTTCAGTGTACAAATGAAGAAACTGAGGAGTTAGGCACCTCTTCCAAATTCACCGGTCAAGGCTGAAGTGACTATCAAACCTAGCTCTATCTGACTCCAGGGTGCTTTTCAGTATCAAGCTCCCTCTGGAATACATTGCTATTGAAATATTCCCCTATTTTTTAGAAGTTAGATTGCTTTAGATTTTTTGCTTTTATAAATAATAATGTAAGAAACATCTTTATGCATTGTCTGTTTTCTCATTTTGGGTTCTCATTTTTGCGTGGCATCGCTGGGATGAAAAAACGTTATTGTACGTGTGCTTCTTGATATACATAAACCTGTAAACTTTCAAACTGACATTAAAATCTACATCTGACATTTTCAGCTTTTCTGACTAAGGGGTGGTTCAGTGTCAGAGCTCCTCAGGATTCATTCCTTTTCTACAGCAAGAGTCCGAACTGAAACCATGTCATCAAAGGGTTCTGGTTTTAAGGACTTGTGGGTGAAGAGGGACTGCTGGAAGCCCTGTGTGCTGCCAAGCGGGGAGAGGCGTCATCCACATCAGGAGTAGAACCAGCCTGAATGGGTGGAAGTTGTAAGAAGGGAGATTTCTGAACCAATACAAGCGAAAGCCATCTAAGAGTCAGGCTGCCCGAAGCTGGGCTGGGCTGGGCTGGGCTGGGCTGCTGTGGGAGGCTGTGAGCCCCCATCGCTGGAGGTGCTGGAGCACAGACTGAGTGGCCACTGAGAGAAGCCTCAGGGGATTCTTAGAGTAGTCAGTGCTGAGGACCGCTCTGTGGACCCACAGTTCTCAATCTCTGACACGACTCAGAATCACACAGGAAGTCTGTAAGCAATTCAAACCTTGCCTTGAGTGGGGAGGCCCGGACAGAAAGTGGAATCGTTAGTTGTAGGGTTGGATCTGCCTTGTAAACGTGTATCTTGGGTGTTTCTCTCTCAGTTATGAGGACTATGCGCTGCAAAACCTGTTCTAAGCTCTCTCCGTTCTTGGTTGGCACAGGGGGAGCAGGAAAGGTTTGGTTTTTTTTTTTTAATGTTTAGAAGGTAAAATCTGCTCCAGCTGTGAGTTGTTCCTTACTACTAATCCGGATGCACTGTATGGCCCTCTGTCGTATTCTAACTTTCTGGAATTCCAGAGACATCACTGAAATAATCCCTCTGTTCCTTTCTTACCGGATCTGTTTGTTTCTTGGTTCCAATTGTGCTGTTACTGTTGGACTAAGAATGGAAAATGACTGCTAAACCCCTGGGTGAGCACCAACAGGGAAGCAGCTGTGGCAGAGGAAATAGTTACCAAGGCCATGGTCACACTGTGATGGTCCTGCACACGTGCAGCACACGTGTCCCCCTCTCCACGTCCACACCCATGACAGACAGCACTGACCGACCACGACCCTGTTTCCCCAGCTGATGGAGACTTGTCAGAATATATCAGATTTAGCATGAGAGACACAATTGATTTGCCGTCCAAATCTCAGGACTTAACTAGTAAGCAGAGAAGCCCCCCAAAACGTAACAAAGTGAAGGCAAGGAAAACCTTGAAAAGAATACTAAAAAGTCTTTTCGGGGAAAGTTTTTGGAAAGATAATGAATTCTACTTTGTTTCTAAAATAAGTTCTCAACAGTATTTATTTAATCACTTCATTACTTATTTGTAATGTATTTACTTAATTTATTTAAGTAAGTTACATATTCTTTCCTGAACTGCATATTTATCAAGAGATCATCTATGAATATTAATCCCAAACCAGGAACTGTTGTAACAGATTTAATTATTAACCAGTCGTGTAATTATGCTCGCCATTAGCATTTAATAGGAGTTTATATTATGTGAAAACATAAGAAAATCAAATTATAGAGGAATATCTTTTCTCTAGCATATGTGAACAGTATCTTGTTCTTAGTAGCTGCCAGTGAGTCAGAAGTTCCTAAAGATGCTGGGGTGGGGGAGTGCTAGTTATTTGGGCTTCTGTTATTCAGGCTCTGAATAAAATGAGATTTTGTTATGCTGATTTGAAAAATATCATCTGAATATTTGGATGAATAGTTTTTTTTCTTTTCTTTTCCCCCTCCCTGGCTTAGTTTCTTTATTTTTATGTGGGGATGGAAATATCTACTTTTTTCCTGGGGAGGAAGTGTTGAGTGAATTTGTTTCCATACCATGTAATGTTAAGCCAATGAAGTATACAGCCTATAATTCTTTCCTGGTATTTCTTTTGGTATCACCATTATTTTTATGAAAATAAGTTTGTTAATTCTTGGGCTGCTAGTATTTGAGAATGCAGGGGAGTTTGCGTAAGCTACAGTATAACATGTTAACAAATCCAACATGAATACACACTAAACATTTCTGCAAATGTTAATTTTGAATGTCCTTGTTTACTGTTGGTCACTATGTACAGTCCTCCACCTCCAGCTCCATCCCAAGCAGCTCAGTGAACAATTTGCCTGTCTATACCTAAAAGGCAAGAGTTCTGGTCTTTTTTTTTTTTTTTTTTTCTTCTCCCCTTGGCAGGAATACTTGGAAATTTTAAACAACTTAAATATCAACTGACTTATGGTCCTCTTACCCTTTCGTGGAAATGTCAAGCATTCATATTTTCAGTACTAATGAACAGCCACCTATTGTTTTAATTTCATTATTTTCTCAACTGAAAGAGTGCTTACAGGGCACTGAAATAGTTAGGCTTTCTTTCTACAGATCTCACTGGTGAGCCTGAAACAAGTTTAGACTGAAAGACAAAGAAGGACTCAGATTTCTTTCCCCCTGAATATAATTCTCCTGATTAAGCTAGTCTTCTTCTTCCCCCGGTTGAAATAATAGGCCCCAAAGAGAGGATTCAAAACCAGGGTGGGCAAAGTCCTCCAAAGGTCACCGAAGTCACTCGCTTATCTCTTGGCAGGACTGAGCTACATTCACTCTGAGGGAACTCTACCTACTCTTAAAAATAGCCAGAGAAAGTTCTGTCACCTTAAATGGTAACAAATTCTAGGAGTGGTGGTTTGGCTTTCTCTCCGGTACCCAGGCACAGCACAGAGCACAAAACCTGGATTTTGCAGTTGTTTTGAAATTCAATCTAAATAGTGTGATTTGCTGAACAAACTCTTTCACTGACTTGCTCTTCACAGGAGGAATGTTAGAAGAGATTTTAGAAATAACATTTATCCCTTCTAGCAATACATTTCTGCTGTAGTTCGCTGAATGACATCCTCCAGATTTGGATAAGTGAATGTGTCTTCCAAAAGGGTATCACTTTCTTCCTGGATCCTAAGGAATAGTCTGGTAATAGGAGAATAGGGTTGACTATGTGGTCCCCATTCCTATATTAGAAGAATCAAGTGAAACAGATGTGACCCTCCATTCACATACAGCTTGTTTGGCAAGTGCTTGTGGGGTACCGGCCATGCAGACATAGGATCTGATATCGCAAGAGGGTAAGGGGCCACCACCAGGGCTGGAAAGGCGGAGAGTGTGTGCCAAGTCCTGGTTCTATGGAGTGTGTTCTTTGGCTGCAGCTCCTGATGGGTATGGCTTTCCTGACACACGGAAACCACTACAGGGATCTCCTCTCCCTGAGAGCGTCTCCCTGTCACCTGAGCTTCTTACTGCAAGTTGTGTAACCTTCTTTTTCAGGGACTGCCTGTTCTAGGGAATCAAGGAAAGAGCTAGGCTTGTCGTCCTCTTAACACTGCTCTCTCATACTCTACCTAAAATTCCTTCTTCAGTTAGTCTAATTTTTCTCATTTCGTTTATGTGGAAACACCTCTGCTTGTATCTGTCTTCAGCGAGCTTGAGAGAATCATGTACTTACCTATTCAACCTGTACTGATTATGGAACTCTCTTTCCTCCACTGCACTGTATTCATTTTGATACTTGAGAAGTTCTTCTCTCATTTTGGAGACCTCGGTGGTGAATGCCTGTGGAAAATTATCAGCCTGCTTCAGGTGAAACTCCTGCTGTTGTATTTGCTCAGTGAAATGTTTGGCCTCCTGTAGCAGTTGGACCTCTGACTCTTGCATGCTGGGTCCCATAAAAACAGAGATTTGCATAATGAGAAGTGTACACCTTCAATACCTTTAGTAACTCCTGTGGGGAGGGTTCTAGCGAGGAGTGGAGGGAGTATGTCCACACTGCTGCCCCTGTTCCTTCCATTCCTAGGTTCAATTCAATTCAGTGGCATTTTTGTGCCAAGTCTTGCACTAGGTACTAGAGGCAAATGGAGCTCACAGTCTAGCAGAGGGGAGCAGACGTGAATAGGCAGAGGGAATACTAGCTGACAAGTGCTACCGCTAGTGTCTTGATCAGGAAGGTGGGAGATGACAGAGAAAGGCTTAGTTGGATGGGAATGTGATGTTTGCACTTGACATTAAAGAATGATCATGACCTTCCAAGGGTGGGAAGAATAATAATGAAAAGAGTGGGTCCTCCCTCCAGCTGCCCCAGCAACCCTGGCTTTCTCGAATTCTTGGACTCTCATGACCTGATTGAAGGAAAACCTTTTCTTCCTTAGTGATAAGAAAAGACAGTACGTTTTCTAATGACACTTTGCTAGGAAACTAGGAAGAAAAATTCTCCTGTAAAATTATGGACTTCAGTTAATTTACAGATTTCTGATCATAACATCAGTGCCTGGCTACAGCTGGACGTGAATGTCAGAGCAGAGGGCGATTCCTACAACTCCAGTTATATTCTATGGCTTTGGCTTTATCTTGGGAAAAGGGTTAAGCATCTGGCTAGAGGCAGAACTGAATGAACATAGAAACTGGACTTAATGGAATCTCCAGTAACCTTCTAGAAATCATTCACCTATGCTGCATCATACGCTAACATCAGCTCCAGCCTTACCGGCAGCCTTGATTTATCTTTCTCAGAAACCCAACTTCCTCACATTTGCCATCTCTCCTGTTTGGAAGCAAGACCCTGCCAGTTCCTGTTTTAAAGGCAGCTCTGTGTGTGTGTGTGTGTGTGTGTGTGTGTGTGTGTGTGTGTGCGCGCGCGCACGCGCGCTCCCCAACAACTTTCCTCACCGGGAGAAATCTTCAGGTTTCTGCTCATTTGCAGAGATGCCCAATCACTTAATCAAGCCTGTCTCAACTGAAGTTACCAGCCCCACCCATTTTCTCAGGCTTCAATATGTCACTTGCTCAACAGCAGAACATTTATTGGGACATCCTATGCTCCAGGCGCTATGTTAGGTACCAAATAGCAAAAACAGCTATAAAGATAATAGATGCAATTTCCGTTAATGAAAGCTGGAGTTATTTCTTACAGTTCAATTTCCTTGTATATACTTTGTAAATCTGAAGTTACCTCATGTCCTTAACATGAGTCTTCAACTATGGAATTGTAAGGCATTGGCTTGGGCCATAGTGCCTGTTTTCCCTCAGAAAGTGGGTGAACAAGGTGGTTAGGGTTCCAGCCAGAAGACATGTGGTAACTTACATACATGGACTTGAAATATAGTGTCAGCAGAAGAGAATTTAACAACTCTTATAATGTGGTTTCTATGGAAGACTCATTCAATTTCAGTCCAGCATTTCTAGCCTATATCTGCCCTGCTACAGCCCCGGCAGCAAGAGTAAAGAGTCGATATCTTCATGCCTCTCCCACCCACCAGGCAGTGGGGTGGGAGAGAGTGGTGGGTGTTGGTTGTAATCACAAAAGAGGGAACTAAGGGGTCAGGAGGGGGTAAGATGTGGTAGCAGAAGGGAAGTAATGGTTTTGCAACACAGCCATAGCCTTGGTCCTGCATGTCTCTCTGACACTGGAGGTTGGTTAGGAACGGAGAGGGAGCTGAGTGCGTATGGGGTGGAGTCAAAGTGAAGGGAACGTAGGGATGCAGTTCTGCTCTTCTCCTTCACTCCTCCCTCAGGCTCCCATCCTCAGAGTAGCCGAATGCATGAGCAAGAAAAGAAGTAGGAGTAATGGTTGGAGATCGGGGGAGAGGATGGCTGGGGAATCACAGGATGGAGTTTCCATTCACTGTGTCTCTGCTTGGATTTTAATGAAGATGTCATGCAAAGCTATGAGGCAGAAGGCGGGGAAAAGGAAGAAGGAGGCTTGGGAGTAGCAGCGGAACAGGGTTTCCCCTTCTTTCTCACTCTCCTTCCCCCTTGATTCCCAGTGGCTGATGGCAGATGCTTAGGAAACCTTGTTGAATTATTCTGTTGAAACCTCGTCTTCTGACCTCTGCTAATTAGGACTGGGCTAAGGCGAGTAGCCAGGGATAGGAGGAACAGGTGAGAAGTAAAGACAGGAATCTCAGCAGATATAGGCTGGGCTTGTCACAGAACCTACACCTCTGAGTGATGAAGAAAGGTGGGGAGGAGAGAATCTTACAGGAGTGTGCTGTAGCAGAGAATGTCAGGGCCTCACCGAAGTCCCCTTGGCACACTCTAGGGGTCACCTGTAGCTTCGATGGACAGTTATCATATATAGCAACAGCATCTCTATGCCTCTGCCTGAGAGCTTTCTCTGGCCAATGGAACTTCTTGACTTCTCACAGGGTAAGCTAGAAGTGCCAGGAGCTCGCCTACCCAGAAGCAATCTTTGATCAACGAAGGATGGAAATGAGTGAACAAATATGCCAGCGTCCTCACCCTTCAGTGGGAGAGCTCTGAGGTGTCTTCTACAGTCGCTCAGAGAGTCTTCAGTGAGACTGAGCCCCAGTTGCCTGCAATGTTAACCTGAAGATTAACACACCCCCAGCCGGATAGCACCCTTCCCCATCTCACTTCCCCACTGTCTCACAATAATTTCTGGTATACTTCTTAAAACGCTTGAACTCAAATCTTTGTCTCAGAGTCTGCTTTTGGGAAAATGAAAAATAAGACAGGTCCCACTACAAGTAAGAAGTAGAGATGTGAGTAGAGGTGTCTTCACGCCGGTAAATAGCATACCTTTTCACGGTATCATGCAGTAAGGTGTACTTGGCTTTTAACTCTGCCATCCTGGTTCCAGGAAGTTTCCCCATAGCATGTAACTAGCAAAGAGAACACAGGAATACAGGACCACTATTAGCCATCACCTCCTTTATGCTTTAAGCAGAGATAAAATGGGTATTTGGATGTACCATAAAATCTTTCAGTTAAACATTAGGAAACATATGAGGCAATAAGGCTTATTAGAAAGATGGTAGGTGTTCAGAGAAAATGGTTCTAGTTCCGTTCTTCTCTGAGTTCTTGGGCGAGTTCTTTTACCTCTCTAGATGAAGGCTGTGATTTCTTCATCTGTAAATCGAGGGAAGGAATTGAGTGAAATTCTTTCAGTTGTAAAACAACCGTATTTCTAGGTTTAGCAAACAACCTACAGAGTATAGATGACTAGGATGGCTATTTGTAAGGTGAGAGAACTAATAATTATTGAGCATCTTTTATGAGCAACTGTTGTACATCAGTTATTTTATTCCTGAAAATGTTTTGTGAACAGGAATTATCTCCATTTCAAACTAAAGTTTAGAAAGGTTAAGTAATTTGTTTAAAGTTAGAGAGCTAGTTAAAGGCAGAGTCAGGATTTAAACCCAAGTGGTCCAGCTCCAAAAATCCATGATCATTCCTCTGTACCACGATGCCTCTGCCTCTGCTGTCAAAGAAACATGAAAATTTATCTGGTACACAAAGTGATTGTATTTATTCCTTTTTCATTTCTGGCAAAAGAACTTTTGATTTACTCTCTGAGTTAGGTGATAAGTAGCTAACAGACATCATAACACAACATCAAACACTAGTGTTACCATAATGCAATGAGCATTTGCATTAGGTTGAACTTAACTGGACTGCTGGTGACATGGCAACAAAAAATAGAACTAAAGATAAGATTTGGGTTTCTCAATGCCCTGTTGTTCTTAGCTCAGAATATTTCTTGAGTCCATCCACTTTCCTCTCCCTTCCCTATCCCGCCAGTCTTGGTCACACCATCTCTCAGCCGGACTACAGCGAAACTCCAACCGCCCCCTCCCCATCTGTGTTTCCACTCAGGGCCCCTATCCATCTACTTCCCATGGAGATCATTTTAAAAAATCAAACATGCTCTTGTTATGCTTGGTGCTCAAAACTTTTCAAGTGGAATAGAATTCAAGACCCTCGGTACAACCCCTGAGGTCCTGTCTGACGCTGCTTCCCTCCCATCAGCCCCTTTTCACAGCACCGTCTTCCAGCTCCTACTGCTGCAGCCACACCGGCCGCCTTCTGTTTCCATAAACGCATGAACCCCTTTCCTTCCTCAGGCCTCTGCATTGGCCATTCCTCATTCCCACCCTCCTTCACTCCAACTCTTTCTTCGTACCTCAGCTTCAATATCCATAAAAAGGCCTTGAAAAGCTTAAAAGTCCATAAAAAGGCCTTCTCTGAAGTCTATATCTAAGACGGATACCCACATACACCGCACCCCCCAGACAACTCTGTACTTCATAACGTAACATATTACCGGCTGTAATAGTACATTTATTTATTATGATCAAAAGAATGTTATTCCTCAGCTGGTATAAAGCCCGGTGAGGAAAGGGCCTGGGTTACCCTGTTCTTCACTGTATCCTCAGCCAGTAGAACCCCAGGCGCAGTGTAGGTGTTTGGCATATACGTGCTGAGTGAGCAAATGAATGAATGGAACCGAGAACATGCAAGTGCCTGAGTCTACAGAGTGGGGTTTCATGGTTTCTCTACCAGAATCAGGGTAGGAAAACATTGTTAAATGCACTGTGCAACCATCTCTTTGTGAAAGTATCTGGGATCTTTCACGAGGGCCCTACAAGCTGGTGCCAGGCCTGGGTTCCAGTCCCACAACCCTCTTTTTTATGTATGAGTGAAATATGGGGAACAGGATATTTAAAACCTTTGAGGAGGTTCCACTTCTCACTATATAATTTATGTGTAACTTCTTGTTTTTTTTTTTTAACATCTTTATTGGGGTATAATTGCTTTAAAATGGTGTGTTTCTGCTTTATAACAAAGTGAATCAGTCATACATAAACATATGTTCCCATATGTCTTCCCTCTTGCGTCTCCCTCCCTCCCACCCTCCCTATACTTCTTGTTTTTAATTTAATTTAATTTGTTATTTTTTTTTGGCTGTGTTGGGTCTTCATTGCTGTGCATGGGCTTTCTCTAGTTGTGGCAAGCGGGGGCTACTCTTTGTTGTGGTGCATGGGCTTCTCATTGAGGTGGCTTCTCTTGTTGCAGAGCACGGGCTCTAGGTGCGTGGGCTTCAGTAGTTGTGGCTCACAGGCTCTAGAGCGCAAGCTCAGTAGTCGTGGCGCACACGCTTAGCTGTTCCGCAGCATGTGGGATCTTCCCAGACCAGGGCTCGAACCTGTGTCCCCTGCATTGGCAGGCGGATTCTTAATCACTGTGCCACCAGGGAACCCCCCCATGTGTAACTTCTTAAGTGTTGAGTTGCTGTTGGTGGGTTGACCTAATGTTAGATTTTATAGATATTTAATTAAACACATTTATTTTGGTTCTGCGGTTTTCTTTCTGAATTTTTGAGCCAATACATAATTTATTTTGTATCACAAACATTGTCATTGGCTCCTAAAAAGGGTGTAGGACATAGGCACTGTACCTTTAAAGTCTAACTGGTTAAAAAAAAAAAATCTTTTCATATGGACACTCTTAAAGGAGAAAATTAACTGGGAAAAGGTTGTGTGTGTGAGTGTGGGCTTATATGAGTATGTGTGTACTAGGAAGGCCACATGGGAGCCAGCCTTGTAACTAGCCAACAAACTAGCCTAGTAAGATAGCCACTGGAGGTAAGCCATTGGGTAAGGTAATTATGGAATCACATGTTTAGAAACACATATAGTATTTTGTTTTAAGGCTGAAGAGACCATTACCTTCCACCAACTGCCCTGCACAATGGAAACAAGTGAACTGACATAGGGCCTCCCTACAGTAGCCCACAGTTCAAGGAGAGAGACACAAAAGAAATTACAGAATGCTTAAAACTACACTCAGTAGTTTTATTATTCATAAAAAAGCATATTTGGTATTTTGCAATTATTTTCTTTATATTGTAAGTTAAAGCAAATAAGTACAATTATAAATTATAGACCCTTTCCAGGGGGCGGAACTTCCAGAATGGTAGTGTGAAGAGCTCGATGAATCCTCTCTCTCAAAGAAACATTGATCAAACTGGTCAGAATTATCTAAGACAACCATTTACGGTGTCTGGAAGTTGACCTAAGGGTGTGCAAGAAATTGAGAGGCATTTATTTAACAAAAGCTACTGAAACTCACTAAGAAGCGTGGGAGACTGTGGCATTTGCCCCATGAGCTGCATCCATCACCCTTAGCTCCCAGTTGTGTAAGAACTATTCCGGGCAGGGTTGGCGGCCAATGAAGAGCCCACTGCCCCCAGCTTCCTATTCCTGAAGATGCATTCAGGCGGGTGGGGCAGCCCCAGAAAACTGCTGCACTCCACCTCCCCTCCTGCCCAGCTCCGTTTGTGAAAGAACTTCACCGGGGGGCAGCTGCAGCCGTTCAGTAGTGCCCACTCCCCACTCCCCAAGCTCCTGCTTTCCAAGGAGTCTCTGGGCAGGCGTGGCAACCTAGGAAGATCAGAGTCCCCTAGCACCCCAGCTTCTGCTGATCAAGTCCTGCCTGAGAATGCTCACTTTACTTGGAACAGTGTAGACTATTCATGTCCCAGAGCATTGTCAAAAACAATAGCTATCACAGGAATGAACAGTAAGAGGAGGCTCATAGCTTGGTGATACCGGTGGAGGCAGATCAGCAGTTTAACAGAGAAATCGTGGCCAGAGACAGTCAAAGAGGACCCTGCTAATATCACAATCAGTACTGGTGGTCGAGAAGGCTGTGGAAAAGCTCAAGGCTGTGACCTCCCGGGCATGACCAGAGAGGGTACTTCCAAGCTATCAGTCGCTGAGCTAAAGGTGGGGCAGATGTGTAAACGCCCTGAACCTTGAAAGTGGTCCCCAAGCCACATACAGACTCAGTGGAAAAGGATGAAACCTTTACTGGCTCGGGAGGCTTAAATACAATCTCTGACTAATCAATGACTGACCAAGCTACGGAGCACGGCACCCAAGAAGCCAAACTTAATAAAAACAAGGAAAGATTAACACAGAAACAACAGGGGCTGCACACTACGGAGGATACACTTCAGAATTAGTTCAGCCAAGTCACTAAACAAATAAACGTTTGAACAGCAATAACAAAGACAAAACAGCAACAGGAAGAAGCCTGGGGAGGATCAGAATCCGAAGTTGCTCCAGCGTTATCCAAAATGTCCAATATTCAACAAAAAATCATGAGACGTGCAAGGAAAAAAGATTGGAAACTGCTTTGGGTGTGTAGACGTTGGACTTAACAAAGACTCCAAAGCAGCTATTATAAATATGTTGAAAGAATGAAAGGAAACCACATTTAAAGAATTAGAAGTGATTATGATGACAATTCATCAAATAGAGACTATCAATAAAGTACTGATCTCGGATAAGAACTAAGATTTTTAAAATGATGTCCTTTGGGTAGTAAGAATGTATGGTTTTTATATTTTTATTTTTCCTTATCTGTATTTCCTGATTTTCTCCAGTGTATACATAGTACTTTTAATAATACAAGGCTGTTAAAATATGCTTGAAAACTCTTGCTGTAAGCAATAGGAATTCAGAGCAGAATTTCAAACTGCAGAGTACTGTGATCAGATCCTAGTGGCAGATACAGCCAAATTCTAGCTCAGACTTTTTGCAAACTCAGCTGTATTTTCCCTAACTTGAGTCTCATCTGAAACAGCAGTAGTTCCAAGCTTGATGGCAGGTGGGCCAAGGATGCCTGTTGGCAGGTTTTATGACCACAGAAAAAGCAGGAAGGTGGAGAGATTTCCTTTCCTATTTGCTATTTCCATCACTCCACCAGCCAGATTGCCTTTGGTACCCCAGAATCTGGAAGAAAGCTGACAGGGCAAAACATCTGATATGCCTTTGTAGTTTTTACATAACTTGGAAAAGGTGAAGTCGTAGATGTTCGGAAAGAGGACTGATAACCTATCTTTATTTGGTCTACTCTACTAAAAACAAATCTCTTAAAAAGAAAAAGATTCAATTCTAGTAGATGAAATGCTTTGCTCATAAACATAAACGTGGAAAAGATAGTTGCATTTTCACACTGCGTGATACAACCGGGTACAGAAACCAAGTTTGTCACGTTTTATAAATGCAGAATCTAAGAAATAGAGCATAAAGCCCGAGTTTAAGTTGTCAAAGAGTATAGACAACAAAAGGTTAGATATAATGTCATAAGTTCATAAATATGATTTCACAATAGGTACTTGTTTTACTGAATTGCCTTGTTCGTAATTGAGAATGGAAGGAAACATTTACTCTAGAGCTCAAAGTTTAACAAGAGTTCATGATTCATAGATGACATGTAATAATATGGAAAAAATTTTGAAAATTGAAATTTTAGGACATTCCAAGGAAAGTAATAGCTCAGTAAGAGCTTTTACCAAGTGAATTTATCTGGAAGGGGGTCAGCATGAGGAAACAATTAGGTGTTTGTGTGGGTGTTTGCAGGGCAACCGAGGTGGCCATCGTTATTAACCTACTCTATTCCTGTTGCCTCTTTGACGTTACCTACTGGTGGTCTCATCCTGAGAAATAGCTGCCGTGCTGTGGGAGGTAGACAAATCCTTACTATCCTTATCTCCCTCTCACCCTCTCCCTTTCACTGCTAGAAATAAACAACACAGCCATTTGAGTCGCTCAAACGCAATTGAACTCTCAACAGTGATTCATCACTCTTTTTGTTTGACTTTTCCCCTTAGTCGTTATATCAAGTTTTAGCTTTTCTGTACACCTAACTCGTTTACCAAACAAAATTAGGCCACCTAAACTCATCAACGAATCCATTTATCTTACACCTACACCCACTTTTAACTTCTTTCCCCAAATCTCAAAAATGAAATCTTCCTTTCCTCCTGTCAAGTCCAACCCATCCACCTGGGCTCTCAAACATATACTCTCCTACTTCTTCCCAGGCATCAGTTATACCTTCTCTCCTTTATAACCTCTACTTGTCCTACTTTGCTGGCTCAACACATAGAAGTCAAGTACATTACAAGTGGACTTTGGTTTGAATTCCAGCTCTGCTACTTTTTAACTCTGTAATTAGGAGTAATATTTAATCAATCTGTACCTCAGGTTTCTTCAGTTATAAAAGAGAGACAAAAATAGCCCCCATTACATAAGACTCTAGTGAAGACCAAATGAATCAATATATGTAAGGTATTGAGTATAGTATCTAGTACACAAATAAGGGCTTAATCAATGTTAGTTATTATTATTATCATTAGCATTATCCTCAACCTGTAAATTTGCTCAAGTCTATCTCATTAAAAACAAACAAACAAAACCAAACACCCCTTGGATGCTATGCTCCCATGTAATTACCCCTTTCTTTCTCTCCTTCTCTTTCGTTTCAGTTTTTCTCAAAAGAGTTGTCTCTGCCCTTTATCTCCACTCCCTTACCTTCCAGTCATTCACCAATCCATAGTGACCAGGCTCCCGCTCCATCACCAGACTGGTAAACAGACAAATGACGTCCTCATTTCTCTGGCTGATTTTGATATTTTTCTCATGATCACCGTTTTTCAATTATTTGTTTAGGATATGTCCTGGTGCGGTTTTCTTTGGCTTGAGATTTGTTCAAAGTTTTCAATCTGTGGGTTTATAGTTTTCCTCAAATTTGGAAAAATTTCAAGTGTTATTTCTTCAAACATTTTTTTCCGTCCCCTTGTCTACTTCTTCTGTGACTCTAATTAATCATTTGTTTGGCCACTTGATGTCCACAGATCACTGATGTTCTGTTCATTTTTATCTTCCAGTCTTTTTTCTTTGTTTCATTTTGGATAGTTTCTCTTGCTATATCTTAAAGCTCACTAAGCTCTTTATCTTTAGTGTCTAATCTGCTCGTAATCTCATGTGGTGAACTTTTCATCTCAAATGTTGTATTATTCATCTTTAGAAGTTTGATTTGGGTCTTTTTATAACTTCCACTTCTCTCATTATGCGCATGTTTTCCTCTACCTTTCCCCCTACATTCAAAATATATATAATAGCTGTTTTAATGTCCTTGTCTACTAGTTCTATTTTTGTGTCTACTCCATTGATTGATTCTTCTCATTATAGGTCAGATTTTTCTGCTTCTTTGCATGCCTACTAATTTTTTTTTTGGCAGTACGTGGGCCTCTCACTGTTGTGGCCTCTCCCATTGCGGAGCACAGGCTCCGGACGTGCAGGCTCAGCGGCCATGGCTCACGGGCCCAGCCGCTCCGCGGCATGTGGGATCTTCCCGGACCGGGGCACGAACCCGTGTCCCCTGCATTGGCAGGCAGACTCTCAACCACTGGGCCACCAGGGAAGCCCGCCTACTAATTTTTGATTGGATGCCAGACACTGTGAGTTTTACACTATTGTGAAATGGATTTTTCTTTCTTTTTTGGGGAGGAGTATTCCTTTAAACACTTGGGGGCTTTGTGAGTCACAGTTAAGTTTCTTGGAAACGGTTTGATCCTTTCAAGCCTTGCTTTTAAACTTTGTTAAGGAAGTCCAGAATAATCCTTTTTCTGGGCTAATTTGGTCCCACTACTGAGTCAGTACCCTTCTACTGTGTCAACAGGTCTTTTAAACCTCCTAACATGAACTCTTCTTGGCTCTGCATGAACTCCAAGTATTGTTCCATTCCCTCCTCTCTGGGAGTTCTTTCCCAGCCTCAGTGGTGTCCTCACACGCATGCTCTGATCAGTTTCCATCGGCAGACTTTTGGAGCTCTCTCTCTCTCCCTCTCTCTCTCTCTCTCTCTCTCTCTCTCTCTCTCTGAAACTCTTCCATTGCCTCACCTGTATATTTTAGTCAACTTGGCTTCCCTGAACCCTAAACCCTGTCTCCTCAAATCAGCAAGACCACCTGGCTCTGTGTGGAATCCCCTCCCTATGTTATCATTTGGAAACACTCTCTAAGTAGTAAAACGGGGCAGTTGTAGTTCTCAACTCTTTTATTTGCCTGTTCCTAGGGATCACTGTCCTGTGCTGTTGTCCAAAGTCTGAAAACCATTGTTTCACCTGATTTGGTCCATTTTTTAGTTGTTTCAGGTAGGAGAGTAAATCTAGTTTATGTTATTCCATCTTGATTAGAAGTGGAGCCCCAGTGACCTCTTAATTATTAAATTCAAACATTTCTCTGTCCTTACCATACTTGATAATTTTATGACATTTATTACTATTGACATTACAGTTCATTGTTCCTTGAACTCTCTCCTCCTCTGGTTCCTGTGACATAGGGTCTCAGGGTTCTCTCCTTACTCTTCTGTTTTCTTCTCTGGTCCTCCTTTAAAAGTTGGTGTTGCCCATGATTTTGTCATTACCTTTTTTCTTTTTTAAAATTATTCGCTGTCCCTCATCTGCACTACCTCCTACTCACAGTCTGAATCTACCTACATGCTGATGACTCCTGAACAGAGGGGCCTGCAGGCTACTGTTATTGCACAAGCTAGGACTTTATTTGGGCAAGGGCCATTCAAGACTATGGGAATTAGGGTTAGAGAACAATAAACATCTTCATCTAACACCTGGAACACATGAAATGGTTTACATAAATGATACAATATCAATGTTCGTGTACTGTGACCATTTTTTTGGAGAGAACTTTGATATTATGGGGCATTTCATCCATAGATTCTGTTGAACTAGATATCATCAGAGAGTTTCTTAGAATAAACAGAATCTATATAGTGCTATACACAAGTCTTCATCACTTCTTATTGAGAAGGTGGCAGGAGATAACGAAGCACTTTCCTTACTTCAAGTTGTGTCCCCTTGAATCTGTCCTTCACGCTGCCAGCAGAGTGCTTTATCTAAAACACAATGTTTGCCTTGCTTAAAACCCTTCAGAGGATCCTGTCACCTTCAGGATTAAGTCTTGGTCCCTTTACATGGTTTACCAGGGCCTTCATGATCTGGCAGTTGCCACCCTCTCCAAACCTGTCTCCTCTCTTTCTAAACCTATTGTGACCATTTCAGTTCTAGGCCACGTGCTGTGGTGGGCAGAATGATTCCCCCATCCCTAGATGTCCACATTTCTAATCCCTATCATGTGTAGACTTGTTACTTTATATGGCAAAAGGGACTTTGCAGATATGGACTTTAAGATGAGATTACGGTGGACTATCTGGCTGGGTGCAGTCTAATCACGTGAGTCCTTTAAAGCGGAGAATCTTTCTTAGCTGAGTCAGAGGTATGAAATGGAAGAAGAAGGAAAGATTGGAAGTGTGAGAAGGACTTGACCTGCCAGAGGAAGGGGATCTCAAGACAAGAAATAAGGGCAGCCTCTAGAAGCTGGAACAGGAAAAGAACCAGATGCTCCTCTAAACCCCCAGAAAAGAATGCAGTCCTGTCAACACCTTGATTTTAGCCCACTGAGACTCATATTGGACGTCTCACCAACAGAATTATAATATAATAAATTTGTGTTTAAGCCACCAAGTTTGCGGTAATTTGCTATGAGAGCAATAGAAAACTAACGGAGTTCCATACCATGTCTTTGCACAGTATATTGCCCTAGCTTCAATTTCTCTCTCCTGTCCACTTGGAGAATTCTTATTCTTCCTTAAAACATCTCAGTGGTCAGCATCTGTGGCTGCCTGACATCTCCAGGCAGAATTAATTCTTTCTCTCTATTGCTTCTGTATTTTTAGATGCACCTGTTACTGTACACATTGTACACTATTACCTCTATTATCATATTACACTAATATGTCTCCTCCATTGGGCTGTGTAGTCCTTGGTGATAGGAATCCTACTGTATTCATCTCTGAGTCCCAGCCCGTAGCTTGGTATCTTATAAGTACTTGGCAGTGTTCCTTAAACTGTGTTGACTTAAGCTTATCTTAAAACCAGTAATGTAGCTGGAAGCACTCTTGTTCATTCACTCACCTCCATTCCAACTGACTCGTCAGAGAAGGCAGGTGTAAAAGGAGGAAAAGAGCAAGGTAACCTGGCCTGAACACAGGACTTGAAAGAGCAGAGAATGTGCCAGACAAAACTGACTGCCTCACCCCACAGCTCCCCTTCTCTCTTCTGTGTGGCTGGCAAGGCTCACAGGATGAGCAGGGAGATCTGGGACGGTTTCCCACAGCTGTCTTGTTCCTCCTTTGGTGGCCGACCACAGGAATGCGAGGGGCAAACAGGACCTCCCAGAGTTAAGGTCGCAAATGCAGTGGACATGGTGGGTGAATAATGCAGGTGGCTTAACTCTATGTAGGACTTCAAAATTAAGTGACAATAATTATAAGATAACATGTACAGCCAAATAAATAAAAAGCATGCCTGAGCACATACATGCTAATGAGGGGCATTCCTTTAAAACACTCACATTTGTCCCAGTGAAACGACGATTGCTTGGAATTTTAACGATCATTTATCCTTTGTTTAAATGATTTCCCCCTACTTCCAAAGATCTGGGAAAAGATGATGGCAGGTTGGAGTGGCTGTGAGCCCAGGAGGCGGGAGACGAGCCAGATTAAAACCCAGAGGCCTCTTTCTGAACTTCAAAGGGTGAGCTGATAGGTAAGAGTACAGAAGCTAACGGGGCCAGAGTCCTGAGGGGCATTTACACGAGGGCCAGAACATAGTGGGGGCAGGAAACAGAGCCAGGCTAAAACCACGAATGACTGAAGTCACAAAAACAGGAACCAGGAGAGTAGGGGTGCGGGCAGGAGGGGCGTGGGCCCCAGAAGGAACTGTGTTGCCTGCTGACTCTGACCAATCAGCTTTCAGTCCTTCACATGCAGCGTTCCCACCTCTAGGGCACCTCTACAGACCTTGAGTGGGTTTAGGCAGGGAGAGATCCAAAAGGGAGCCGGGACATTGGAGAACAGAGCATCTCTCACACAAGTGTCACAAATGTATAAAGATGGTCTACTGTTCATCTCACTATGCAGATCACAGGCCACAGCCCCTGCCCTGCCCCTGTCTTAAGAAGCTGTCACTGGAAACGTGGTGAGCCCAGAGCGCAGCGGGCAGGGTCCGTGGGCCAGGGTGCTCTCTCTGCTGCTGCGCCCACCTTTCAGGCTCCTCTCTGTGCTGAGAGCACCGCCCCTCACAGCTGGCTGTCAGCTGTCAGCCCCCAGCTCTGGGCTATGAGGTTACAGATAAAGGATATCGCCACTTCCCGCAACAAAGAAACTTGGGACCTCTGGTGCCCACATTCCTGTTTTGAAGATGCTTTTGCCCACAGTGCTCTTCCCAGGATCCATAAATAACAGATCATTTACCGTAGAGGAATCTGGGAAGCCTGGGTGCCAGCAGTGTGGGTGCCACGGCAGTGCCACCCTCCACTCCCCCTTCTAGCAGGCAGATTGTGATGCACAGTGAAGCTTTTCACTGCTAATCGAAGAACTGTTCTTTGAAAAAGAACAAAAACCCAAAGTTGCAGCTTGCACTTCCCCATTGATACCATAAAATGGAAACTTGGGAGCAGAATATGAGGATGTTTGAGTTCAACTCTTGCTGATCCCCCGGTACGGGGGCTTTTCATCCTGGCAGCATATTTGGACAAGTCATTTAATTTTTGTTCAATTTATTCTGAAGTATTTTATTCTTTTTGATTCTATTGTAAGTGGAATTGTTTTTGCGATTTCTTTTTTGGATTGTTTATTTCTAGTGTGCAGAAGCCATTCAGTTTTGTTCAGTAAAATTATTAAGCATGAAAACAGAGGTCAATCCTTAAAACCTGGTATAAGCTTTCCTATGTGTTCTACAAATGTTTCAGATAAGGCAGAGTATCTTTGACTCTTGTATTTACTTGAAATAGCCTGAGTACCTAGAAAACTGCTTGACACTAAGATGCTCAGAAATATTTAATGAATGAGGTCACTATATCTCACACATTCCTCAATTAGAGTGCTTATCTCGTTAAGCTGAAATCATGCTCACATATCTGTTCACCAGATGGGAAGCTCTCTGAAGACAAGAATCATTCTGGTGTCTCAAGAACCTAGCATAGTACATGGCAAACAGCAGGTGCTGACACATGTCTCAAGAATCCATCAGTATCTAGCAGACTGGGGGTGTGGCATGAAAGGTTGGGCATATCACAGAAGGATATCTCAATGTACGGTTTTCTCTCTCCACGTACACATGTGAATCGGGCCAAAAGGATCAATGATGTCACTGAAAGACTCTAAAAAAGTCAGTCTAGAAGGAACACCAACAGCTTGAAGGGTGTTTGTGTGTGTGTGTGTGTGTGTGTGTGTGTGTGTGTGCGCGCGCGTGCGCGTATAAAAGATAACAGGATATAAACTTGGTATTGATTGTGGAAGATTTATGGATTGGTTGATTGTATGTGGAATACACACTCCCCATACAGGTTGGAATGGAATATTAAGAGCCTTTGAATAGAAAAACTGTCAAACATTTTCTCCTGACGCTTGTCATCCAGGGAAAGTCGTCAACTCAATGTGCTCTACCTCCAAGGATGCATAGCTCAGCCCATAGTTACTCTGTATTAATGACTTCAGTAGATTGGTAGGTCAAATTTAGGTATCAGAGATGTTCAAATCCGTCAATAAAGCATAAATTCCAACACCTGAATATTTGAATCCTAAAAAAACTCTTTAAAGGGCAAGATAATAGAGTTTTTATAACTAAATGGGTATTATGATATGTTACGCTTAAACCCAAAGTTAGATCCTCAGAATCTTTTGGTTTATGTTCTAATAGAAACCAATTAGTCACCTTATAAATTTCTTAAAAAACTGTAATTGAATGGTAACAGATGGATAGCAACTACCCAAGGCAATTAATTATATAACAAATTATCTTGGAATTTCCTCAGAATAGGGTGGAATATTCAGAAACTAACACAGTTTTCCAAGTAATCTGGTTTTTATGATGTTTGGAGAGTTTTTTAGCTTGTTTTAGTTTTGGGAAAAGGAGAGAAAAACCATATAATACAACCAAGTATAATTTTAACTTCTTTCAGTTGATACCAACTTTGATACCTAAGCAAAGTAAAATAAAAAGAAATGAAAAAAACGTTAAAAAAATAGATTCTAACAAACATTTCACCAAACACAGCTGTTTCTAGTTCACTAAGTCAACGATTACAAAATATTTTAATGTGCTTTCTGGCAAACAGGAATAGCCTCATTTCGTGGAAGTGCCACCTTTCCAGTTATTCTTGATAGGTTGTAACAATATAAGGATCAGTAATTATTTCTACATATTTCTTTATCAGGAAGAGAAGGTAAGATACTACCTATGTCTCTTAAAATATGTAAGATAGCCCTTAATCCATGTCACAGCGGTGTATTTCACTCCAAACTTTGCAAACTAGCAGTCAAAAGTATAAATCTGCAGATGTTTTTTAGTATGCACAATTTTTAAAGTTAGAAAAATTAGCCAGTAACGTTTAAAAATTTGTAGATTTTGCCATAAAAAACTGAATTTGCAGCTTTTCTTGAAGAATTATTAGATTTGATGACACCGGATTCATATTCTAACATTGTAATAATCAGCTGGCATTGAGCAGAGACTGGCTTTCAGAAGTGATAGAACAGGCTGCCCCTTTCACAAGAAGCACAGTCAGCCCCCTGCCCATTCACAGTGTGTGCAGTGCCCTGACAGCTAGGCTGTTCCACTCATTCACATGCCCTTTACGGGCCTTGTAGGCATTTAACATTGGGGTCCTGCTTTGTGTCATGTTTTATAAACATATATATACGTGTGTGTGTGTGTATATATATATATATATATATATATATGGACATAAGGGTGTGTGACTGCATTGTGTGAGGTTTAGAACTTAATGCTTTAAAATTTCTGAGATTTTCCTGCTACTTTTCCATTTTAGCTTCTGATACTTTTATGAAAAGATGAAATAAACATGTCTGATACTTTTTTGACTAATCGACATACTCTAAAAATATTTAAATTGAAATATTTTATTATTTGGATATTGAAATATATTTTATTCACTTTAGTAAAACTTTATGCACCATGGAACAAAAAATAAGCTAAAACGGTTGTGAAGACAATGTGAAAAAATGTGTCAGTCGGCTAAATTTGGCAGGCAGAGGGGGGTGCTGAAAAACAGGAAACATTCAGTTAACATAAAGAGCTTTTCCTTATCTACAAACATCATCCTTGCAGCTAATGACCCCTTTGGCTCTGTATTTTATGGGCTTTGATGAAAAAGCAAATTATAATTTGTAAGGAAGTTGCAGATAAAATTCTGAACAAATTACCCTAGCAGTTATCATTTTAGTAGAGGTTTGAGCCAAATAAGAAGTGAACATTCAGTAATCAAAAAGATTACTGAGTAGTCAAATGAGAAAATTATTTCCAGGCAAGTAAAGCACCAGAACACAAGGGTTTCTAAGAGGGGAGTTATTGGGACAAAAACAGTATATTCAAAAAGAGTGTAATTTATGACTTATGATAAGAAGAAAGACTGGAAATTCCATAAAGGTAGGGACCATGTCCACCTTTCCCATCACTCTGTGTCCAAGGGCTAGCCCACGTGGAACTCACAAATACTTGTTGAGTAAGTGAAAGAAAACACACATGCAAGTGCTTAGCAAATAGCAGTCATTCAATAAATATTTACTAAATAAATAATTCATCAAATGAATTTATTCAATAAATGGTTACCAAATGAAAATACACAAAAAGTACAAATTAATAATTCTTCTCTTATATGTTATTGAAAGTAATGCTTAATATTTATTTATTTATAAGAGATTGCTATGTACTATGTTAGGTGCTTTATGTATGTTATTTAGTCCTCACAATAACCCTGTGAAATAAATATTACAATCCAAAATCTGAAAGGTAAAAGAAAACTGAAGTTACTTGAGAAACTTGAACAAGGTCACAAAGCTTGTGAGAGGCTTTGTAGGAATTTGATCACAGTTCTATTCTGTCACTCATTTTTAAGTGAATTAGAGAAACTCAGAAAGGAGTAGAATAGTCTCTTGCTGATGGCATGGAGACAGCGTGAAACACATCTAGAGAACTTAAGGTAGTACAGGTGGGCAGACATAAAAGACCATAGGAGTGGGTAATATTTGTAGAAGGACAGACACTGTGTCAAACTGATGTTGTGAGGAAGGGTAGGGTGAAGAAATAATATTAGCTAACTTGAAGTCACTTGTAGTGTGAAACCAAAAGACAGTAGTCAAAAATAATTATAAAAAATGAGAAATGATATTATATAAAGATAACCATTATAGGGCTTCCCTGGTGGCACAATGGTTGAGAGTCCGCCTGCCGATGCAGGGGACACCGGTTCGTGCCCCGGTCCGGGAAGATCCCACATGCCGCGGAGCGGCTGGGCCCGTGAGCCATGGCCGCCGAGCCTGTGCGTCCGGAGCCTGTGCTCCGCAACGGGAGAGATCACAACAGTGAGAGGCCCGCACACCACAAAAAAAAAAAAAAAAAAAGATAACCATTATAACAAAAGCACAAACCTTCCTAAATTCAACAAGCTATACTATATTTACCTTATATAAATATAAAGGAAGGATAAACTTTAAAATAGAATTATACTATAAGAAGAAGGAGGAAATGGGGAAGGGGCTAGGGATAGAAGTAATATTTCTTTGAATATACTTCATTTTGTAGATATGACTTAGAACAGTATAGTACCTTAATTAGAAAATTAAATTTAAAATCAGTTGCTGAAAACTGAAAACAAAATAAATCAATTGAACATAACTATGTATCAAGTTGTTTCATAACTGCACAGTAATTTAAACAATTATATAGCACAATTAGGGAAGTATGAACTGACTGGATAGCTAATGACATTAAGGAATTTTTGTTAGCTGAGGGAATGATAATGGCATCATGGTTACATTTTAAGGGAGTTTTTGTCTTTTAGAGATACATACTGAAATATTTATGAACAAAAATACTTTGATATTAGGGATTTGCTTCACAATAATCAGGAGTTTGGTGGTGTGGGAAATGAGTGGGGGATGAATCTAGATTGACCATAAATTGATGATTGCTGAAGCTAGGTTATGGGTACTTGGGGGTTCATTATATGATTTCCTTTACTTTTGTATAGGTTTGAAAATTTTTATTAAAAGGTTATATATATTTCTTGATAACCAAAAGTATCAGAATTTAGATATCCAAGAGAGTGTTGACCTAAAATACTTTAAAGGCTATTAATTTATTCCAATAATATTATATTGTTTCTATAAATATTATAATTGTATATTATAATAATCAATATTATAATATACTTAAGCATCCATATAGTCAATGTTAGTTTTTTAAAAAATCACTCTCAGTTGGCTTGTTTTCCTACCTTACTCACCAAACTTAGGTCTACAGAGAGCTAAAATGAATCTTTGACTTTCCTCAAAACCCATTCCATCCTCAGGGAATGAATATTTGCCAGCCATAGAGATGATGAAAAGAATATACCACAGAATTAGAATAGACTGTATTGACTAGTTTAAAAAGAAAGCACAAAGGAACAAAATTTCCTAGAACGTCTTACAAAGACACTTTGAATATGTTCTGATATTCTTATGAAACTTAGAGACTACACACTCTATTCCACAGAAGAAAACAGATGCTTAGCATTGACTGGTATCCCATCAAAGTGGTTTTTCACTTCTATTTTTTTGTTTTTTACAGAGATGCTCCTTATTTTGAGCATTTTGAGAAAAATAGATGAATGTAATTAATAGAGATGAATAGAATGTTAGTTATACTTACAAAGAAATTTTTGGAAAAATCTGAACAATCTAAACTATAGTGTTTAGATTGTGCATAAAAACAGTATATGTCAGAACAATATACTAGGGGCCTGGAATATGTTATCTCATTTAATTCTCTAATAATCCTATGAAATAGGTATGTGCCAGAGAGGCTGTGCTCTAAGGAGAGAAGCAAGGGTTCAGATTCATGGTGACTTCAGAGTCCATCCTCTTTTCACTACTCCACTCTGCCTCCTGCCATTTTGGCTAGAATCGGACAACAGCAGTTACAGGCTTAGTACTAACTATTGAGAATTTATTATCCTTTAAGCACTAATTTCAAACAAATAGCTAGCGTCACATTTTAATTATGGAACTCTAGAGGAATTTCCACTAAAATAAGAAATAAGGGGGCTTCCCTGGTGGCGCAATGGTTGAGAGTCCGCCTGCCGATGCAGGGGACACGGGTTCGTGCCCCAGTCCGGGAAGATCCCACATGCCGCGGAGCGGCTGGGCCCGTGAGCCATGGCCGCTGAGCCTGCGCGTCCGGAGCCTGTGCTCCGCAACGGGAGAGGCCACAACAGTGAGAGGCCCGCGTACCGCAAAAAAAAAAAAAAAAGAAAGAAGGTAGGGAAGAGTGACTGGTATGAGCATGATCATTGAATATAATTCAGAAAATATATACCAAGGGATTTAGACAGGAAAGTGTGTATATATGAGGAAGAGGGGCAAATGGTCATTATTTGCAGCTGATATAAATACCTACATGAAAAATACAAAATAATTTTATAATGCAGTAAGGTGTCCATCTATAAAATAAATTTATAAAAATATAGCTTTCCAAATTAATAAGAAGTTTGAAAACATATTGAAGAAAAGATCTGATTCATAATACCAATGGGAAAGATGAAAAATCTGGAGATAAGCTTAACAAGATATGTGAAAGATCCATATACAGAAAACTACAAAAGTGTATAGGGAAATGTAAAAGAAATTGTGAACAAATGTCCCAGGCTGATAAAAACATTTTAAAATAGGCCAATTATTCCCAAATTAATCACTAGAATTTTTGGAACTTATTGTAAAGTCCAGTTGGAATAATAAGTTATTTAAATTTATAAAAGGAAGACTTCTAAGTGTGCATTTTCCCTTTCAGATTTAAGATGCATTCTAGATCTATCATATTTAAACAGTAGGACAGTAGCACCAGGATAGAGAGCCATATCAATGTAACCAGAAAACATTTTGCTTATGGATAAGTTCATGTCAGTGCAGGGAAAAGGTGGAATTCATTAAAACATTGTATTGTAAGAACTTTTTAAACATTTGGGGGAAAAATATAGTTAGGTTCCTATGTCACACTTTAAAACAAATTCTAGAATATTAAAATTCAAGCATAAAAAATAAAACCATAAAAATAATAGAAAATGCACATGGCATTTATATGATTGTAGTATTATAAAGGAATCATAAGGAAAAGATTAATATAAAAATGAAACATCTAAAGACTTCCATATATGTAAATACCACAATTGAAATTCAAATGTCAAAGTTGAAAAAAGTATGCAAATACTTGATATACAAAGAGCTAATAATACAAATTTATTAAAAAAGAACAAATAAAGTTTTAGAAATTAAAAGAAAAACATTATATTGGAAGAATGGAGATCATGAAAATAAAGTCACTTAAACCCAAATGACTAATAATTATATGAAAAATTACCTAATCTCACAAACCCTGTGGCAAAACAGTTCTATTCCTTGATAAATGCCCACAGAGGTGCATGCACAAGTACACCAAGAGACACGCACAAGAACGTTCAAGTTGCATTATTAGTAATTTATGAAAATTGGAAACAACCTCAATATCCATTGGCAATATATTGGATAAATATAATATTGGTAAAACCAAACCATGAAAATATACATGCAAAAATATGAATGATTCATAAATATAACATAGAGTGAAAGAAACCAAACACAAAATAATACATTTTGTAGAATTCTGTTTCCATCAAATTTAAAAATAGGCAAAATTGGGACTTCCCTGGTGGCACAGTGGTTAAGAATCCTTCTGCCAATGCAGGGGACATGGGTTTGATCCCTGGTCTGGGAAGATCCCACATGCCATGGAGCAGCTAAGCCTGTGCTCCACAACTACTGACCCTGCGCTCTAGAGCTTGTGAGCCACAACTCCTGAGCCCGCATGCCACAACTACTGAAGCCCGCGTGCCTAGAGCCCGTGCTCCACAACACAAGAAGCCACCACAGTGAGAAGCACGCACACCACAATGAAGAGTAGCCCCATGCTCCACAACTAGAGAAAGCCCACACACACAACAAAGACCCAACGCAGCCAAAAATAAAATAAATTTTAAAAATAATAAAAATAGGCAACACAAAAACGTATGGTGTATGGGGATTCATGCTTAGGTGGTAAAACTATTAAGAACAACAAGAAAAGCATTATCATGAAAGTCAATACAGTGGCTACTACAGAGTGAATGACAGAGTAGGAGGGGAATTTCCTGAAGCTGGCAGTATTTTTTTTTTGACTGGATGGTGGTTGAGTATTTGATTTCAATTGTATCTTTATATTTTGGACACTTTATATGTGTTAAATTCAGAATTTAAAAAGATTAAAACCTATGTAGAAGATGGTCTAATTTTTATAAAATTACATACAAACATATATATTTGGAAAGATGGTTTGAAATAGTCTAAAACGTTAATAAAAGTCATCATTATACTACACTCAACAACAACAACAAAACAATGCCAATTCAAAAATGGACAAAGGATCTAAATAGACATTTCTCCAAAGAAGAATACAAATGGTCAATAAGCACTCAACATCACTAATCATTCTAAAATACAAATCAAAATCACAATGAGATAGGACTTCACATCCAGTAGGATGGCCATTTTCAAAAGAACAGGAAATAACAACTGTTGGCAAGGATATGGAGGAACTGGAACCCCTGTGCATGGATGATGGGAATGTAAAATGGTGCAGCTGATGTGGAAAACACTATGGGCAGTTCCTCAAAAAATTAAATGTAGCATCACCATAGGATCCATCAATTCCACTTCTGAGTATACACATAGAAGAACTGAAAGAAGGAACTTGAACAGATACTTGTACAGTCATTTTCATAGCAGCATCATTCATTACAGCTAAAAGGTGAAAACAACCCAAATGTCCATCAACAGATGGGTAGATAAACAAAATGTGATGTGTAAATACAGTGGAATAGTACTCAGCCTTAAGAGGGAATGATATTCTGATACATGCTATAACATGAACAGACCTTAAAGATATTATACTAAGTGAGATAAGCCAGATATAAAAGGACAAATAATGTATGATTCCACTTATACGAGGTACCTAGAATAGTCATATCCATAGAGACAGAAAGTAGAACAGTTTTTACCAGGGGTGGGGCAGCAGAGAATGGGGATTTACTGTTTATTAAGTACAGAGTCAGTATGAGATGATGAAAAATTTCTGGAGATAGATGGTGGTAGTTGTTGGATAGTAATGTGAATGAATTTAATGTCACTGAACTGTACACTTAAAAATGGTTAAAATGATGAATTTTATGTTATGAATATTTTACTACAATAAAAAGTGGTAGGAAAAGATAAAAAAAGAAAAAAGTGGTAGGAATATAGTTGTCATATACATTTCTGTATTTTTTTTTTTTTGAGGTATAGGTGACTTACAATACTATGTTAGTTTCAGGTATACAACATAGTGATTCAAAATTTTTATAGATTATACTTCATTTAAAGTTATTATAAAATATTGGCTATATTCCCTGTGCCATACAATATATCCTTATAGCTTATTTATTTTATACATAGTAGTTTGTACCTCTTAGTCCCCTACCCCTATCTTGCCCCTCCCCCCTTCCCTTTCCTCACTGATAACCAGTAGTTTGTTCTCTATCTGTGAGTCTGTTTCTGTTTTGTTGTATTCATTCATTTCATTTTTTTTAAGATTTCATTTTGAGGAAATGATTTCCACTTTTTACCACTGAATATGATGTTAGCTGTAGGATTATCATATTTGGCCCTTATTATGTTGAAGTATGTTCTCTCTATACCCATTTTGTGGAGAGTTTGTGTTTTTTTTTGTCATAAATGGATGTTGAATTTTATCATAAGCTTTTTCTGCATCTATTGAGATGGTTGTATGACTTTATTCTTCAGTTTGTTAATATGGCATATCACATTGATTGATTTGCAGATATTGAACCATCCTTGCACCCCTGGGATAAGTCCCACTTGATCATGGTGTATGATCGCTTTAATGTATTGTTGAATTTGGTTTGCTAATATTTTGTTGAGAATTTTTGCATCTATGTTCATCATTGATACTGGCCTGTAATTTTCTTTTTTTGTGTGATATCTCTGTGTGATTTTTGCATCAGGGTGATGCTGGCATCATAGAGTGTGTTTGGAAGCATTCCTTCCTCTGTATAATTTTCTGGGGTAGTTTGAGAAAGATATGTGTTAACTCTTCTCTAAACGTTTGGTAGAATTCACCTGTGAAGCCATCGGGTCCTGGACTGTTGTTTGTTGGGAGTTTTTAAATTACTGATTTAATTTCATTGCTTGTAATTGGTCTCTTCATATTTTCTATTTCTTCCTGGTTCAGTCTTGGGAGATTGTACACTTCTAGGAATTTGCCTGTTTATTCTAGGTTGTCCATTTTATTGGTGTATAGTTGTTCATAGCAAACTCTTATGATCCTTTGTATATCTGTGATGTTGGTTTTAAGTTCTCCTTTTTCATTATTGATTTTATTGATTTGGGCCCTCTTTTTTTCTCGATGAGTCTGGCTGAAAGTTTATCAATTTTGTTTATCTTTTCAAAGAACTAACTCTTAGTTTCATTGATCTTTTCTATTTTTTTAAGTCTCTGTTTCACTTATTTCTGCTCTGATCTTGATGATTTCTTTCCTTCTATTAACTATGGGTTTTGTTTGTTCTTCTTTTTCTAGCTCCTTTAGGTGTAAGGTTAGGTTGTTTGTTTAAGATTTGTCTTGCTTCCTGAGAATTTCTGTATTTTCTAACCTTTTTTTCTTAATATTTATTTATTTATTTGATTGCACCAGCTCTTAGTTGCAGCATGTGGGCTCCTTAGTTGCAGCTCGAGGGCTCCTTAGCCATGGCATGGGAACTCTTAGTTGCGGCATGCACTTGGGATCTAGTTCCCTAACCAGGATCGAACCCTGGCCCCCTGCATTGGGAGTGCGGAGTCTTAACCACTGCGCCACCAGGGAAGTCTCTCTAATCTTTTTTATAATGAGCAAGTATTTCATTTATAATCAGAAATTATTCTTTTCAGAAAAGAGATTTAAAACTTTTTTTTCACTTGCCTTCTAGAATGCAGTTCTTGGCAGGGTGAGGCATAATAATAAAAAATTATTATTCTAAGAATTTATACTCCAAGCCAGACAACGCACACAAGCATAAACAGAAAGACAGGTTGAGAAAATTATAGTGACAGGTTAGAATATATTGGAGAAATTGTCTGAATCATTTTCACATATAGCAAGGTATGTGAATAGCTCATTTGGTAATGCCCAGTTATTTTGAAGGACGTGAGGAAACTTTATTGCTTTCTAAAATCCCAGGGGCATTGTACCAGGAAAGTTTTAATATGGGTAGACTATATTTTTGTAGCATTTTTCTATAGTCTAGCTACAAATTAAGGGTACCTTAGAGATCAGTGTAAACTAGATGGCATGGAAATTGGGAGACATGAGCAGCCTTGGCCAGGCATGGACAGGTCATTTAGTTTTTCCTAGACCTGTTTACTCATCTGTAAAATGAAGGGGCTAGTCCGCATAACATGTAATGTCGTTTTCTGAAGTTTTACAGCACTGGAAAAGTTTGAAATAGCTGTTTAATATTAAAGTTCCTTTATTAAACTGTAAATGCTGTTTGTTCTAGATATTTCATATTAATTACTGGAATATGTATCTAGTATATTCAGCTTCTACCTGACAATGTTATTATTCTATTTGATATAGTACTGGTGTTTTAAAATATGAAAAATTCAGGAAATCACAGTGAATTAAATTGTTATGAAGGCAAATAGTTCCACAGCAAAACTCCTTTAAACATTGGAAATTGGGTATATTGGCTAAAAATTCACACTGTTTATAAAGTAAAGGTGTTTGGAAGGTCTATGTCCTAAAAGTTTATTTAACTTCATTTATGGCAATGTAATAATATAATCTGAAGCAACTATTAACACAACTGGCCACTGCCAAAATGATGAAGAAAGCATTTATCTTTGATGCCATAATGCTCTGATTCCAGTCATGTCCTCTAACTTTGTTCTCTCAATTCCCATTCCGGAAAAGAAATCCTATAAAATTAGCTTTCCATATGGACTTAATATCTTCTTTAAACAAGACTCTGGTACAGACCCCACCATGATTCAATTTCTCTCCCTGTTTTCCCCTCGAGTCTCTTTTCTTTGTCATCTTTATCCCACCACCTTCATCTCTCTGGGCTCCACTACATTCCTCTGTACTATATTTCTGTCTTCTGTGTTTTGGGTGGGAGTTAGCAGGAAAATTAGAGAACATGGGCCACATAATAAGCAGCAGATGTTAGCTAGTCGTGGAGCAGGGAGGAAGAGCCACTTAAACCTAGCCTAGATTCTCCCAGTCAGGCCAGGCTCCTCTTCTGGGGCTTGCCTTAGAAAAGAGAAAAGTAAAATCCCCCAATCCATATGCTTTTAGTTGCTAAAGAACAGCTTCTTCTTCCTCCGTACCCCTATGCCTCACAATGCAGAAGCAAAGATAAAACAAGAGGGAAAAAATAGGGAAAACAGCAAATGTAAAAGCAAAAGGTTTTAATATGTTTACCTCCTGTGCTCTTATATTTTCAGTGCTACAGCTGTATCTTTATTCTGTGCATTCTGCCTAATCTGTCCTTTATTGAATTAATAAACCCTATGATCATTAGATAACTTTTAGACCTAGGAAAGCTATACACGCCATTTGTACAGAATATGGTTTTCTTTTAAAAATCCCTTTCATTCCAAACACTCTGCTTTGTAAATGGGAGATTTTGGAGTGCTGGTAGTTATGGAGGTGGGTTAAGAGGCAAAGAAAGAAGCCTAATAAAGAAAACGGGAAGTTCTCTTCTCTGCCAGGAAGCATATATCCAACATAGCCATGATTATATACAGACACTGTACAACCTTTGTGGTCTAATTTGAAAAGAATGACTCTAAAGTTGGCTATTTTCAGAGTTAGCAAAGGGAGAGGCCAATGACATGGCATAGTGGGAGGGAATTGAGAGGTGCAGAAAAGGCCTTGGTGTGCTTACCGACCCCCTTTCTAACACCAAACACATTGCCTTGGCCCAAGGCTGGCTCTGGCTTGAAATACTTTGCTCTGCAACTTAAAGCTCCATGAAGTGAGGACTGGGTCTGTTTTTTCACTTATGTCATCCCCAGGGTCGGTACAGAGCATGGTTCAATAAATGCAAAATAAGGACTCATTGAATGGAGGAATAACTAAAACGTAGAAGATCTTTATAATTTTCCATTGGAATTAATGATCTAATTAAAGGACCATCTATACTTATGACTTGCTTTGCTATTACATGACTTCTAATTAATAACATTTACAGTCATAAACTATTACACCTGAAAAGGACCTTAAGATCTCTAATCTGACCTCATATTATAGATGAGGAAACTAATGCCTAGTTAAGTGACAAGAAAGTGGGAGTTTCTTCACTAAGATCATGGGTTCCATAACTACCATTCTAAGGCTCTTTTCACCCTGTCATGTCATGCTATTTTTGAGATGAAAACGGTAGTGATTGGCGACTTACTTTAAGTCTACGTTTATACATGACTTGACCACAACTTGTGCATCTGTGTTGTCATCTTTCTGTGCAACAGCAGTTGTTGCAGCTGAACTTTATATTAAGTATCAAAATACATGCCATATCATTTGTACATGTAAACATGATTGAAATAATTGTGTGTTAAATACACAAGCAGAGGAAAGCTGTGGTAAATAATGGTGGACACTTTAAAATAAGGGCCAAGCAATTTTACATCTCTTGATAATGATCAAGAAGTAGTTTCTCATACTCTGAAAAATTTTCATTGCAAACAATAGGATATGACTCAAATCATAGATAATATCAAACTAGAAGCGGAGAAAGAAATAAACTTAATAAGATAATGCTATACCTCAGAATGCCATACTTTAAATCATGTTTACTGTTAAAACTACAACATTTACTCCATTTCATAGATTTTCTTTAGTTACCAGCACAGTAGAAATCACCTTTAAATTAACATTTATTGAGAATTCATATGCTGACATATATATTTCATAAGATAAACTTGAGTCTTTAAAAAACAAGTTTCAAAGAGAGGAAAGAACAGGCTTTTAAAAGACATACATGCAGCATGAAATTATTCAGTTGGCATGGAATTAGTTTACTATTTTCATTTTTCCCTAAAAAGTTAATTGCATAACTTAATTACAAAAGTTAAGATGCATACTGTTTTTAAGAATGAACTGAAACAAATTCCTAAGCTAAATTTTATTATTCAGTTTAAATTTATATAATTATATAACATATATGATATTGTATGATATTATATAAAATTATATAACATAATAGATATATGTAATGTTATATATTCTATAAATTTATATATTATTTTTAAATGCCAAGTAAAGGCAAACAAAGCAAATAATACCCTAAGAAATGCAAGTGATAAAACAGATAAAACCAAATTAACACTTAGAATGAATATATAGACATTTCTAAGAATTTAAAGCCTTGGATTTTGTAACAGTATAAAATCAATCCTCATTATTCATGTATTGCATATTTGCAAATTCAGTTACTTATTAGAATTTATTTATAACTCCAGGATAATACTTGTGGGCTTTGGGGACCATTTGTAGACATGGCCAGCGTGGTGAAAAGTTCGAGCTGCCCAACACATGCATTCCCAGCTGAGCTCAGAGATCAACACTCTTGTTGTCTTATTTCAGCTCTCATACTGTAACCAAGTGCTCTTTTTGTGGTCTAAGTGCCATGTTTTTCCACATTTTTGTGTTTTTTGCTGATGTTTTCACTGTTTAAAATGGCCCCTGAGCATAGTTCTGAGGTGCTATCTAGTGTTCCTCAGTGCAAGAAGGCTGTGATGTACCTTAAGGAGGAAATACGTGTGTTAGATAAGCTTCCTTCAAGCATGATTATAGTTCTCTTGGTCATGTATTCTGTGTTAATGAATCAACAATATATACTAAATAAGATGTCTTTAAACAGAAACACATTGAAAACAAGGTTATATATTGATCAGTTGACAAAAATATTAGGACCAGAGGCTCGTAGAAGCCTAACCCTGCATTTCCCCTAGGAGCAATGGTTTGGTATTTGCTAATTCAGTGTTTGTGGTGACATTATAGAAAACATAACTACCATAAATTATGAGAAACAAAGGGAAGACAGGGAAAGCCACAATTTCATATTTTTGATTTCTTTATTATGATTTATTTTTGTTTTGTTTGAGGAATATAAAAGGAAACTCAAGATCAATCTCCAATACAAGAAATAAAAATAAACATATTTTGTTTCCTCAACATTGGTTATATGAAGTTTATTGAGTCTCTGGAAATTTAGAGAGATGACAGGAAAATTAGACGCCATGCCCCATGGATCTCTTAGCTCCTCCATGATCCGTGGCTTGGTGTGGGATACACAGTAAAAGATTTTGTTGATAAGATATTGACATTGATAAGATGGACATTCCAAGACTCCCATGAAATATTCCAGTTTCAAAGAATTCTAACCTGAGAAGCCCTGGATATCTCACTGAAGACCTAGGCCATTAGTTCATCAGATGACTGCATGTTTTATAGTCTTATTAAGAGTGGACCTTTGGATATTTCTGCCCTATATTTCTCTTGATCCAGACCCTTAAGGATTCACATAGTGGATCTTTCATGGTAGGTCCATGCTGGAGGGTTTCCTAGTCTGGATCTCTTTATCTATGCCAGAGATGTACTTGCAAGGCATAACAAAGAAACTACCAACTATTATTCTAGTTTTAACCAAAATCAGGCAGTTCTCTATGGGCTGCTGAAATCAGGCTTTTGTTTAAAGTTCTTTCCATGAACTTTATAATGAACAAGGACTAAGACCTCTAAGGAATATTAAGATAAACATTATTTACTGTTGACATTACAAACCAAGTAGATTAAAAAGTGAATGTTTTAATTTTTTATCCCCAAACATGTACTCCCTAAAGAACCATCAAATTTAGTAAGTTAGAAACTACAACTATGTTAAATTAATAGGCATGATATCAAGAAAAGGATCTCAGTACTGTAAATAATAATTGTTATTAAATTTACTTACTTCCTTTGGTACAAATAGAGACATAAAGGGTTTCTTTATTTTAAGAAAACTGTGTTAAGGGAAATGAAAATTTGCTTTTGGGATCTGATCCAGATACAGTAAATGCAGATCCTTTCTTAAATATTCTTTGCATAAGAAAAAAAAAAGAAGTTTGAATATATTGTGAATATAGACTGATGAAAGTAATTTTCATATGGGGCTTATAAAAATATATCTTGCTACTTTAAAATCCCAACATGTATTGGTGTTAAATAATTTGTTTAGATCTGAAAAACAAGTCTGTAAGTGGGCGTAATGCATCAGTTCCAGGTTGAGAGCAGATACGGGGTAGAAGTTTCCGACACTGCCATGAGGAATCAGTAGACGATTCTAGGAGTCAGGGCAGGCTGGGCATGAGAAAATCTGGAAAGGTTTTCCAGCAAGAAGGAGACGACAGAGAGTCAAGGTCGGAGGGTGGGAATTCTGTAGGAGTTGAGGACCAGAAATCAGCTCTTCAAGTTTTTGATTATCTGATGGCTGCCTCTTAGAAACCCTCTCTCCTGGTCTTTGTGACACAGCACTCTTCCAGTTCTCATGTTTTACCATCCTTTTGGTTCCTGTGGCTTCAAATTGACATCCATATCCATTCTGTGCTGTTTGTAATACTTAGATGTTCAACTGTATGTTAGATATTTCTACCTGGTGGCTTGTCACTCTATTCAAAACAGAAATAATACTACTACACTCTCCCCAGCTTACGGCTCCCTCTCTACTCTCATTGCCATGGCATTACTTAACTTCAGTTGGAGTCATATTTCATGGTGCTCTCTCAACTCTTCCCTCTCCTTCCATTTTTCATCGCTTATCATATTCTATAGATTCTATTACTCTTTGACAAAAATAGTTGCTACCCCTTCACCACCCCTCCTGCCACCACACTAGTTCACCTCTTACCTAGTGCCCGCCACTACACTAGCACCTCTCACCTAGCACTGCATTTCCTACTGGTTTCTAGCAGAAGATTCATTCCTAAAAATGGTGCTAGAAAAGAAAAAAGGATTCCCATTATCAACCAAAATTTGAAAAATGCAGCATATGTTGTTTTCTTCTTGGCCAGCAATAATGCACATTTGCAAATTACTGATAATTTTCAGAGCCACCTGTCCTGGAACTCCGTTGTCACATAACATTTATCAACATCTAGGTACTCACGTTCCAGAAAACACACTTCAGGAAACAATGACCTGGACTATTTAAATGGCCTCTAAACTGCTCTTTTTGCCTAATCTTTCCCTTTCCGGTGCACCTACAATTTCAATGATAGATTAATTTCTCTCAAATGCTTAACTGATTATATTATTCCTTTGCTCAAAACCTTCAGTGGCTCCCCACTGATCTAAGCAGTGATTTAAGCACCAGGCTCTCCACAACATGGTACCAATATTCCTTTCCAGTATTATCTCTCTGCCCCCCACATGGCAGGGTGGCACAGGAGAAGACGTGAACTTTGGAGTCAGACCCAGGTTCAAATTCCAAGTGTCCTTTAAAAAGTGCAAAACCATAGGCAAGTGATTTATTGCTTTGAACCCTTTCTTTGCTCATCTGCACATGCAGGAAGTAATTGTGTAGATGGGAGGATGTAGTGAGATAGTATTTGTGAAAGCTTCCTGCACAACACTCTCTGCCCCCGTGGGCTGTAAACTCATTAGGCAGACTGAGCCTCTTTCATGTGGTCCTCACTTAGTGTCTGCCTCTGGCAAGTGAACAATAATCTTTTAAAATTAAGAACCCAGAATTCCCACTTACTAGTGTCGATAAAAACTGATTAATAAAGCGATTTTTGGCCTTTATTTGGGGTATTTTCTATGGTCCCGAAGGGACAGGAGCCAGTTCCCATAGCACGTCCAAGCTTTTTAGATGGAACTATGCCACTGGCCCTTGGCTAAGTGGGGTGTGCAGGGCCCAATCAACATCAGTGCCTAGAAAGCAAATCCCTGATTCACAGAGATGAAACAAAAGCCCAATGCAAGAGTCAGAAAGCTATACCTTTGTTAGATTTAGAAAAGCTTAAAAGTGCTTATGATTTCACTTGAAAGTCCAACATGAACAAAATACAAAGCCTTCAATACCCCTTCCTAAGAAGGAAAAGGGGATTTTTGTTTGATGTGTTCACTAGTGTAGCCTAAGTGCCTGGAACAATGTCTTGCACATAGAGGATGCTCAGTTAATATATGATGGATGGATGGATGGATGGATACATCTATATGCTCTAGCATAGTGCTGAGTATACAGATCTTTAATAAATTCCTGACTGGACTTGACAGGCTAAATATGTGGGTTTATAGCCTATCCAGTCGAAGGCATTTAATAATGTACCTTGCGCTAAACATCGTTCCTATATATTTCTGCTTTATAAGATATTATTATCTATATTATCATCATTCTCCTTCTTTTTTTTTTTTTTTTTTTTTGCGGTACGCGGGCCTCTCACTGTTGTGGCCTCTCCCGTTGTGGAGCACAGGCTCCAGACGCGCAGGCTCAGCGGCCACGGCTCACGGGCCCAGCCGCTCCGCGGCATGTGGGATCTTCCCGGACCGGGGCACGAACCCGTGTCCCCTGCATCGGCAGGCGGACTCTCAACCACTGCGCCACCAGGGAAGCCCAAGAATGTTACATTTTATACACTGCATATTTTTCCTTCAGCACTGCACCACTCAAAATTTTTGTAACTATCATTCCTACATGAGGGGAGAATAGCCAAATTTCTCCTTCACAGTTCCAGGAACCAAGGCTCAGCAAAGTTAATGATCTATAGATCCAATAAGAAGTAGATGCAGGGGTGGAATCTAGGCCTCCTGAGTATCCAGGAGTAAATACAGTTTGGAAGTGTAAAGTGAGCCTGACACATTTAGAGCACATGAATAGTTAGGCTGAACGGGAGCGTTTGGCTGGAACGAAGGAGTAGATAGAAAAATCATAGGAAATCAGGTTAAAGAAATAAATAAGAGATCGATTACAGAGCACTTTAAATAATACAATAAGAATTTAGATTTTTAGCCATAATTTTGAAATTATTTTTAAAACAATAAAATCCTTTTTTAATAAGAAACCTTACATGAGACGCCAATATGTAAAATAAATTAAAAGGAGGTGGTTCCTTCAATAGAAGCTGTTCCCCCTTCCTGTCCTCAGCCTCTCAGGAGAAGAGTTTGAAAACCATGAAAAAAGGTTTGAAAAGTATGAAAAGTCATGAATGCAGACATGTTTGGGGCAAAGCAGTGACATAGTAAGTGACATAGAGACCAGGTGGAGGGCCCACTGCGGAGGCAGAAACACAGAGAGGGGACTGCTATGGCTGCCCGCGGGGAGGGAAGGCAAAGATGCCGGAGACAAAAGAAGAATCAGAACCAAGATGGGGCAGACTAGTTCAGAGATTCGTACTTGGCAGATGTGGAAGGACAGTACAGTCACAGAGTTGGTGAAGAGCAAAGGAAAAGGCTGCTGGTTTTGATGAAAGGCAAGGATGTATTTTAATGGTGTTTTTGTCAGTTAGACATTCCTCCTGTGCTATGCGGTGGTTGGAGAAATAGAAAGCAGCGCTTTTTTTTCTACCAGTTTTCTTCCCTTTTCAAACAGATGAAACAAAAGTCCACTGCATGAACCAGAAAGCTGAACTTCATTATATGTAAAATTTTAAGTGCTTGAGATTTCACCTGAAAGCACAACGTGAAGAAAATACAGAATTCTCAATGCCCCATTCCCAGAAGGAAAAAGAACCGTTTCCATTTTTGTAACATTTCTGTCCTTCACATAATCTGGATAACTAGCACATTCAATTTTATCTTTAAAAACTATTTACCCCACTGTGGAGCTAAGTATCATGAAATGATTTACTTCAAGTATAATTATTTTAAGATTCAAGATTTTTCTTGTGCTTTTTAAAAATAAAAGATGAAAGTGAAACTTGTTGAGTATGTGCATCTGACCAACTGCAGGAATTCCAAAGCGGGTGGTTTTGATTGAGAACGAATAACAGTTTGGGGCACACTGAGTTTGATGAGGACGATCTCCTCTTCCTCCGTGTTTCTGAGACTGGTGATGCAACGTGCTCCCGCCCTTTTCTGAGAACACGGAAAGCCTGACTCAGGAAGGCAGCTGCAGCTCTTAAAAAGAGCTCCAGCACGGCCCCCTTCCCTGCTGGGGCGAGCGCCACCGCAAAGATGAAGCTGGCGAAGTGGTGCTGGCTGAGCTCCGCTGTCCTTGCTGCTTATGGTTTTTTGGTTGTGGCAGACAATGCAACAGAGGAAATTAAAGATGAAGCAGCCCAGGACGCCTGCCCGGTGAGACTAGAAAGCAGAGCGAAATGCGAGGAGGGAGGAGACTGTCCCTACCAGGTGAACCTGCCCCCGCTGACTATTCAGCTCCCCAAGCAGTTTGGCAGGATCGAGGAGGTGTTCAAAGAAGTCCAGAACCTCAAGGAAATTGTAAAGAGCCTGAAGAAGTCTTGCCAAGACTGCAAACTGCAGGCTGATGACAACCGAGACCTGGGCAGAAGTGGACTGCTGTTACCCGGCACAGGAGCTCTGGGAGAAGCTGGTGACAACAGAGTTAGAGAGTTAGAGAGCGAGGTTAACAAGCTGTCCTCTGACCTTAAGGATGCCAAGGAGGAGATCGACGTGCTTCAGGGTCGCCTGGAGAAGCTGAATCTTGTAAATATGAACAACATAGAACATTATGTTGATAGCAAAGTGGCAAACCTAACATTTGTTGTCAATAGTTTGGATGGCAAATGTTCATCTAAGTGTCCCACTCAAGAACAAAAACAATCACGTCCAGGTATGTATAATGTTTTCTTATCATTTGTTCATGAATGTTATATAGCTGGACAGTATCTATAAACATTAACCTTATCATATAAGTTAAATAAAGGATGAATTATATAAGTTAGGCCTTTTATTCATCAAGGTGAAACAGAAAAAACTATTATCTTTGCACATGTGCCCACAGAAAGGAATAGGACCTAATTACAAAAAATCATGAGTTCTGTATGCGTCAGAAAGCACTTTCAAAGATCTTATTTGCTGACGCCAGAGCTACACACAAACAGAAGTGGAGGGAGAGAATTTCTTTTCTTTATTTTTTTTAAAAAACATCTTTATTGGAGTATAATTGTTTTACAATGGTGTGTTAGTTTCTGCTGTATAACAAAGTGAAGCAGCTATATGTACACATATATCCCCATACCTTCTCTCTCTTGAGTCTCCCTCCCACCCTCCCTATCCCACCCCTCTAGGTGGTCACAGAGCACCTAGCTGATCTCCCTGTGCTATGCGGCTGCTTCCCACTAGCTATCTATTTTACATCTGGTAGTGTATATATGTCCATGCCACTCTCTCACTTACTCCCAGCTTCTCCTTCCCCCTCCCCATGTCCTCAAGTCCATTCTCTATGTCTGCATCTTTATTCCTGCCCTGCCCCTAGGTTCTACAGAACCATTTTCTTTTTTTTTGATTCCATATATATGTGTTAGCATATGGTATTTGTTTTTCTGACTTACTTCACTCAGTGTGACAGACTCTAGGTCCATCCACCTCACTACAAATAACTCAATTTCATTTCTTTTTATGGCAGAGTAATATTCTAAGAGAATTTCTTAATGTTTCAGTGAGTTTAACTTATTTATCTCTTCACTGAAGTGTTTGAAAACAGTAGAGTTAAGGCAGTGTTTGGGGTTGTACTCTGTTCTTTGGAAATCAGTTTATTTGTGTGGTCAGGTGACTGCTCCTTATATGGCAACAAGAGACCTCTGAAAGATTTTAGCAAGTAATCTGCAGTTCATAATCCCGAATGTCTAGTGGAAATGGGAGATTTTATAGATGGGATAAAAGCAGCTATATGGCTTCATATGTGTGCAAAACTTTTTGCTTTTAGACCTAGTGGCCCAAAAACATTTTAAGGGGCGTTTTGGCATACCAGTAAGGGAAGGAATACATTCTTATTTCTTCCTCTCTTTCACTAGAATTCAAGCATGTAACAATAGAACCCATCTTCCCCATCCAGATTATCTGCTGATAATCTGAATTAGCTTTAATAAGTATATGTTAAAGGCCATAAACCTAACTGCCTGTTCTGCCCACGAACCGCTAGCTGTGGCACTGGTTCCCCCAAACCCTGGTTTTTCCACATGAGTTTCTGGGACCATTGCTGATGGTGGTCTTATCACACTTTGGAAAGCCATCTCTGCATGAGTGTGAGGTTGAAGGGATATGGTGCCTGAAGCAGAGATCATGGCCCTTAGAAACAAGCACCTCATGCATCTTCCCTAGGTAGATTCCCCAGGGAATCTACCCAGTGAAGGTATTTGGGAGATTCCAGGACCACTGTTGCTAATAGTCCCAGCAGCCTGCATCTAAATGTGCCCTGCACATTGCAAGGCAGAGTTTCACATCTTAGGTGACATACGTGGGTGAACATTAGATGTGGTACTGCATGGCAATTTGTAATGACAAGAACAAGATTCTACTGTCTTTTTTTCTACTAAGTTTTGGGGAACTATCTGAATATTCTGAGCTCTAAGTACAGATGAATAGATTATTTGTGGCTTATAAGTGTCTTGTATTAAACTTGCCTGATCCAGTACCAATTTTTTTAAAAATTATTTTGGAGTAAATATCTGTGTTGGTTCCTACAGAACCACATTAACTGTTTATTACACTAATCCTGTGCATAATCACCTGTGGTTTCCTTCTAGAAACCAGACATGGGAAACACTAGCTAAATATTTTCCTGGATAATAAATTCAGAGTAAGAATATTGGTATATTATTGAAGTTTTTAAAAAGAACTTAAGCTTCTGTGTCTAATTGTCAAGCAGGTAAAATAAATGGAAATGTTGATCAATGCTGTATTTTAGAATTTTAATAAATCATTTAGAACGATCCTATAAAACTGCCTGAAAGTGGAGTCTATCAGCCTCTTTAGGTGAAAGGATATAGAAGCCTGTGCTTCCTCTGTATACATGGAATGCAGTTCTAGGAGCGTTGGAATCATCTGACTTTCAGGACCAAGGGATGCAGTGGTCACAAGGACAAGCTTTGCAGCCAGCCAGATCTGAGCTCTGTCCTGGCTCTGCCTTTTAAAGCTTCTGTGAAGTTGGACAAGCCACGGATCCTTTTTGAGCCTAATATTCTTTCTCACCAGCAGGTTGTTAATAATATCTACATCATAAAGTTCATGTGCAGATTAAGTGTGAAAATGTTATCAAGAATCCCTAGAACACATGCGGAGCCCTCACTAAATATTACTGAGTTACTGAAACTATCACTTTTATGTCTTCTTGTTGTTGTTTGTTGGTGGTGTTGTCAGTATTATTACCAACCAAGACTGCTGGGGAGCTTTGTCTGCTTTATGACACCAGGTTCTTGTTCTGAGTCGTTAACAAGCATTTGCTAAACAGGTTCAAGTAAGTTTAGCTGAGCAAGGTTTCATTATCACCATTGATCAAATTATAAAACTGCTTTCGTGCATATAAAGAATTCTTTAGATGCCTAGTTTTTATCAACAAAATCCAATGCCTTTCTTTTTTTACCCCTGCAGTTCAACATCTTATATATAAAGATTGCTCTGAATACTACACGATAGGCAAAAGAAGCAGTGAGCTCTACAGAGTCACACCGGATCCCAAAAATAGTAGCTTCGAAGTTTTCTGTGACATGGAGACCATGGGGGGAGGCTGGACAGTGCTGCAGGCACGTGTTGATGGAAGCACCAACTTCACCAGAACATGGCAAGACTACAAAGTAGGCTTTGGAAACCCCAGAAGAGAATTTTGGCTGGGGAACGATAAAATCCATCTTCTGACTAAGAGTAAGGACATGATTCTAAGAATAGATCTTGAAGACTTTAACGGTGTCAAACTCTATGCCTTGTATGATCACTTTTATGTGGCCAACGAGTTTCTCAAATACCGTTTACACATTGGTAACTATAATGGCACAGCTGGAGATGCCTTACATTTCAGTAAACATTACAACCACGATCTGAAGTTTTTCACCACCCCGGATAGAGACAACGATCGATACCCCTCTGGGAACTGTGGGCTCTACTACAGTTCAGGCTGGTGGTTTGATGCATGTCTTTCTGCAAACTTAAATGGCAAATATTATCACCAGAAATACAGAGGTGTCCGAAATGGGATTTTCTGGGGGACCTGGCCTGGTATAAGTGAGGCACAACCTGGTGGCTACAAGTCCTCCTTCAAAGAAGTCAAAATGCTGATCAGACCCAAGCACTTTAAGCCATAAATCACTAATGCTCATTCTTTTGGGTATTCGTTACCTAATAGGGCAATTAATTCCTTCAGCACTTTGGAATATGTTTCATACTCTTTTTCCATGGCTTAAAATTTCTCTCTGAGCAATGGGTTCTTATGCTATACAGCATTTGAAATAAAGCTGAAAAATATGCCATTTAAAGAAGTCCTTTGTTGCTGTTACGCTGTTATCCGAATAAACACTTGCAAGCAATTGGGAATATTGAGAATCACACAGTAGAGTTATAATTCTCTTAATGTCTCTTATTTGAAAAATTTTTACTCATATTACTCACTCTAATTAAAAAAATACTTGTTTATTCAGTAGGCTAGATTTTACACAAGTAACCTGTATTTTGACTGTGACTTAAACGCATCTTTTCAGGCTATAAATAGTTATTGGGTATTTATTTGTCTCTAAATGTTCCTCATTCTGAGATAAACTTACTCAATTTATGGCATTTACAGCATTTTAATTCCCAAGCAAAGGGAAACATACGTAATTAAACCTGTTCCTGCACTATTCGTGAAATGTAGAATTTTATCATTTAAAATATTTTAAAAGGTGATAGCATAATGTCACTCCTAAGAGCACTCAGAAAATGAATTTAACCTTAAAGACCATGGTTTAAAGGTAATTCATTCATAGTTTATAACTCTTTAGATGTTTGATGGTAAAAACTGCTTTAACATGAAAAATATCTTCCTTTGCTCTAATGCACAACTGTTTTTAATTTAAGACTGCTCATTACTGCGCGAGACTACTGGTAGACTTTCTTTTGGAGAGGTAGGTGTGGGTGAGGAGTGAAGCACTTATATGTAGGCCAATTTTATATCCAAAGCGATAATATCATTAAGTGATTCACTTCATAGAAAGCTACGTTTTATAGGACAAATAGATAAATCTACTTATAAAAAATATGAATTTTGAAATATATAGAACCATAGTTCAAATATTATATATTTCAACCCTAAATGGTATATTGCTTGTTTTGCTATCAGAAGATTCAAATACGGGTGTTTATTTTTTTTAACAAAACAAAAGTATCTGGAACTTTTATAATTCATCAATTAATTCCAGAATGCAAAAATGATATTCAAAAGATTATAAAAATAGTTTGTTAAATTTCACCATTGTAAAAAGGGACCATTTCAGAGAGAACAGCTGTATTCTAATGCACGTTTAAAAAAGTGCTCTAGGATAAAATTTAAAAAGGATACACCATACTGTATGTGAGTCATAGAAATACATTCAACGTTCAATTTCTGGTGTCTGTTTCTACTAAAGTAACCAAGTTTTCAAAAATAAATTCACAAAGATGCAGCTTTACCCATTATTTGAAAATGATTAAGGAGGATAGTAACTTTAGGTAAGAAGTTAATTTTTCAACTAATGTCTTTTATAGAAAATTCTAATCAAAAAGAAGCAAGATATTCTTTTAAAAATATATAACATACAAAGTGTTCAGGTAAACATGATGCAAACTATATTATTAATACTATTAAAATACTAAAGCAAGAGAAATGCAAATAGAATTAAGTGATGACAAAAATATAAAATATCGTAGATTTCAGAGGCTTCATATCTACTCAATAATACATCAAATGTAAATGTTGTAACTAATTCTTTATTTCTCTCTCTTTTCTGTTTTCTAAAAAAGACTATGAAGATTTTGATATTATACAATGTATTAATTTCAGATAAGGGCATTTTCACTTACTATATATAACTATTAATATATGTATAAGTTTAGGTAAATTTCTTTGATAAAAACGGACTCCTTAAAAAAATACAGTTCTAAAGAAAAATAGCTCATATAGCAAGTGTCCACTGATTTAATAGGAACTAGGTAGCATTTCAGGAGAATTTGGCAAATAATTCATTAATCTATGTAAATACTTAAAAGCTTATCTTTCTATCTTTCCACCTTATATTAAGTAAAATTTTATTTCCCATTATACTTTTATGGTACCTTCCTAATAACAAACTCTGTAACATAGAAATTCCTTTCTGAAATCATTTCATGTCACTTATTATATTATAAAATATATTTTAGATTTTGGTAATCTTTAACATATTGATGGAAATAGATTATATCTGAGAGAGTCTTTTGCCTTAACATAACTGTTCACTAATATATGCTAATGTTCATAAATGTGGATTGACTACTAACAAATACATTATTTTAGAGTCTTGTCTCGGTTTCCTTTTACTGGCTAATATTTGTTATCTTAATTAACAAATTATTTCTGAGCTTTATCATACTTTGAAAATATTGACTAAAATTAGGCCTCTAGAAATTCCAAATGGAACTGGCTCACGTATCACAGAAAAAAAATCGGATTTTCTGATAAGTAGTAATGCTCTAAATGAAATGATGACACATTCATCCAGTAAATAAAGAGCTTAAATTTACGACGATAAAAGACATCCAGATAACAAAATTCACTGGTCCTTATTTCTGAATGACTACCCAAGGAAAGGGCAGAAGGTTTAAAGGTAAAGAATGATGGGTAATGTCGTCATGATAAGCTCTTGCTTAGAATTCTTATTTTCCTTTATGTATAAATAGGTTTATGTTTTGTGTCTTTTAAAAGCCTTGTGAAATAAAAGATTTAATCTTCTCATCTATTTATTTCTTCAATGCAGAAACATTAAGTATTATTTGTAAAATAATTTTTATATATTTACTCTTGGCTGAAAACTTGCATAATGTTTACCTAACTAGACAGTATCTTTGACTCTGTGAAGACTTTAATGAGTACTATTTCATTAACAGGAAGACAGAGACAAATACAGGGACACCATTATCTTATTTCCCTCTAGAATACTGTTGACACATTTGAAATACAGAAGTTTCAGTTTCATTTTGCAGCGTTCAACTCCTCTCCCCTTTTTTCCATCATTCTTGTTGCTGTTCTGGTTTAGCCCTCATCATCCTCTTAGGATAATGCAAGCCCTTCCTAATAGTGACCTGTGCCCCCAGTTTGAATCTATTCCAATCCATCCTCCATATCACTGCCACAGGGATTATTCAAAAATACAATTCTGATCATGTTATTTTCCTGCTTAAAACCTGTCAACAGCTCCTCATTTTGTATATGATAAAATCCAGCAAATAAGCCCCTTCGTGAACCGATTTCTGCCTACCCTTTCAGTGTCCTTTCTGCCACTACTCACACTCCTGCCAAACTGAATGCCTTGTTGTTCTAGTACAAACCATATTCTCTCATATTTTCATTACTTTGTGTTACTGTTCCCTTGGTCTAGATAGAATGGCATCCTTGACCCCCACTGAGTTTTGTCTTATTATCCGTAATTAAGAGCAGGGACTCAGCAGCCAGACCAACTAGGTATGAATTTCAGCTCCATTATTTGCAAGCTGTGTGAAAACAGGCAAAATCACTTAATCTCATTGTTCTTTGGTTCCTTCAATTATAAAACTGGGATAACAGTAGAATAGAGTTATTGAGACGATTAAATGAGATAGCATATGCAAAGCACCTAGAACATACATATCTATTATCATCATCATCATCATCCTAAATAATTATCTTTCCTGATGACATCAGGAGGGGTTTGGTGCCTTGTCTCTTTGGTCCTATACCATCCTATATATTCCTTATTATGTATTACATTATTCCATAATCGTCTAGGTTCTACCCTAAAATCAATCTGTTAGGCTAGGATGTAAAGGAAATTTGAGACAAGAGTGTTATTACTCAAAGTGGTTCATGAATATGTTACCATAGATGAAGAGCTATAGTCTAAAGAAGCCAGAGTTACAACTGGGGAAGGAGTAGGTACCACCAAGTCTGAGGATCTGGGAGATTGTGAATGCGGTTTAGAAGTGATTGACTTCAGGGGAGGAGATGGCAAGACAGGATCATATATACTATAGCATTGCATACATAAGAATGACAAACTTTTAGAAGGGGTTCTAGGAACATGCCTCTGGGTATATATCATGCAGAGGAGTATGGTTGTACTAGGCAAGACAGTGATTGTTCTACCTGGCTGAGTTCCTAAAGAAAAAAGTAGTTTTTCATACTTATACCATCTTGCAAATTTGAAATTAATTTTAATCATACCAAATGCATAAATGCTTTAATTTTTTTTAATTATAGCTTAGACTAAAGACCCCTTTGCAAACCACCTTCAATTCCAATGCCTCCCTCTCCCCAGAGGTAACAAGGAGAGTTGGCTGAATCCAAACTCGAATTTCATTCTGTGCATTGCCAATTTGCAGTGTTTACTGAAGCATAGCTCTGCCAGGTTTCTTTTGTTTATTGATTGGGAAGAGTTGGAAGTGAGAATAGGAGTGAGGGAAATTGGGGGTACTTGGAGAGCTCAGAGTCCCCTGAATTCCCAAATGCGTGACAGCCTGCGTGACTCCTTGGAGTGGTCCCTCCCCCACATTAGATAGAGGGCTTCTTGCTGAAGGCACTGTTGTCTTCTTTCCTGAGGGAGTAATCTTTCAAAAAAAATTTTAATACAGTTTTTAAAGGTGACTTTCCATTTACAGTCATTACAAACTATTGGCTATACTGCCCATGTTACACAGTACATCCTTGGGTCTATCTTATACCCAATAGTTTGTACCTCCTGCTTTCCCACCCCTATACTGCCCCTCCTCCCTCCCCACTGGTAATCACTAGTTTGTTCTCTATGTCTGTGAGTCTGCTTCTTTTTGTTATATTCACTATTTTGTTGTATTTTCTCGATTCCACATAAAAGTGATATCATTTAATATTTATCTTTCTCTGTCTGGCTTGTTTCACTTAGCATAATGCCCTCCAAGTCCATCTATGTTACTGCAAATGACAAAATTTCATTCTTTTTTATGGCTGAGTAGTATTCCATTGTATTTATATACCACGTCTTCTTTATCCATTCATCTGTTGATGGACACTTAGCTTGCTTCCATAACTTGGCAATTGTAAATAATGCCACCATGAACGTTGGGGTGCATGTATCTTGACAACTACATGCAAAAGAATGAAATTAGAACATTCTCTATCAAATGGATTAAAGACCTAAATGTAAGATTGGATACTATAAAACTTGTAGAGGAAAATATAGGCAGAACACTCTGACATAAATAGCAGCAATATTTTTTTGATTTTGTCTCCTAAAGTAGAGGAAATAAAAGCAAAAATAAACAAATGGGACCTAATTAAACTTAGGTTTTGCACAGCAAAGGAAACCATTGAGGGCTTCCCTGGTGGCGCAGTGGTTAAGAATCCACCTGCCAATGCAGGGGACACGGGTTCGAACCCCAGTCCGGGAAGATCCCACATGCCGCAGAGCAACTAGGCCCAGGCGCCACAACTACTGAGCCTGCTCTCTAGAGCCCATGCTCCGCAACAACAGAAGCCACCACAATGAGAAGCCCGTGCACCGCAATGAAGAGTAGACCCAGCTCGCCACAACTAGAGAAAGCCCATGTGCAGCAACGAAGACCCAACGCAGCCAAAAATAAATAAATAAAAATAAATACATTAAAAAAAAAAGAAACCATTGAAAAAAAAAAGACAACCTACTGAATGGGAGAAAATATTTGCAAATGATATGACCAGTAAAGGATTAATATCCAACATATATAAACAGCTCATACAACTCAACATCAACAGAACAAACTACCCAATCAAAAAATGGGGAGAAGGCTTGAATAGACATTTTTTCAAAGAGGAAATGCAAATGGCTGGCCAACAGGCACATGAAAAGATGCTCAGCATCACTAATCATCTGGGAAATGCAAATCAAAACCAAATAAGATATCACCTCACACCTGTCAGAACGGCTATCATCCAAAAGAACAGAAACAACAAATGTTGGCAAGGGTGTGGAGAAAAGGGAACCCTTGTGCACTGTTGATGGGAATGTAAACTGGTGCAGCCACTGTGGAAAACAGTATGGAGATTTTTCAAAAAGCTAAAAATAGAACTATCATATGGCCCAGCAATTCCACTCGTGGGTATATATCTGAAAAAAACAAAAACACTCATTCTGAGGGAGTGATCTTAATTCTCCTTTACGCTCCTCCATCCCACTTCTCAGCATCCCCAGATCTGTAACCAGGGCAAGACGTGCCCTCTGGTCACTTATAAAGTCAAACTGGCAGAGAAGCCTTTATACAACTTTGCTAATTTATATCAGCAGAAAGCTGGGGGATATGCATAAAGACAGATTTTGAGGTTTTGCTTGACTAAAGAAGAAAAAACAGAATTTCATATGTGACCGAGATCATTGATATAGGTATATTTACCAGAAATTCTGAATTCAATGGGCTAGTTTGGGCAGATGTGTTTGGTTCCAGTAGTTTGATTATTTAACACCTACCTAAAGCAGAAACTAACACACCATTGTAAAGAAATTATACTCCAATAAAGATGTTAAAAAAAAAAAAACAAACACCTACCTAGATTCAACAGCAGCTTGTATTAACTAAAGTTGAGAAACCAAAAATGTCTTGGAATTAAAAGATTTATGAAGACAGAAATGTTAGAGTGGAGTTTGCTGTCATTCATTTAAAAGGTATTTATTGAGTGTATATGATGTGGTCTTCAAGGAAGACCAAAACAGACAAGACCCCTATACTCAGGGAGTTTATATTTAATCAGAAGAGATGAATAAATAAACAATATATGATAAATGCCATGAAAAATTAAGCAGGGTAAGGAGAGATAAGGAGTATCAGAGGAAAGGTGCTATTTCATACAGGTGGTCTGGGGAGACCTCTCTGTGGAGGTGACATTGGAACAGAGACTTGAAGATACAGGAGAACAAGCCAGGCAGATATCCGGGAGAAGTATGCTCCAGGCAAAGGGAGCATCAGGTGCAAAGGTGCTTGGCACGTTCTAGAGTCAGCAAGGAGGCTGGAAAAGCAGACAGTCGCGGGTGGGAGGGGTTTAGGAGATGAGGTCAGAGAGAGCTTGGGGAGTTGGGGTTACATAAGAAATGCAGGTGGGGCTGCCAGATCATCTAGACCTTGTGAGTCATGGTGAGGATTTTGCCTTTTACTCAGAGTAGGTAAGAGCCGTAAGAGTTTTGATTACAGAAGGTACATGATTTCATCCAGTTTTAAAAGCGGAGAATAGACTGTTGAGAGACAAGATTGAAGCATGAACACCAGTTTGATGGTATTTGCAATAACCTTGGAGAGTGACGGTGGTTGCAGTGAACTGGATCTTTAAGATAAAGGGGTGGACAGTGGAAAGATTTAGAGTTATCGCAGAAAAGTACGGGATTTTAGCCTGAGCAACTTGAAGGACGGAGCCACTGTTGACTGAGATGGGGAAGAACTGCGCGGGGGAGCTGTCTGGAAAGTGTGTGGGCGGGCGGGTAAGGGGTGGGGACCCGCAGTTTGGAATCTTCTCAGTTCAAATATCTATAAGACATCCAAGTGGATGGCATTTGGATGTTAGTGTGATGTTCAGGGAAGACATCTAGGTCGCTAGAATATAGATGGTAATGAATCTGTGGGACTAGATGAAATAACCTAGTAAATAGGTGTACGTGGGGCAAACGCTTTCACAGAAGGGGTTGGAGATAGGGAGGAACCAGCACAGTCGTATCCCATCCACCCACCTTGTAAATGTGTCATTTGAGAAGTCCCAGGGTTGCTTCCTTATGAAGAGGGCAGAGATTTCTTCCTACTAGAACAGATACTTTCTCTGGATTATTTGAGATTTGGATGTGCTTTTCCTTGCTTCTGTCAGCCACACTATTTTGTTGGGTTACTAGATGTCTTAGAAGCCATTATGTTACTCTACTATGGATTTCTGCAAATCGTTGCTTTTGACTTAAGCAGTCACTTCACAGTGAAGGGAGGAAGCAATGACATACTGAAGCCTCAGATAGTGCATCTTCTGGGAGACACCAGCTTGTGAGGGTGGAGGGTTGTCACGCAGGATACAGTGTGTGCATGTGCGTGTGTGTGTATGTGTGTACGTGTGCATATAGCAAAAGAAATATGAACTAGGCCATAGACCAAAAAAATTCTTTGTTAACAGTGTAATGCCCAAGTTTGAGGAATCATGTATGGACGTTTTAAATCATTAGAGCACTAGTTTGCTATGATTATAAACCTTTAGTTACGCAGAGACTGGTTTTACTCCTTTTCTCTATTTTTAAGACATTAATGGTCTTAAAACTTGCTTCTTTCCAAACATTCTCCAATAGCTATCCAAATTAGAGGTAACCTAAGTCTTGTATTTCTAATAGCTTTCAAAGAGCTTACACTGGAATGGCTATCAATAAATATGACTCGGAATTTTCACTTATGTTGGGTCCAGCTGCAGGTAGAAATGAGAGTAGTTCTCTGCGTATGGGTAGGTTCCCCTTGTGGTGTGTTGATGCATGTACATGCACACACACACACACACACACACACACGAATACCCCACATGTACATATATAATATACATTCATGCTTATATATGGTATTTGTAACACATCTGCTATAGCACACAAGGAAACCTGCCCATTGAAATAAAATAGACACGTAGCCCTTACATGTAGTCAAAAGTCAATACAACAAAAATCACACTTGGCCAATAGCTAACTTATTTTAAGCAATGTTATATAAAATAGATTGTCATAAAATAGAACTTCAGGCGGTTTAATTCCCTATAACAAATTCTGTGCTATTAGTGCACCTGTGTCCCAGGGGTAAACCAAAATTAAAACCATGATCTAGATAACTGGTGATCAGCGTCTTCCTAGGCTTCACACAGTAACTCAAAATGATCTTTATTATTTTTTTATTTTGATGTAATCCAACTTATCTATTTTCACTTTTGTGTCTTGTGGTTTTGGTGTCAAATCCTAGAAATCATTGCCAAACCCAACATCATGAAGCTTTTGTTTTTTGGGGTTTTTTTTGTGGCTGTGTGTGGGCTTTCTCTAGTTGAGGCGAGCGGGGGCTACTCTTCGTTGCGGTGCACAGGCTTCTCATCGCGGTGGCTTCTCTTGTTGCGGAGCACAGGCTCTAGGGCGCAGTCTTCAGTAGTTGTGGCTTGCGTGCTCTAGAGCGCAGGCTCACTCAGTAGTTGTGATGCACGGGCTTATTGCTCCTCAGCATGTGGGATCTTCCCGGACCAGGGCTCGAACTTGTGTCCGCTGCATTGGCAGGCGGATTCTTAACCACTGTACCACCAGGGAAGCCCGATCTTTATTATTTTATTAGCCATTTTCAGAATGAAATCTGCACTGTAATGCTTAGAATATATATTCTTCTTTTGAAAGCAAAAAATCACATTTTAAAATAGACAGCTTTTTTTTTGTTTTAGCCCCTTAAAATAGCTATTACATTTATCTTTGTTATCTTAATCCAATAAATATTTATCATTTGCCTACTATGTATATAGCATGGTGTGACATGCTTATTAAATTATTTTGAATAAGATCTTTTCCAAATAATAACTTTCTAAACTCTCAAAATATAAGTTTAATCTCTAGCATTCAAGATTTCCTCTGAGTGGGACTTCCCTGGTGGCGCAGTGGTTGGGAGTCTGCCTGCCAATGCAGCGGACACAAGTTCGAGCCCTGGTCCGGGAAGATCCCACATGCTGTGGAGCAACTAAGCCCGTGTGCCACAGCTGCTGAGCCTGTGCTCTAGAGCCCACGAGCTACAACTACTGAGCCCGCACATTGCAGCTACTGAAGCCCGCACGCCTAGAGCCTGTGCTCTGCAAAAGAGAAGCCACCGCAATGAGAAGCCTGTGCACCGCAACCAAGAGTAGCCCCTGCTCGCCTCAACTAGAGAAAGCCTGTGTGCAGCAACGAAGACCCAACACAGCCAAAAATACATAAATAAATTAATTAATTTAAAAAAAGATTTTCTCTGAGTGATTAAGGATGACACTGTTTAAGATGAATTGCTTCTCTATTCCAAAAGCCCTCATACAAAAGTTCAGCATATTTGGAATCATATAGAATCTGAAAACTTGCTCATTTTCTATCTCTGGAAATTGGTTTTCTCATCTTCTACAAGAGGCAAGTAATTTGTGCTTATGTTGTGAAAGTTTATCAGAGAAGGGGCCACAAAACTATTTGCCTACATTTATTTCCCATTCAGTAATGAGTATCTAAGTTTTTTCAGTTAATCCAAGTAACCTGTTTTAATTTTTGTTCAGCGATTCTGCTTCTGAATACTCATAATGATAAGCAGCTGTCCCTTGCTGAGTGCCAACCATGTGCTGGACACTTTCCTAGGAGCATTTCCAATGATATCTCTGTTGCTGAGGATAGTGCCACAATAAGGAGGTAAAGACTTTACACCACTAAAGTCTTCCCTGAGGAAAACAAAGAAACAAACAATCTCTGTTATCTACAAACTCTGTATCATGTGTGGGCCATTATCCATTTTCAGCATTCCTGGCTTTCTTGGTGTTTTTCTCATGAAATGGACTAATTTTCTCTGATAAATAACCTGTGGAAATTCCATGGTAAAGTACATACATTGTAAACCTCAGTATCACCCCTGCTCTGATTTTCTGTGTGAATCTACAAAGTGGAAGATGATTCCAATTAAATCTTAATTTAAGGTGAAACATCTCTTTTGTATCTTAACAAAAACAATTACATGATATTCTGTTGACGGAAGATTTTTTTTAAAAGAATTTATTTTCAAGGGTGTTAATGTCCCTACTTAACCTAGTGGTTAAAAATTATTTATTTTCTGTAGCTAAGTCAGAATTTATAACAATTCTGGCAGAAAAGGCAAGCAAGTTTCTGTTCTCTCCAAACACTGTTTTACTTCCATGGTTACATGGCAGGATTCACAAGGAAAACATTCCCCTTAACTACAAAGCATTTTGTAAGTTCTTTGGGAGCCAAAAGATTTCTCATGTAAACACCAAAGTTCTTATTTTCATTATATAAAATAATTCCTTAAAAATGCAAATATCATTTATAAATGAATGGTGCTGCCGATGGTGACTTTTAAAATTTCTATCCTATAACAAGTAAAATTTTTGTCTTTATCTGATCAAGCAAATGATTAAAAATCTAGAGCGGCTCATGGGTATATCATGGGTAGTTATGGAAGTTGAATGGTTACATAAGTTACGGTCTTTATGGTATGGTATTTATGGGGTTGGTGTTTAACAGGCTGAACCGCTATAGTAGAGGTTCTTGAACTGTGTCCCCAGCGACCCTAAGGTTCTGTAGACATATTTCATGAAGGTTAAAGGAAGTGGGATAGGGGGAGATGCCAGGAGAATGTATGCTGCATGAAGCATTGTTCACCTCAAATAGTTCTGCTTTTATATCTTGGATTTTGAGGCTTCATCTTCAATTTCACTTAAAAGATTTTGTTCTGTTTTCAAAAAATATTTGAAAATCACTGCCTCCCCATTGCATATCCCTTGCTCAGTCAGCAAAAATAAAACTGAAATAGATGTACAATGGCTCTAACTTGTTGTGATATTTCTTTTTAGAATTTTATTTTATTTTATTAATTAAGTTATTTTTGGCCGCGTTGGGTCCTTGTTGGTGCGCGCAGGCTTTCTCTAGTTGCAGCGAGCGGGGGCTACTCTTCATTGCGGTGCGTGGGCTTCTCATTGCAATGGCTCCTCTTGTTATGGAGAACGGGCTCTAGGCACGCGGGCTTTAGTAGTTGTGGCACGAGGGCTCAGTAGTTGTGGCTCATGGGCTCTAGAGCACAGGCTCAGTAGTTGTGGCACACGGGCTTAGTTGCTCCGTGGCATGTGGGATCTTCCTGGACCAGGGCTCAGACCCGTATTCCCTGCATTGGCAGGCGGATTCTTAACCACTGAGCCACCAGGGAAGTCCCAGATATTTCTAACTTTAAACATTTAAGTATCTGAGAATTTAGGTGGACTTGATGTGGAAAATGCATTCAGAAACTCAGAAGAAATTTCTCCTTTTTAAGTGTGTCTTATAAAGTAGTGATTCAGTAGTGTGATTCTTCTGGTGGAGGACATTACTAATTACTATGTACATCTATTCCTTTGCAAGTGGCATGGCTACACATGTTACAGTGCACTAGATTTGGCAAGGAATATCAAGAAGAATAGCAAAGGCTTCGTGCTTTCAAAGTTCCTAAAGCTACTATAGATTAGCTTAAAAAACAGGGAAGAAATAATAAGTGGCATATGGTACAAGCACTATGCAGGGAAGTTACAGCAACAGAAGTGTTCCCATTTTGTCAAGGAAGTGGCATGCTTTAAGAAGGTGGGGTCTGAGCTGTCCTGGAAAAACTGCATCGAGTTCTGAAGCACTGAAGTGTGGAAAGCACTCCTAGGCTGTGTAGAGGATGAGCAAAAGCAGGTTGGAAAATCAGGAGCTAGTTAGGAAAACAATGATAGGTCTAATGTGGCTGGAGCATAAGGTATATATAGCAGAGAACAGTAAAAAAAAATTAAAGAGAAGAAAGAAATGGGTGATCAGATTGTAGAGGGATTTGACTATAAGTTCAAGCAAGTGATATTTAATCCTTATGTTAATGCAAGAAAAAAATCAAATCTAAGTGCCTACAATCTCCCCCTGCCACCTATTGATTGTTCAGTTCTGTGCCTGGACCCGAGGTGATGATGGGATACTGGGTGGGGAGGAAAACTGGAAGGAACTCTAAAGACTGTTTTATAAAATAATGAAATGGCCAAAGATATCAAGGAGAAGAGGGATGTAGATAGAAAGGGGGAAAAACCTGCCTGGGGATGGGAAAAAATGTTTCCGGGGAAGTTTTTAAAGAGGGGGTCAAGTTGGGTGTGTGTGGGAGAGGAATCTGCTTTGATGAGGAATTTTAGGAAGTTTTGCCGCATGATGCGCTGTGGAACTCCCTCCTCTCTTCCTGAGGGAACCTTCAGTATAGTCACGTTGCTTTCCACAGGTTTCTGGAGGCAGATCTGTGTTTCCTTTGGCTGTGCTGAGAAGGGTTTTAGGGTGGAAGAGAGATGGCTCCCTTTTATTCAGTTCACAGACTATCTACACAGAGCATGGGGGTTTCCCCAGCGCCCCAGGGGGACTGGAGCTGTGGTGCTGGTGGTGACAGGAGATGTGAAGGGGAGAGAATGGGGAGCGACCTTCACCTCTGCATCCTTCACTTCTATATCCACCACATCCAACTCTGTTTTACATATTGTGCTGCTGTGTATGATTTTTACTGGAAAAAAAGTGATAAAAGCAGTTTAAAAAGAGGATGAAAATCACGATGGTAGACAGTGAGGTACCCTTGAAGGTGAGAAATGTACTATTAGTGTAAAGTGAGGCTCAGAGAACTTACGTGGCTTTCTGAAGTCTGTATGGCTAGTACATGCAGAGAAAGGACTACAACCCATTTTTACTGAACCACTCTTCTACTCCCCGCAACCTCCCACCAATCAGAGATTTTCTTTCCAAACCATTAGAGCCTGTCCATTCTTAGATGTAGTCTCTATAGACAGCAAAATTCCTGTCTTCTTAATCTGAGGTTGATGTCTGGTAATGCTTGTACCCCCTTAATTCATATCTCTGATGCCACCCAGGTATACTTGTTTGCCTACACCTAGGTATGCATGGGCTGGGAATATGTAAAGAACATTTGCCTCAGAAGATAATGGACTTGGCATGAGGTTCTAAGCTTCCCATCATCTCCTCTCCATTTCCCCTTATACCAACATACATGCCACATAGAATAAAGGTTAAAATACGATGACTCAAACTATCAATGTACTAGGAGAAAACACAGGAAACAATTTATGTATCAGAGTGCCAAAGGTCTTCTTAAGTAGGACCTAAAATCGTGAAGTTGTAAAAGAAAAGATCAGTAAATTTAAGCACATAAAAAATAAACTGCCACATGGAGAAAAGCCACCTTAAGCAAACTCAAAAGAAATCCAAAATCCGAGAGAGAGTTTGCAATGCATATTATACACAAAGGCCTACTTTCTGTATGTATAAAGTGTTTCTATGAATCTCTAAGAAAAACTACACAATAAAAAACAAAGGAAAAAAGGACGTGAACAAAATTTACGAAAAAAAGAAAGTACAAATAGGTCTCTACATTAACCATGCTTCCAGCTTCTGTAAGGTTGATGCTTTAGCATCTGCCCTACACACCTATGCCAGATGCGCCTTGTTCAAAACCACCTGATAATATGCCTGAGTCACCTTGCCTCCTTCATTGTCCTCCTCGCCCACCTTGACAAGAGTCCTCCGCCTGGGAGGAGGACAACTTTCCAAATGGAAACCAACCAATCCAGAGTCCACACCCTTAGCCATCTCGTTTATTAGGTCCTCACACTCTGGTCAACTATACAACTGCCCTCATCATCCCAATGCCAGGTGCCAAACAACTAGGGACATCTCCTATGCCCCAGAGCCTGCTGAAATTACTCAAACTAGCCAATCCTAAGCTGCTTACTCTGCCTCATCCATTCCTTCCCAGGGAAACAACAATAAAGGCTCTTGCCCACTGTTCCGCCCTCTCCCTCTGCCTCCTGACCCACCTGGTGCTTCCCTCCATGACATGGCATGCCTCCTTCTTTTAGGAACTGTGAGTAATAGACTATCATTCCAGTGGCAATTGTCTCCTGACCTGTTGGCCTTCCTATACCTCACATTTTCTATTAATATACTATATTTTATTTATCTATCTATCTATTTATTTATTGACTGAACCCCGAGGCTTGCGGGATCTCAGTTCCCCGACCAGGGATTGAACCCGGGCCACAGCAGTGAAAGCACCAGATCCTAACCACTAGACCACCAGGGACTCCCAATACACTATATTTTAAAACAATCTTAAACATATGAAAAGATGCTCCACTCCACTCATTTTAACGTAAATGTAAATAAAGACTATGATGAGATAACCTTCTCCCCCAACAGAGTGACAAAAGTTGAAAAGTCAGACAGAGCACAGTAAAGAGACATTTATTGTTGAGGGGAACATAAATTATTACAACCTTTATGGAGAGCACCTTAGCAGTAAAAATGTCTTTTTAAATACTCATGATCTGGCAATTCCACTTCAAAAGTATTGAAAGTAGGATCTCAAAGAGATACTTGTACACTATGTTCATAGCAGCATTATTTATAATAGCCAAGAGGTGGGAGCAACCCAAGTGTCCACTGACAGCTAAACGGATAAACAAAATGTGGTATGTACATACAATGGAATATTATTGTCTTAAAAAGGAGGGAAATCCTGTCACATGGTACAACATGGATGCATCTTGAAGACATTATGCTAAGTAAAATAAGCCAGTCACAAAAGACGATGTATTGTAAACTATGAGGTATCTAAGAGTAGTCAGATTCATAGAAACAAAGTAGAATGTGGTGGCCAGGAGCTGGGAGGAGGGGGAAATGAGAAGGTGTTTAATCGATGGAGAGTTTCAGTTTTGTGAGATGAAAAATTCTGGAAATTGGGTGCAGAACAAGGTGAATATACTTAGCACTACTGAACTGTACATTTAAAAATGGTCAAGGGGCTTCCCTGGTAGCGCAGTGGTTGAGAGTCCGCCTGCCGATGCAGGGGACGCGGGTTCGTGCCCCGGTCTGGGAGGATCACACATGCCGCGGAGCGGCTGGACCCGTGAGCCATGGCCGCTGAGCCCGCGCGTCCGGAGTTCAAGCAAGTGATATTTAATCCTTATGTTAATGCAAGAAAAAAACGGGAGAGGCCACAGCAGTGAGAGGCCCGCATACGGCTAAAGGTATATTCTATGTTATGTCTATTTTTCCACAATTAAAAAAAATTTTTTTACACAAACCCATTGATCCAGCAATCCCACTATTAGGAATTTGTCCTTTCTTTAAATTTTTTAAATTCTTTTAGTTCAGGGGCTGTCTTCTTTACTTTAATATTCCACATTGTACTGGTACAGTTCTTTTTTTGAGGGTTTTCAGTAAACATTTGTTGGAGGTAAATTCTACTGACTTAAAATATGCTCATTTTTTAAAATAAGAAGGTGTACTAGTGTTAATATTTGGAACTGGGTAATTTTCTAAAATAATGCCAATATTTAAGATTTTTTATAGAAAATAGTTACACATTTGATTAAATCTAAGACATCATTGAATATATGACACACCATTATTTTATGTTCTATGGAGATAGGAAAAAAATGCTGTCAAATTATGACAAAATGCTTTTTTATCACTTGAATTTTTATTTTACACTCATTGAGTTTTTAAATTAATTTTTATTGGAGTATAGTTGCTTTACAATGTTGTGTTAGTTTCTCCTGTACAGCAAAGTGTATCAGCTATATGTTTACATATATCCCCTCTTTTTTGGGATAGGAATATGTCCTTTTAATATAATTATTTCACTGTGAAATGAGGCACGCCTAAGGTTACTGACTCTATCATTGTCTGTAAGAGCAGAAGATCAGAAATAATCCAAATATCTTATAATAGGGATTTGATTAAAGTATGCTCCACCGTGCATTGAAATACCATGGAAACATTAAAAAGAACATAACAGTTGCATGTATATGTGAAAAAAGCAAGTACGTATATTATACTACCACTTGCTTGTTTGTGCGTAGACTTCTGCAAGGCTATATAGGAGACTGTTAATGATGGTTGCCTCTGGGGAAGGGGACAGTGGACTGGGGGATGGGGTGACAGGCTGACTTACTTTTCACTGTGTACAATTCTGCACCTTTGAATTTTGTACTCCTATTTTGTTCCTACATAGGAACCTTCACGTTGTGAACTTTCAAAGATGCGAACGTGCATTCACATGTCCAGTCACATAAGTTAGTTCACACGTCTGGTGTATATTGTCACAGGCATGCATCCTCTACAAGTGGTTGTGCTTTTGTGTACTTTACTGTACAGTACTGTATTGAGTACAGTAGTACAGTATCTTTATTTCAAGCCCAGGATGTCCAGAAGCAAGCGTAAAAGCAGTGGTATATAGCCAATTGTGTTAGTTGGGTACCTAGGCAAACTTTGTTGGACTTACAAACAAATTGGACTTACAAAGTCGCTCTTGGTACAGAACTCATTTGAATGTAGAGGACTTACTGTACTGCATATTTTATGTATTAGAAAATAGTTAAAAAGAAAAAAATACTAACCTCATGGCTGAAAAAACTTTAATCCCTGGCTCTCTGATATTCTATTCTTTAACTTCCTAGTCTGGCTTGTATCTTACTACTTGACCACTGAGACCCTGATCTTGTTTGCCTAGTGAAGACTGTAAGGACTGCTTTGTTTCAGCAGACTTTTCTGGTGTTCACTCCTGCTGACTCATTTACTGCTGTTACCTGTAGATGCAGTTGCTGAATAGCCAAATTCCCAACCCTACTCCCCTCTGCTTTATTTCCCCAAAATCTCCCCAACAGATAAGAGTACCATCTCCCCATCCACCTACATAACATAGATTTTAATCAAAAAAGCATTATTTATTTTAATCCTTAAGCTTCCATCTTCAGTGACTAATCTATTCAAATAGTTCTTGGGTTACTAAAGGTACTTTGTTTCTCAAGATGCACATTCTCTACTGAGAACCACAAGCTATCAAAAGCCGACTTACTTTCTCTCTCAAGAACTTTCTTTCTCAGACGAAAAAACAGTACCATTAAGTATTTCTCCTAATCCTTATTTTAGAAAGCAACATCTGTTCACAGTGACTATGAAAAAAAACCAAACAGCATCCGAGTTTAGAGTATTATTTTAAATATTTATATCAACTTGTTACAATAGTAGCTAAAAAAAAACAGTGAAAAAAAAAGAGGTAATTAAAACTTTATTAAGTATATAATTAAAATAAACACACGAGCATGCACGCACACACAACCTAGGTTCTCATTATGTCAATAAAGGAATCAAAAAAAGGAAGGGGAAATCAAGAAGCATTAACCACACAGATGAAGGAACACATGCGGCCAAGGGTAGAGCTGCTCCCTGCTGCATTTGCCTCTGGTCCCAAGCCCGGAGTCTGACGTGTGGTGGATGCTCAGGAAGGATTTTCAGAATGAGTAGGAGATAAGCTCAGAGACAGGAGGCAGAAGAACCGCCAAGTCCTCTCTATCCCCAATTTTCAACACTCTCTGACTCCCATTTAACACTGGTCATGTGTTCAGATAGCAGAGTTTTTTGCGACAACACCCCCAGATTCCTGGCCAGAATCATCTTGCAGGTGCCAAGGGTGAGGATATCCTAACATGGGGCCTTCTTTTCTCTTATCCTGAGTTCTTGTACAGTGTACGATTTTTACTGATTGAATTTAGAGGTGCTAATCTACTTTGCAAAGTGGAATATGGCTTCTATGCCTGTAATCCTGATATAAATATATATCCTGATATAAATATATATCCTGAAAAAAATCTCCAATTTTTGTAAATAGATAAGAGCCATGTCAATACACCAAACGTTTAAGTGTATGCCAGGCATGACCCACGGTCTTCTTCCACATGGAAAGATTTTAAAATTTCCACCTTACTGTCAAAGTAAAAAAATAAAATAAGACCCTTTATGGGAAAAATGGAACCTATCTGTATTGTTCAATAAATTATCAGTCTGTTTAAAGTTTCTTGACAGCCAAACAAAATCTTGAAGAATTATTCTTGTGAGCCTGCCTCAGTGTCTGAAGGAAAACATGCCAACAATAACAAGACTTGTGGAAATATTTTAAAAAGAAATTTAGCAGTTTTTAAATGCCTATTCTCTAAGTACAGCTATTAGTGAGGTGTGATAACTAAGAAAGGATAGGGAAACTGAAGAGAAATATTTAAATAGAGAGTTAAAATATTTATCTTTATTTTTTCTTTTAATATACAGTTTACTTAAAAAGTCAATTTGTAAAACCCTAAAATAGCAGTGTTTAAATGTGTGAATGTCAAGTGAAGAATGTCAGGTGAAATGTGTGTCAGGCTAGGAGACAGGAGACTGGGTTCCAGGCCTGGCTCTGCATCTGCCTAGCTGTGCAAACCAGGGCAAGTCTCAATCTTTCAGAACCTTTAAGATGGAAATAATGATATCTCAAACTTCCTTATGAAATCATTATGAAAATTAAATTATATACTTGAAACTACCTTGACTCCTCGAGGATGGGAATCTTACACTTTCATCTTTGTAACCAGTTACTTGATTAATTAATTCATGTATGAAAGAAATAGAAAACATTTTCAATCTTTGAAAAACATTTTAAATTTCATTACAGATTATTTCAAGAAACTCATCAGTAACTCTATAGAAGATCCAATCTTGAAAATGAAGGAAGCTTTAGTAGCATCAGAAAATCACTAGGTTTTCAGAAATTAATTTAAAATTTTTATTAAAAATTCCAAAAATATATTTAATCTGTTACCAGCCTTAAGAGATCAAAATTAATAAAAAATAAGAAAGTGTCGTTTGAACATGTGAATATCCCCCCCCAAAAAAGAGATAATATTAAACGTAGGGAATTAGGTAAACAATGGCAACATCTTTTCATAAATATGCAGAGGTAGACTATGCTGTTAAATACACGTAAGAAGCAATTTGCATTCCTTTCAGAAAAGCAGTCTGAATACCAAGAACCTGCTATGTCTATATCTTCAGCCCAGGGACTTCCCTGGTAAGCCTGAGATTCACATATTGGACACTCCCCTCAGACCATTGCTTATTCTGAATTCTCTGTCACTTATAGTACCATAATCCAGCCACTTTCCTAAATCAGAAATCCAAACATCAGTTTAGACTTTTTCCTCTCCCTCACCCCGTCCCCATCCATTCAGACGCTAAAGCCAGCATTTTATACTTCCTTACTATCTCTCCTATATGTATTCTATCCTTTCTTCCATGGCCATTGCTTGGTTCAGTCTCTCTTCACATCTTCTCTTGATCACTGAAATGGTATTCCAGTTGGTGATATGGTGGGAATGGAAAACAGAAGAATTTAATAGATATTTAAGAGAGAAAATAAACTGACAGCATACAGGAGGAGAATTAGGTTTGGGAGGAGAGTAATAAATTTAATTCTGAGCATGTTTAGTTGGAGGTAACTTGGGGGTCATCCAGGTGAAGACATTCCAAGTATATGCATGTATAGGTGTGGGCAAAGCTTAAGATAAGAAAAGTAGGTTCATAGTGGACCCCACAGATATGGACAAAATATCCCCTCTCATATCCTACTGCCTCTGAAAAGCTTTTTTCCAGATCATCTCAACCCACGGTGATTGTTCCTTCCATTCAGTTCTAATTACAATTTTGGCACCTCCAGGCTCTCAACGATCCATTGCCTTTTGTTGATATTTAACATGTCAAGTTTCTTATTTCCCAAATTAAGCTTCTAAAGAACAGTACCCTTTTATATGCTTTATGCCTGTGAATGTCCATGCGTCTAGCACTGTGCAGCACACAGGACGTGCTCAAAACAAAGGAGGAGCTGAAAGGATAAATTTGAGTAAATTTCAGTCACTTTAATAATAATGGTAATAAACATCTCCTAGCACAGAGCCTGGCACATAGTGGGTGCTGAATTAGTATCTGTTAAACGGATTAAGACTTAATGTCTCCCACTGCTCTTCAAAAACTTCTTGCTATCTCAGTTCTTTTCCCATTGGACGTGAAACTAAAACTTGAACACAAATATATTGATTACACATTTTTAAGGAGTCCAGAAGTTGATAGTTTTATATAGAAGCTGTTTCAGTGAAAAGGTCACATGTCAATAAGCCTAATCCATCTTCATCTACACACCCACAATGCTTGCATACCCCACACTCTACTTTCAACAGAATTTCGTATTCTGTACAGAGTCACACTTTTACTTCCTTAGTGTTTCCCTCCAGTGTTCACACTGTCCCTTGTGCCTCCCAAATGTTCCTGTGCTACCTTTTCTCTACCCCTGGGTTAAGTCAGGTCAAAGACTTAACAATGACTGGCACAAAAATTATTTTCAGGAAATGAAGACAAGGGAGGAGCTGACGCATTCTGGTGAAAATTAAAAGAGCCAAAAGTCTTAGGCAAGATAATTTCATGTTTTGATTTTGGCTCTTGGCATTAAGACAAGGATGACTTTATGGCGTCCACGTTTTGGAAAAGTTCAACATCTGACACACTGATATTTGACAACCAAGGTCACCCTTAGAAATCAGAGCTACTTTACATAACCATGTACAGTTTAAAAGTAGAAATCCTGACTTAGGGAATACCATGAAAGCTATAACTTACATTAAGCCTGAATGTGCAACAGACATGAGCTTTGAACAAAGAGACATATGCTGTTTGTTAAAAGAATGATTTTTAAATACTAAATATTTACTGCTTGTCTCTGTGCAAGGTCTTGAGCCAGGTGCTGTGTAGGATATACATAAAATCACACATGACCCTTGCCATGGTATTAGATGAAAACAGTTACATATTGCCCATCAGAGTGTATATCTTGGTATAATCTTTTTGGAAAGCCATTTGAAGGTATCAACTAAAGCTGAATATAAACCTAAACTATGACACAGGAACCCCACTCCTAGGTAAACACCCAAGATAAATGAATTCATAAGTATAAGGCATGCACAAGAATGATCATGGCACCTTATTCATAATCATCCAAACAGGAAACAACCCAAATCTCTAAATCAAATAGAATGGACAAGAAAATTATGATATATTTACACAAAAGAACACTATATAGCAATTTTTAAATATTGAACTAAGGCACACATGGTACTATGAATAAATTTCACAGATTCAGTGTTTACCAAAAGGAGCCAGACACAATGGAAAACATACTGTATGATTCCATTCATATGATTTTTGAAAAGACGCAAAACTAATACATAGTGATAAGTCAGAATAGGTCTGACTTTGGTGGGAGAAATGACTGGGAAGAGTCTCAAGGGACACCACTGGGTTGCAGGAAATATATTTTCATCTGAGTGGGAATATGGCAGGAATGAAGAAGAGATAAATTCAAGAAATACTTAATGGAGATATTTTACCCTCAAACTGGTAAAGAGAATGCAGGAGGAGAATTAGGATTGGGAGAATGATGAATTTAGTTCTGAACACGTTGGTTACTGGCATATGTAAAAAAAAAACTGCTGGACCCTGAGTATTTGCGAGGTTTACTGTGTATATGTTATACCTTAGCAAAAAAAATTTTTAATAAAAGTTTTCAACGGGACAAGAAAAGTCTGTGGAGTGCCAGCCCTCATAATTAGGCAGCAATGGAAGAGTTGGGGAGCAGGTGTCCAGAATTAACCCACACAGTCCATTGATGTGACTTAGTTCCCAAGCCCCACTTTGAACATTAATCCCAAAGTGTGAATTTAACACAGTGTAGTTCATACCCTGTTAAGTCTTATTGTTTAATGTGATCATATCAGTGAGAAATTAAATTTTCTATGCAAAATATTATATGATGAGAAGATATTCAATAAATATCTGTTAATGATCTTGTATCGAGTGAAAGGTACAGCCTACAAATGCTGTAAGAGTAGACAGGTTGGAGAAAACACTGTGAACTGACTGCACAGGCACAGTTTTTTGAAGGAGGTGGGAACTGAGCCAGATTCTAAGAGGTTAGGAATAGATGCAGGGGTTTCAAAGTGTGGCCTATACAAGTGTTTGATCTGATTTTTTCAGTTGGAGTAGCACAGACTTTCAAGAGGCAACGTAAGTAGGAAGATTGTGGACAGCCACAACCTTGTATCATGCTTTGTGAATGTGTGCCAGTTTCCTAGCCATCTGAATATGGGAGAGTCCATGCTAAGGGGTGTAACATAAGCAGAAGATCATGAAGACCTAAGTAAATTATTAGATTACAAAAATAGTTTGGGCCCAAATCGCAGAGTGCCATAAATACTGAACATGTTCTGTAGGCAATATTAGATGACAGCATGACATCCATGTTTTACAACTCAATAGTGCTGGACCAACTGTGTGACTACCATTAACAACAATAAATGCTATAAGCAGCATCTTGTTCTTTCAGTGTGATGCCAAGCACCTGGGCCTTTGGAAGTGGATTTCTGACAGCTTTCTTTCAGAACTCTTGCTATTCTGCAGATTCAGCTTCTGTTTAGGCAACTGAAGGAGGATAGCTTTTATATAGTACGTTAAAAAATTTCTAAGACTCGCGAATCTTAGAGGAATGTTAAAAGAGTTAGAATAAAAAGCTATAGATGCCAATAGGAACAATCTCAGGGGTGTTTATTATGGAAACAAAGTTGTTTGAAGCCAATAATTCATTCTGCAAGATTTTGCTGGCTAAAGGAAGAATTCTCTGGCAGTAAAATTACTGGTGTAATTACTACTCAAAATGGGAGGCCCATTCTTTCACCGTATAATCTAAGTTATCTAGTTTATTAGGGGCTGGTCATATTCAATGATTAATAGCTATAATTTGTGCATACGTTGAGTATTGAGAGATTCTTGAAATATTTAATGAATTGTTACATTGACGATCAATATGCAAGAGAAGTTGTCCTAAGTTCTCCTTTGACTTTACAAGTCAAATCTTCCATGTTTCTTTATCTGTGGCTTAAAAAATTTGACTATAATTTTTATTGTTAGCATAACCTTTGGTAGAAATAAACTGTACCTTTATTTGATATAATTATTAAAGGTAGTGGTATAAAAGTAGAAATACTATTGCAAAGCTGGATATATGATGGATTTTAACAGAAATAGAGAATGCTGATCATTTGAAAATATTAATACTAGAGATATGAGCTCATCGTTCTAAATATATCAAGATACGTATAAAAATAGATATAAATTTGTGTGGATAAATATATTTATGCACCTATTTCCCAGCTCTGAGAGTGCTGAGAAGTAATGACAGACCAATAGCAATGAACACGGCCAGCACTGAGATCTTAGTTTTCAAATATCATTCTCCACTAAAATAGGAATCAAGGATCCTTTGAGAAATGGCTGATCCTAGAGTTGGAGCAAAGAAAATGCAAGATGAATCTGGAACATATTCTATGACAGAAAGTTAAAAGGTACACAAAGAATCATAGGAGCATGTCAAAAGTAAGCCTTCCTGAAAGGGTGTACACTGGCCAAATCTGGGACAACTGAAGCATCAGAATGAATAATGGCAATAATGGATTATAGCTCACTGAGTAGAATAAGAACTCATGAGTCCACCCTGATGGATGGATGGATGGATGGATAGACAGATAGAAAGAAAAGAAGAGAAAGTTCTACCTTATAGTAGGAAGACAACTAATAAATGTAGAAAAAATGATGGAATGAGAAAATTGCCATTTGGCAACCATTGTAATCATAATTAATTTGGGCAAGAATCATCAAGAGATGTAAAACTAGTAGGTGAAAATTTTAGAAGGAATAGGATACTCAAATAGCCTCAGAGTATCTCCTCGTAGGTGCTTATCAATTTCAAGAAGAAAAGTAATAACTTTATAGGAGAGAAAGCTAGAAGTCACCACCTTAACCAAGTGATCAATGCTGAAAACATGAGTAATGGGACAAACTGACATCATGTGTCCCGGACATGAGGTTTATATGTATATATAAAACAAAAGCTCAGGCTTCCCTGGTGGCGCAGTGGTTGAGAGTCTGCCTGCCGATGCCAGGGACACGGGTTCGTGCCCTGGTCTGGGAAGATCCCACATGCCGCGGAGCGGCTGGGCCCGTGAGCCATGGCCGCTGAGCCTGCGCATCCGGAGCCTGTGCTCCGCAACGGGAGAGGCCACAACAGTGAGAGGCCCGCGTACCGCAAAAAAAAAAAAAAAAAAAAAAACTCAACAATAGTTGTAGCAATTGTTTAAAATATTTACACCAAGAAAATATTTGGGCGAGGATTTAGTATTGCTTCTTGGTTTTAAGTAAAATCTGATTTTGCCCAAAGACTTTTTTAAGCTTATTTTTATTATGACTATCAAGTTTCTTAGATGTTTTATTCAGTTATATTCACATAAGGTTAAGAGTCCAGAATTCAAATGTCCCCTAAATCATTTTCTAAAGTACAGCTCTCAAGCGTGACAGATTGCATGTGTGGTCAGTTACTGTTAAAGAAAAACTCTCCTCATATATGGGTATTTCCTAAATGTTCCTCATTTTTTAAAAAGTCAGACAAAAATCTAACAAAAATCAGATTCCCCTTTTTGCTTCTCTGCTAATAGGAAACAGCATGTTTCTGTGCTGTACTGCAGTAACTACATTTGGTTAGGTAAATGTATATTCTCTCTATCATTATATGACAAGATATTTTATCTTCATTTTATGGATGTAAATGTAATGTATCCAGTAATGAAAGAAATCATTTACCAACATACAGAATATACTTAAGTGGCTGCATAGATGCAAATATTTATTATGCCTTAAAAGTATCAGAACCTACACTGCTGCATTAGTCCAGGAGTATACCATAGGCTTTTGGAAGAGAATGTAGGGGCTGTTTTATTTTAAAGTGCTTCAAACAGTACATATTGCCTACAGGTTACAAATAATAAATTATTTTTATAATGATATTAACTTCATCTGAATTTTTAAGTGGATAGTGAGACAAGTCTTACTGTAGTAAATATATAAATATATCTGTACCTCATGCAGACAAATGAAAGCTGGAGTTGTAGACACATCAACGAATCGCTCATCTCGGATGTTAATCGTGGGTGCTACAGCATAAATGGGGTCTTCTTGATCCTTTTCACCTTTCTCCTCTTCCTCTTCTTGTTCTGTGTCTGTGGTACTGTCTTCCATTTTTCACAATTCTAAAATAAAATCATTCCGTATTCAGCTATTTAGGGATGTCTTCAGTTATGGTAAAATTAATGGAAAATAATAAAAGCAAGCAAAGCAACTAGAGTAATCTATTCAATGAAATTATAGGTCAGAAAAGTTAGCTACAGTCACATTAGTATAAGAGACTGCCTTTTTGTAAAGATACTCTCCAATGATGCATTCAAAGCAATAATTCTAATTTTAAAGAGACTATTACTGTATTAATTGGAAAAAATTATGTAACTAGAATATAAGCTCCATGAAGGCAGAAAAGAAACCTAATTTTGTTTATGGAGCATTGTAGTAGGCACTCAATTACTATTCATGGATTGGGTTCATAAAAAGAAGCTTCATCCTTAAAATATAACGCAAAGTTAATTCAAATTAATTTGGGAAACATAAAAACCAACACCCTGTGGTGCCACATACTGCCTGAGGCATGCATCTGCACACTAGGCTGCCAGGCTAATTGCTCCATACCCACACTGCCTGCTACCCGCGCAGCTCATGCCTATAGGCTTGTGTGCATTGCCAACTGGCCTGTCTGTGCTGCTCATGTGTGTGCTCAGTTGTCCCATCAGACTTCACTTCCAAAGCATAAGCTCAAAAATAAAATTACTAAGGATTTCAAGATGGTGACACCAGAGCATTAAGCCAAGTGCAGGCCCTTCCGAGAGTGGATCCCTTTTTCTTTTTTTTTGGCAGCACCATGAGGCATGTGGGATCTTAGTTCCCTGACCAGGGATCGAACCCAGGCCCCTTATTGGGAGGACAGAGTCTTAACCACTGAACTGCCAGGGAAGTCCTGAGTGGGTCCTTTTTTGACTGCACAGGTCACACACCTTTGATGCCAGCCCTGTGTATTGGCCATCGGTTTGCTCATGTAGTCAAGTGGACCCAGAGTAGTTTCTAAAAGGACCCCTGTCTTGGCTGGCAAGGTCTCTACTGGCTCATTTTGGTGGCATTGGGATGGTTACCCTTCTAACAGAGAACTGGAAAGAGGTCTCCATTGCATAAGAGAATGCCAATGTAATCTCTTTTGATCTCTGATATATGTGAATCTGCACACAACAGAAGAGCGTACTTACTTTCTTCTCTTGCTGGAGAGGATAACTCCAACTGTCATAATTTTTTTTTTTGCTTAAAATTTTTTTTTAAATTTATTATACAATTTTTAAAGGTTACTTTCTATTTACAGTTATTACAAAACATTGGCTATATTCCCTGTGCTGTATAATACATCCTTGAGCCTATCTTACACCCAATAATTTGTACCTCCCCACTGGTAACCACTAGTTTGTTCTCTATATCTGTGAGTCTGCTTCTTTTATGTTTATTCACTAGTTTGTTATATTTTTTAGAGTCCACATATAAGTGATATCATACAGTATTTATCTTTCTCTGTTTGACTTATTCACTTAGCATAATGCCCTCCAAGTCCATCCATGTTGCCGCAAATAGCAAAATTTCTTTCTTTTTTATGGCTGAGTAGTATCCCATGTGTGTATACATACAACATCTTCTTTATCCATTCATCTGTTGGTGGACACTTAGGTTGTTTCCATATCTTGGCAATTGTAAATAGTGCTCCTATGAACAGTGGTGTGCATGTATCTTTTTGAATTAGAGTTTTGGGCTTTTTTGGGATATATACACGTGGAATTGCCTGGTCATATGGTAGTTCTATTTTTAGTTTTTTGAGGAACCTCCATACTGTTGTCCACAATGGCTGCACCAATTTACACTCCCATCAAGAGTATATAAGGGTTCCCTTTTCTCAACATCCTTGCCAACATTTGTTACTTGTGGTCTTTTTGATGATAGCCATTCTGACAGATGAGGTGATATCTCATTGTGGTTTAGATTTGCATTTTCCTGATGATTAGTGATATTGAGCATCTTTTCATGTGCCTGTTGGCTGGCCATCTGCATTTCCTCTTTGGAAAAATGTCTATTCAGGTCTTCTGCCCAATTTTTTGATTGGGTTGTTTGTTTTTTGATGTTCAGTTGTATGAGCTGTTTATATTTGTTCGATCTCTATCCCTTATTGGTCATATAATTTGCAAATATTTTCTCCCATTCAGTAGGTTGTCTTTTCATTTTGTTGATGGTTTCCTTTGCTGTGCAAAAGCTTTTAAGTTTAATTAGTTCCCATTTGTTTATTTTTGCTTTTATTTCCTTTACTTTTGGAGAGGGACCCAAAAAAATACTGCTATTTATGTCCAAGAGTGTTCTGCCTATGTAATTTTAAGGCTTTGTTGAACACATATCACCTCTCATATCTATTTTATCAGATTAGCTACTCTTTGATGATAGGGATCCCCATTCTTTTAATATGGAAAATATGTTCTGAGATATGAATCCAGAAGTGCTGATAGGCTCTTATTCCTGAATTTATTAAAGTGGCCACAGGCACATCATTGATTCATTATGTTTCTTTTCTCCTCTCTAAAATGGGTGTAACTAATTTTTCTGTTTCATAAAAAATATATGCATATTAGATGTGATAATGCATCTGGACTTCTAGCTTCCACTCTGCTATCTCCAGTTTTCTGCCAAAGCCATAAATTACACTTGCACTTGTCTTCCTCCTCTGCTACAAAAACACTTCATAGGTGGCAGCGTGTACTCCTATCAGGAGGCACCGCATGTCAGATCGTCTTTCTTTATATGAGATTAATAGTCATTGATTTTGTTTGGACTTCCTCTCCTTTAACATACATGTTTTTAATGCCATAAAGCAGTCTTTTAATAGAACCTATTATTGTTAAGGCACCACAACACTTTACATTGGGCAAATAATCACAATTTCTTGTTTAAATCTTCAGGGAGTTGAAAATGGTTTGGTGATATATCTAGATTTATTTGTGTTAATAATCTAAAACGTGTGTCCAATCCATGGATGAAAGATGTTAAGGGCTTTTCCAGGAAAATAGTTTCTTCAGAACATTAGATCATATCTGTCATTTTCAGCTTTTTCTTTAAGAAATATTTCAAACGTAACCATAGAAACTTTGACAAATATCAATTCATGAGTAATTTTGTTTTATCTAAACCCTTTCACTTCCCCTCTCCACTCTCCATATTATTTTGAAGCAAAACCTAGACATCTAGACTGAATAATATATCCTGAAGAATTTCATAATAATATATAGAGATAGTTCTCATTCCATTTCACAGCTCCATAGCACCCCATTGCATAGATGTGCCACAAACTGTTCAAATAATCCCCTGTTTATAAATATATGGAATGTTTCCAGTTTTCTGCTATTACAGTTTTGCAAAGTACAGTACATCTATTTATTTTAAAGTAGATAGATTGGGAGTTTGGGATTGACATGTACACACTGCTATATTTAAAATAAAAAAATGCCTTTCCACAGGAAAAAATATATATATTTTAAAGGCTCTTGGAATCTTTATAATCAAGATGGCATTAACTTGAAAGCTGAAGTTCAGGCAATCTTCTCAAAGCATGGCATCTTTAAATATGGTACAGTTTACCTAGGCAACAAAAGAAGGTGCTATGCTGAATTTGCACAAATTCCTCAGTCTGCTGAAGTTTTCGATCTCTGTTATCTGGAAAACATTCTAAATATTTTAAGGCAGGTAAAACATTTTGCATAGGGAAGCAACTAAAAGACACTATAACAGAATTCTGATAGACATTATCAGAAAAACTTTAACCCTTAGGAAAGAAGGAAGAGTAAGAAAGTAAGAAAACACAATAGAGGCAAATGCAAAAGTCTCATGCGAATTAAAATCTAAAACACTAATTAATCTAATTAAATACAGGGACAAAAGGACTTTAAGTAGATACCAAAGTTTAACAGACAAAAAAAATATTCAAGGGACTTCCCTGGTGGTGCAGTGGTTAAGAATCCGCCTGCCATTGCAGGGAACACGGGTTTGAGCCCTGCTCCGGGAGGATCCCACATGCCGCAGAGCAACCAAGCCCGTGCTCCACAACTACTGAGCCTGCACTCTAGAGCCCGCGAGCCACAACTAGTGAGCCTGCGTGCCACAACTAATGAAGCCCGCATGCCTAGAGCCCATGCCCCGCAACAAGAGAAGGCACGGCAATGAGAAGCCCGCGCGCCGCAACGAAGAGTAGCCCCCGCTCACCACAACTAGAGAAAGCCCGTGCGGAGCAATGAAGACCCAACACAGCCAAAAATAAATTAAAAAAAAAAAAACTCTTAAAAAAATATTCAAGGATCAGTTAATATAGGATTGCAGAGCCCATTATACTAATATTATCATGTGGCAGGCAATATAATTGAAACCTGTAAATAAAACAATGGAATAAAATATATTTGCAGGGCACAGTGATATAAATGAGAATAATTATAAAACATCTAAATTCCTGGTGAAAGAAGAACTATATAGCTATCCAGTATAGTGATTCTGGAGACATATATCTCCATAATACTTAAATCAATTAAGCAAATATTTATTGAGTCGTTTTATGAAGACCAAGAGTCTACAAAGATGCAAGCAATTTACAAACTAAAGAGGAAGCAAGGCAGGGAAATAACTAGCTCTATGTCATACGAGGTAAGGTAAAATAAACCTAAATAAAAAGGAGTGTTTTTAGGAAAGTAGATAAGGCTCAAAAAGCAGCTTGTATCCTGGAATTTAGATTTTAATCTATATGTATGGGGAACCATCACATTTTCTGCAGAGAGGACTTATCTGAGTTTGTAAAGATGTTGGTAGCAGTGAGAAGAATGGTTTGCAAAAGGTGTGAATTTGGAGGCAAGGAGACGATTTAGAGGCTATGAGCCAGCCCCCGTGCTATGGGTAAGAGAGAGATGCCACGGTAAGCAAAACCAGACAAGGTCCCTCACCTCAGGGGGGCTCACAGACTGGTGAGCTAGCAATTAATCAAAGAATCACAGACATAAGGATAAAAATATGAATAACTGAAACAGGTGCTGTGAAAGCATGGATGCAGAAGCAGGTTTATACGGGCACTGCACATTCCCAGCGGGCGCCATTCACAGGGAAAGTTCTGCAGTGAAGCAGCCCTGATTGGAAGGTTAGATTCTGAGAGCCTGAACCAAGGCGGTACCACGCTACACAGTAGGAGTCCAAAGAAGAGAGGGCATGGTTGTATGAGGCTTTCTAGAACAAAAGGACATGTACTGAGCTTTGACACAGGAAAGCAAAAGGCCAGTGAAGGAGAAAGGAAGATAAATAAAAGCTTTAGTCCCATTACAGAAGAACACTGAACTCCTCTATTATTTACACTTCATCTCGGGGCTATAAGATAGAGCCAAAATGGAAGCTTCACAAAGGATAATTAAGCAATAAACATTGCAGGGGATGCCCTGTTTTGTAAGACACACCACCGCTTCCTCTTCCTAAAGCTAAAGAGGTGATCATCATTTTGTTTTAATTTTGAAGGAAATTTGTCTTGAATTACAAATTACAAGAAGCACATGCAAAAAACCAAATACCCCAAGCACCAGAGAATGAGCCAGGATACACAAATGAGGTGACTCTTGTAAAACGGCAATGCTTGCTTCAAGAAAGATGTAGCGGGTAACTACCACATTGTCTTTTTTTTTTTTTTTCCTGCGACATGCGGGCCTCTCACCGTTGTGGCCTCTCCCGTTGCGGAACACAGGCTCCAGACGCGCAGGCCCAGCGGCCATGGCTCACGGGCCCAGCCGCTCCGCGGCATGTGGGATCCTCCCAGACCGGGGCCCGAACCTGCATCCCCTGCATCGGCAGGTGGACTCTCAACCACTGCGCCACCAGGGAAGCCCTACCAAATTGTCTTTCGATATTACTTGTCACTGAACAAGCACAAGTTTTGCTTATTTTAGAATAGTGGGAGTATAATGTAAAGTCAAACATAGTATTTCTTCCTTAGTCCCACACAGAACATGAGCATTCTTTTTCATAATTTAGCTGTTCTAACTGCCCTGGAAACATAATCCTGTGCTCCTTTCCCCAGCACCCATTGCTATGAAAGGTTAGTTACACGACCGTTTCTACAGTAGTTCAGAGCTGGAGCCCTTGGAGGAAGGGGAAATTCTGGGACATCTAATTTTTTTGTTGTTTCAGTTTCCTATATTTATTAAAAAACATAGAAATAGCAAAATGGGGTTACAAAAATTGTGGTATATTTAAAGTTGTATGGCAAGTGCCTCTCAGTCCTGTCAGTGTGTCTCTGTGATTACATGCATATTCTCTTTTGAAGATAAGTTAAAAGCCTACATTGAAGGCTTTTCTTTCTGAGAAGCCTCTGGTCCACAGCATGACGGGCTCAGAATATTGGGCAGCCAACCCGACATGCAGCCTATCGTCACCTCAGATCCAATTAATTCAGCAATAACAACATCATCATCATCAGATACTATGACCTTGACAGTCCTAAATGCAACAGATACAATTATTGCACTTATTCATATCTAGATTCTTTATGTGCAATTCTATTATTATAGAATTATACAATATCCATTACTACCATACAAAGATTAGACTTGAAACATTTTTTTAAACATACAGATACAGATTTCAGTTCGTGTTTTTAAAAAGAGGGAGTAGAAAAGCTTTGTCATTGAGACCCAGTAAATCAAACCACAACTTCTTTCTGTTCCTCAAAAAAAGGAGAAAGAAAAAAACCCTCTCAAAAAAGAATCCTGCGGGGGTGGGGTGGGGAAGAAACATTCTGGCACAGAAAAAAACCACTGCAGTCAATGTGTACAGATAAAATTTGTCTCATAATCAAAGTGTTAAAGTAGCAATGTGGCTTGGACCAAACCTTTAATTAAAAACATACATACACATAAAAGAAAACAAAACTCTTGAGGGGAAGCTCCAAGTGCATATCTAAACTTTAAAGTAAATGTTCACAATACTAAACAGTTAAGTCTTAAATTATTTGCATGTGTAATCAATGAGGAACCTGTTAATTGCCCATGATCATGGAAAACCCAAGACTGTTACAGCATGAGCTCCTTTCCTTGGGATGGAAGGATGCTGAGAGAGCTGGAGCCCTACTTCCAACTCATTTCACTGTCCTTTTGCCTCTGTGTGCATACTCCCACCCTACCCCAAACGCAGACCCAAGAAAAGTTACTCTTTCTTCAAAGATTCATATGTTTTCCCCCCTTTCTTCTCAGAAACATACTGCGCCAAAAGGAGATCTATATTACTCATTTCTGAGTGGGTATAACATATAGCGTCGTGATGGTAGCACCATCCATGTGGAGGAACTGTCATGGAAACAGACATGATTTTTGTCTCTAACACATCCTCCTGGTTGCCCTCATCTGTGTGCAGATACCCCTGCCCAGTGGCCACTTGCCTGTTCACCTAATAATAACATTTATATAGTCCTTCAAAATTTAAACAAAACTTTCCCTCATATTGTTTCACTTAATCCTTACAACAACCATGTTCCATAAGAATTATTATCTCCACTTTATAGATGAGGGTATTGAAGGTCAGAGAATATAAATGACGTGCCCAAGATCACACAGCAATAAATGGCAGTGGTTTTTCAAACCCATGTTCACTGGCCCCAAATTCCTGACCCTTTTCCATTGAACTCTACAGGACACTTGCCATGGCCTTAGCAAAGCCCTTTCCTCTAGGCCTCCAATAGTGGAAAGCAGGATCAAGAATACAGGCAGGCTGATTGAATGCGACTTCTGTCGCCCTGAAGGTGTAAGGCTAGGACCCCTTCAGGAAAGAGCAGCCCAGCAGCACAGTGTAAATCAGTTAAAACCAAATTAATTCTTGTAGAGCAGTAATTATTAGGCAGTCCATGAGGTCTTAAGACTGAGCTGTGCAAAACAATGGGCTATAGAATTTGTTGTTCTAGTTACAAACCAAAGGAACGCCTTCACATACACAAAGTATGACAAGAAATGCTGGATCTTATATCTGCAATAACTTACAGTCATTCTGCAAGCCCAGTCAGGCTTCAGAAATTCAAAGTGTGCCTCAGAAGCCCTATTGGTCTCCCTAATAGTTTGCAAATAATTTATTAGTAAGCAGAGACTGAGTTCCAAAGCCTGTGGGAGGTGTGGAATGCCCAAGTAGCTCAGAAGCTGACAGTCTTCCAGAAGGTCTGTTAAACAGAGATTCTACATGTTTGCATGCAATCTAGAATCGTCACGTTGCAAGCCATTCCTCACTCTTGCTATGAAAATGCCCACGTTCTTCAAATTCCATTATCTTTGCTTGCTCAAAAAATATGAAGACACCTTCAAGATGGCAGAGGAGTAAGACGTGGAGATCACCTTCCTCCCCACAAATACATCAGAAATACATCTATATGTGGAACAACCCCTGCAGAACGCCTACTGAACGCTGGCAGAAGACCTCAGACTTCCCAAAGGGCAAGGAACTCCCCACGTACCTGGGTAGGGCAGAAGAAAAAAGAAAAAACAGAGACAAAAGGATAGGGACAGGACCTGCACCACAGGGAGGGAGCTGTGAAGGAGGAAAAGTTTCCACACACTAGGAAGCCCCTTCACTGGCGGAGACGGGGGTGGCGGAGGGGGGAAGCTTCGGAACCACGGAGGAGAGCGCAGCAACAGGGGTGCAGAGGGCAAAGCGGAGAGATTCCCGCACAGAGGATCGGTGCTGACCAGCACTCACCAGCCGGAGAGGCTTCTCTGCTCACCGGCCGGGACGGGCGGGGGCTGGGAGCTGAGGCTCGGGCTTTGGAGGTCAGATCCCAGGGAGAGGACAGGGGTTGGCTGCGTGAACACAGCCTGAAGGGGGCTAGTGTGCCACAGCTAGCCAGGAGGGAGTCTGGGAAAAAGTCTGGACCTGCCTAAGAGGCAAGAGACCATTGTTTCGGAGTGCGCAAGGAGAGTGCGAGCCGTGGCTATGAGCACGGACCCCAGAGATGGGCATGAAACACTAAGGCTGCTGCTGCAGTGACCAAGAAGCCTGTGTGCAAGCACAGGTCACTATCCGCACCTCCCCTGCCAGGAGTCTGTGCAGGCCACCACTGCCAGGGTCCCATGATCCAGAGACAACTTCCCTGGGAGGACACATGGCGCGCCTCAGGCTGTTACAATGTCACGCCAGCCTCTGCCACCACAGGCTCCCCCCACATTCTGTACCCCTCCCTCCCCCCAGCCTGAGTGAGCCAGAGCCCCCTAATCAGCTGCTCCTTTAACCCCCTCCTGTCTGAGCGAAGAACAGATGCCCTCAGGTGACCTACATGCAGAGCCGGGGCCAAATCCAAAGGTGAACCCCAGGAGCTGTGCAAACAAAGAAGAGAAAGGGAAATCTCTCCCAGCAGCCTCAGGAGCAGTGGATTAAATCTCCACAATCAACTTGATGTACGCTGCATCTCTGGAATACCTGAATAGACAACAAATCATCCCAAAATTGAGGAGGTGGACTTTGGGAGCAACAGTAGACTTGGGGTTTGCTTTCTGCATCTAATTTGTTTCTGGTTTTATGTTTATCGTAGTTTAGTATTTAGAGTTTATTATCATTGGTAGATTTGTTTATTGATTTGGTCTCTTCCTTTTTTTCTTTTCTATATATAGATTTTTTTTTCCTTTTTCTCCTTTTGTGAGTGTGTATGTGTATGCTTCTTTGTGTGACTTTGTCTGTATAGCTTTGCTTTTACCATTTGTCCTAGGGGTCTGTTGGTCCGTTTTTTCTGTTTGTTTTTTTTTTTAGTATAGTTTTTAGCACTTGTTATCATTGGTGGATTTATTTTCAGGTTTGGTTGCTCTCTTCTTTCTTTCTTTCTTTTATTACTTTTTAATATTTTTCATTTTTAATTATTTATTTATTTCTCTCTTTCTTTCTCTATTTTCTTTCTTTCTTTCTCTCTTTTCTTTCTTTCTTTCCTTCCTTCCTTCCTTCTTTCCTTCCTTCCTTCTTTCTCCCTTTTCTTCTGAGCCGTGTGGCTGACAGGGTCTTGGTGCTCCAGGCGGGTGTCAGGCCTGTGCCTCTTAGGTGGGAGAGCCGAGTTCAGGCCATTGGTCCACCAGTGACCTCCCAGCTCCACATATCAAACAGAAAAAGCTCTCCCAGAGATCTCCATCTCAATGCTAAGACCCAAATCCACTCAACAAGCAGCAAGCTACAGTGCTGGACACCCCATGCCAAACAACTAGCAAGACAGGAGCACAACCCCACCCATTAGCAGAGAGGCTGCCTAAAATCATAATAAGGTCACAGACACCCCCAAACACACCACCAGACGTGGTCCTGCCCACCAGAAAGACAAGATCCAGCCTCATCCACCAGAACACAGGCACTAGTCCCCTCCACTAGGAAGCCTACACAACCCACTGAACCAACCTTACCCACTGGGGGAAGACACCAAAAACATCGGGAACTACGAACCTACAGCCTGTGAAAAGGAGACCCCAAACACAGTAAGTTAAGCAAAATGGGAAGACAGAGAAACACACAGCAGTTGAAGGAGCAATGTAAAAACCCACCAGACCAAACAAAAGAAGAGGAAATAGGCAGTCTACCTGAAAAAGAATTCAGAATAATGATAGTAAAGATGATCCAAAATCTTGGAAATAGAATAGAGAAAATACAAGAAACATTTAACCAGGACCTAGAAGAACTAAAGAGCAAACAAATGATGAACAACAAAATAAATGAAATTTAAAATTCTCTAGAAGGAATCAATAGCAGAATAACTGAGGCAGAAGAACGAATAAGTGACCTGGAAGATGAAATAGTGGAAATAACTACCATGGAGCAGAATACAGAAAAAAGAATGAAAAGAATTGAGGACAGTCTCAGAGACCTCTGGGACAACATTAAACGCACCAATATTCAAATTATAGGGGTCCCAGTGAAGAAAAAGAAAGGGAATGAGAAAATATTTGAAGAGATTATAGTTGAAAACTTCCCTAATATGGGAAAGTTAAATAGTTAATCAAGTCCAGGAAGTGCAGAGAGTCCCATACATGATAAATCCAAGGAGAAACATACCAAGACACATGTTATTCAAACTATCAAAAATTAAATACAAAGAAAAAATATTAAAAGCAACAAGGGAAAAACAGCAAATAACATACAAGGGAATCCCCATAAGGTTAACAGCTGATCTTTCAGCAGAAACTCTGCAAGCCAGAAGAGAGTGGCAGGACATATTGAAAGTGATGAAAGGGAAGAACCTACAGCCAAGATTACTCTACCCAGGAAGGATCTCATTTATATTCAATGGGGAAATTAAAAGCTTTACAGACAAGCAAAAGGTAAGAGAATTCAGCACAACCAAGCCAGCATTACAACAATGCTAAAGGAACTTCTCTAGGCAGGAAACACAAGAGAAGGAAAAGACCTACAATAACAAACCCAAAACAATTAAGAAAATGGTAATAGGAACATATGTATCGATAACTACTTTAAATGTAAATGGATTAAACGCTCCAACCAAAAGACATAGACTGGCTGAATGGATACAAAAACAAGACCCATATATATGCTGTCTACAAGAGACCCACTTCAGACCTAGGGATACATACAGACTGAAAGTGAGGGGATGGAAAAAGATATTTCATGCAAATGGAACTCAAAAGAAAGCTGGAGTAGCAATTCTCATATCAGACAAAATAGACTTTAAAATAAAGACTATTACAAGAGACAAAGAAGGACACTACATAATGATCAAGGGATAAATCCAAGAAGAAGATATAACAATTGTAAATATTTATGCACCCAACATAGGAGCACCTCAATACATAAGGCAAATGCTAACAGCCATAAAACGGGAAATCAACAGTAACACAATCATAGTAGGGAACTTTAACACCCTACTTTCACCAATGGACAGGTCATCCAAAATGAAAATAAATAAGGAAACACAAGCTTTAAATGATACATTAAACAGGATGGACTTAATTGATATTTATAGGACATTTCACCCAAAAACAACAGAACATACTTTCTTCTCAAGTGTTTGTGGAACATTCTCCAGGTTAGGTCATATCTTGGGTCACAAATTAAGCCCTGGTAAATTTAAGAAAATTGAAATGGTATCAAGTGTCTTTTCTGACCACAACACTATGAGACTAGATATCAATTACAGGAAAAAATCTGTAAAAAATACAAACACGCAGAGACTAAACAATATGCTACTAAATAACCAAGAGATCACTGAAGAAATCAAAGAGGAAATCAAAAAATACCTAGAAACAAATGACAATGAAAACACAATGACCCAAAACTTATGGGATACAGCAAAAGCAGTTCTAAGAGGGAAGGTTATAGCAATACAATCCTACCTCAAGAAACAAGAAACATCTCAAATAAATAACCTAACCTTACACCTAAAGCAATTAGAGAAGGAAGAACAAAAAACCCCCAAAGTTAGCAGAAGGAAAGAAATAAAGATCAGATCAAAGATAAATGAAAAAGAAATGAAGGAAACAAGAGCAAAGATGAATAAAACTAAAAGCTGGTTCTTTGAGAAGATAAACAAAATTGATAAACCATTAGCCAGACTCATCAAGAAAAAAAGGAAGAAGACTAAAATCAATAGAATTAGAAAAAAAAAAAGGAGAAGTAACAACTGACACTGCAGAAATACAAAGGATCATGAGAGATTACTACAAGCAACTATATGCCAATAAAATGGACAACATGGAGGAAATGGACAAATTCTTAGAAAAGCACAACCTTCCGAGACTGAACCAGGAAGATATAGAAAATATAAACAGACCAATCACAAGCATTGAAATTGAGACTGTGATTAAAAATCTTCCAACAAACAAAACCCAGGACCAGATGGCTTCACAGGCAAATTCTGTCAAACATTTAGAGAAGAGGTAACACGTATCATTCTCAAACTCCTCCAAAATATAGCAGAGGGAGGAACACTCCCAAACTCATTCTATGAGGCCACCATCACCCTGATACCAAAACCAGACAAAGGTGTCAAAAAGAAAGAAAACTACAGGCCAATATCACTGATGAACATAGATGCAAAAATCCTCCACAAAATACTAGCAAACAGAATCCAACAGCACATTAAAATGATCATACACCATGATCAAGTGGAGTTTATCCCAGGAATGCAAGGATTCTTCAATATACGCGAATCAATCAATGTGATAAACCATATTAACAAACTGAAGGAGAAAAACCATATGATCATCTCAATAGATGCAGAAAAAGGTTTTGACAAAGTTCAACACCCATTTATGATAGAAACCCTCCAGAAAGTAGACATAGAGGGAACTTACCTCAACATAATAAAGGCCATATATGACAAACCCACAGCCAACATCGTTCTCAGTGGAGAAAAACTGAAACTATTTCCTCTAATATCAAGAACAAGACAAGGTTGTCCACTCTCACCACTATTATTCAACATAGTTTTGGAAGTTTTAGCCACAGCAATCAGAGAAGAAAAAGAAATAAAAGGAATCCAAATTAGAAAAGAAGAAGTAAAGCTGTCACTGCTTGCAGATGACATGATACTATACATAGAGAATCCTAAAGATGCTACCAGAAAACTACTAGAGCTAATCAATGAATTTGGTAAAGTAGCAGGATACAAAGTTAATGCACAGAAATCTCTGGCATTCCTATACACTAATAATGAAAAATCTGAAAGAGAAATTAAGGAAACACTCCCATTTACCATTGCAACAAAAAGAATAAAATACCTAGGAATAAACCTACCTAAGGAGACAAAAGACCTCTATGCAGAAAACTATAAGACACTGATGAAAGAAATTAAAGATGATACAAACAGATGGAGAGATATACCGTGTTCTTGGATTGGAAGAATCAACATTGTGAAAATGATCATACTACCCAAAGCAATCTACAGATTCAATGCAATCCCTATCAAAATACCAATGGCATTTTTCACAGAACTAGAACAAAAAATTTCACAATTTGTATGGAAACACAAAAGACCCCGAATAGCCAAATCAACCTTGAGAAAGAAAAACGGAGCTGGAGGAATCAGGCTCCTGGACTTCAGAGTATAGTACAAAGCTACAGTAATCAAGACAGTATGGTACTGGCACAAAAACAGAAATATACATAAATGGAAAAGTAGAGAAAGCCCAGAGATAAACCCACGCACATATGGTCACCTGAATTTTGATAAAGGAGGCAAGAATATACAATGAAGAAAAGACAGCCTCTTCAATAAGTGGTACTGGGAAAACTGGACAGCTACATGAAAAGAATGAAATTAGAACACTCCCTAACACCATACACAAAAATAAACTCAAACTGGATTAAAGACCTAAATGTAAGGCCAGACACTATAAAACTCTTAGAGGAAAACACAGGTGGAACACTCTATGACATAAATCACAGCAAGATCCTTTTTGACCCACCTCCTAGAGAAATGGAAATAAAACCAAAAATAAACAAATAGGACCTAATGAAACTTAAAAGCTTTTGCACAGCAAAGGAAACCATAAACAAGACGAAAAGACAGCCCTCAGAATGAGAGAAAATATTTGCAAATGAAGCAACTGACAAAGGATTAATCTCCAAAATTTACAAGCAGCTCATGCAGCTCAATATCAGAAAAACAAACAACCCAATCCAAAAATGGGCAGAAGACCTAAATAGAGTAAGTCAGTCAGAAAGAGAAAAACAAATCCCGTTTGCTAACACGTATATATGGAAGCTTAAAAAGAAAAAAAAGGTTCTGAAGAACCTAGGGGCAGGACAGGAATAAAGACACAGATGTAGAGAATGGACTTGAGTACACAGGAACGGGGAAGGGTAAACTGGGACGAAGTGAGAGAGTGGCATGGACATATATACACTACCAAATGTAAAATAGATAGCTAGTGGGAAGCAGCCGCATAGCACAGGGAGATCAGGTCAGTGCTTTGTGACCACCTAGAGGGGTAGGATAGGGACAGTGGGAGGGAGACGTAAGAGGGAGTGGATATGGGGATATATGTGTATGTATAGCTGATCTACTTTGTTATAGAGCAGAAACTAGCACACCATTGTGAAGCAATTATACTCCAATAAAGATGTTAGAAAAAAAATGATACCAGAAAGCACACTCATATCATTACAACAGTTGTCTATCTTATCTAATTAGGCCATTGCCTTGCAAACCTCCTCTGTCATTTATACCTTTTCTCTTCCCCATAGTATAGTCAGGAGAAACTGTGAGTCTACATGGGTCTGTTTCCTTAGCAATGATCTTCATGAAAAATGGGGTATCACTGAGACAGGCTGGGACCTAGGCCCCTTTGCTGCAGTGCTGCAGTGCTTGCACCGGGACACACCTCTCCTGTAGCAACAGAATACAAAGAAACTGTATGTGACTAAAAATAACCACGTGCATGTGCAGTTGGGGCAAATTATGGACCCCAAAGATACAAAAAGACCAAAAAACCCAACTGCCACTTTTGAGGAGCCTGGAGCACAACCAGGGTGTTGGGAGCAAAAGCAGGGTACTGAGCATGCCCCCTGCACGTAACACCACCTAATGGGTGGGTAAAACAACTAAGCCACCCCTCTGGCCTGACCCCTGGACACACCCCTACCCTCACCCCATATAAGGGACAAGCTCGCCCTCCCCCACCCACACCCCGCGAGAGAGCAATCAAGGGAATCTGTTGTTTGTTCCCGCTCCCCGCTGCTGCAGCAGGGGCCCCAGTAAAGGCTTGCCTGAATTTCTTGTCTGGCCTCTAGTCAATTTCTCTAGACTGGGGAAGGCCAAGAACTCTGGTCGGTTTCATCAGTGCCTCCCATCTGCAACAGCCCCGGGTCTCTCCCTTCCTCCTCCTCCTCCTGTTATTTCATCTAAGACTGGGATTAGTGGCTTTAACTCAGTCTACCAGGATGAGAGCATGGCCTAATGGAATTGACTACTTGGAAGTTCCTCACTTTGGGCTTGAATCTCATTCCTCCCCTTCCTTTGTAAACTTTGGCAAGATATTTAGCCTCTAAGTGTCTCTTTCCTTGGCTGCAAGATGATTTAAGAGTTGTTGTGAAGATTAAATGGGACAACGCACGTGAAGTCTCAGCCCAGGCCCAGCATATAGTCCTCAATAAATGGTAGCTTCCTCCCGTCACTGCCTGGTTCCTCAGCTTTCATGTATAATATGCCTTAGATTATTTTTATAGGGAAAAAATAAACAGAGGTCAGCCTGGGCCTGGACCAAATTATTTCAGGAATCTATGATCTGAAAAAGGCAATTTGGGTCCTCTTGAGCATGATTTTGTCCCAGAGCTCTGCTTAGGATTTGGTGTGAGAGTCCTGGTAAACCTAATCTTCAAATCCCACTGTGACATGTTTAAATCTAGGATAAGAAAGACTATATAGAATATTGGGTACTGGAGAGGGAGAAAGGGGGCAACTAAAAATTTTAAAAGTCCTTAAAAGAATAGGTGTCAACTCTGAGTCAGGGAAGAGTCAGCTTTAGACAGTAAGTAAAGCAGGCAAAGTTCCCTCTCCCATATCTAGAAATTTCACAGGCTCCTCTTTTCATTGCGTGAGTATTTCCTGTTCTCAGGCTTCATCTGGCCCTAGGCAGATCTCTACTTTTGTTTTCCTTTCCCTGGGCAGCATCCCCTACTCAATTTCTTTCCTTTCTCTAAAGGCAAATTTTCTTACATTACTTATAGGATTAGAAGAATATTTAGCAAGACAATCTTCCTACTTTACATTGGAAGAGGAAATTAAAAATAAACCAAAAACACCCTCTTTCTGAGCTGGGGAACAAGGAGAGGTGGTGAGGAAACAAGTTGACATGGGCCCCTGAGGCACCCTGTCCACCCAGGATCAAGCTCAGGAAATGAAATAGTGCAGCTTGGACTTCAAGGACACCAGAGGGATAATGTACTTCCTTCTCCAAGTGGGACTTGGGGAAAGTGGCAAGTTTCCAGAGCCATCATCAACTCTGCCCTTTCATGTGATAAAGCAAAGAAAACTGTCTAGGCAGAGAGGGGCCCAAAAGAGTTCACAGAGTGGAGTGGGGTAGGTGTTGAGTGTGGCTGGGAGTGCTATACCCCAAGAGCCCTTAGTGTTATGATGAAAAGACACTCTTCAGAAAGTTTTGTGGACCATACAATTGAGCATCAGATGGGGTTGCAGAATTCTCAGAAGATGCCAGCATGAAGTCCCATGTCTGAGACCCAGGTGGATGCATATCTCAGGAGGAGTCAGCATGGTCAGACACCAACCACCCTGAAATATTATGCTACCTAATAACCCTGAACTTGGGTCTCATGCTCAGGAGGAGGAGAGGAAAGGAGAAATATGAATTGAGTAACTTTTTTAAAAATTCAGCTTTATTGAGGTATATAATTTATGTTCAACAAAACTCATAATTTTAAGTATACAATTTGATGAGTTTTTACAAATATTGACAGTTGTGAAATCACTGCCACAAACATTCCCGTCACTTTTAAAAAGTTCCTTTATGCCCCTTTACAGCCAGTGCCCGTTCTATCCCCATCCCCTCCATCCCAGGCACCTGGTAACAACCAGTATTTTTGCCTTTTCTAGAATTTCATATATATAGAATCATATATATTTCTGTCTTCTACCATTTAAGCATAAGGTTTCTGAGTTTCATCTACACTGCTATGGATATCAGTATTTCATTTCTTGTATTGCTGAATGCTACTCCATTGTACAAATACACCACGATTTATTTGCCATTCTCCAGGTGATAGACATTTGTTTCTCATTTTTGGCTATTATGAATAAAGTTGCTATGAACATTCAAGTACAAGTCTTCATGTGAACATATGTTTTCATTTCTCTTGGGTAAATACCTAGGAGTAGAATTACTGGGTCATATGGTAAGTTATGTTTAATTCTATAAGAAACTGTCAAATTGTTTTCCAAAGTGGCTGTACCATTTTATATACCCACCAGCAGTGTATGAGGGTTCCCACTGCTCCACACCCTTGTCAACACTTGGTATTGACAGTATTTTTAGTTTTAGCCATTTTGGTGGGTATGTAGTGGTATCTAATTTTAATTTTGTGGTTTTAATTTGCACTTCCATAATGACTTATTATGATGAGCATATTTTTATGGGCTTAGTTGCCATTTATATATCTTCTTAGTTTAAGTGTATATTCAATATTTTTCTCATTAAAAAAATCAGGTTTTGGGCTTCCCTGGTGGCACGGTGGTTGAGAGTCTGCCTGCCGATGCAGGGGACATGGGTTCGTGCCCCGGTCCGGGAATATCCCACATGCCGTGGAGCGGCTGGGCCCGTGAGCCATGGCCGCTGAGCCTGTGCATCTGGAGCCTATGCTCTGCAATGGGAGAGGCCACAACAGTGAGAGGCCCGCGTACAGCAAAAAAAAAAAAAAAAAAAAAAAAAAAATCAGGTTTTCTTCTTATCATTGTTGTAAGAGTTCGTTGTGTATTCTGGATACAAGTCCTTTATCAATACGTTTCATAAATATTTTCTCTCAATCTCTCCTGTCTCTTCATTCTGAAGAGAAAACTTCTGAATTTTGAGGAAATCCAACTTATTGGGTTTTTTCTTTTATGGTTCATGCTTTTTGTATCTTATTTAAGAAATCTTCGCCAAACTCAAGGTCACAAGATTTCCTCCTGTATTTTCTTCCAGAACTTTTATAGTTTTAGCTCTTCTATTTGCATCTTTTAACTATTTCAAATTTTTGTGTATGGTGTGAAGTAAAGGTTGATGTTCTTTTGAAGAGTGGATGGACAGGCATATGTATATTTAATGTTCCAGCACCATTTGTTGGGAAAAGCCTCCTCTTCCCATTGTCATATTATAGTTATAATAACACCTTTCTCAAAAATTAACTAACCATATATGTGTAGGTCTATTTCTATAGTCTCTATTCTGTCCCATTGATTTAAATGTCTACTCTTATAGCCATACAATATTATGTTGATTATTGTAGTTTTACAGTAAGTCTTAAAATGAAGTAGTATAAGTCTTCAAACTTAGTTCTATTTTCAAAATCGTTTTGGCTGTACTTGGTACTTTACATTTCCATAAACATTTTAGAAGTTACTTGTCAATTTCTATTTTTTGAAAAGGCTGCTAGAATTTTGACTGACCAATGAATCAATACATCAGTGTGGAGTGATATGCCATCTTGAGTCTTATTTTACTTGAATATGGTATTTCTCTCCACTTATCTAGATCTTCTTCAGTTTCTCTCAGCAATGTTTTACAGTTTTCAGAAAATAGGTCTTGCATGTATTTCATTAAATTTATCCCTAAGTATTTCACATTTTTTATGCTATTGTAAATGGTATTGTTTTTAAATATCAATTTCTAAATGCCATTTTTAGTCCTTAGAAATAGAATTGATTTTTGTTATTGACCTTGTATCTTGTAAACTTTTTAATTAATTCAGTTAGCTTTGTATAATATTCTTTAGAATTTTCTACTTAGATGATCATGTTGTCTGCACATAGAAAATTTTACTTCTTTCTGTCCAATGCAGATTCCTTTCAGTTTTTTATTGCCTTATTGTTCTGTATAGGACCTCTAGGACAATAAAGTGGTGAGAGTGAAAAACTTTGCCTTGTTTCAGATCTTAAAAGGAAAAAAGCATTCAGTATTTTATGGTTAAATATGGTATTAAGTGTAAGTTTTTCATAGATGCCTACATTAGGTGGAGGAAGTTCCTTCTCTTCCAAGTTTATGAAGGATTTTTAATCAGGAATGGGTATTGAATTTTGCTACATGTTTTCTTTTTAATCCATTAAGATGATCATATTTTCCAAAAAATGATGCTGGAACAACTGATCTTTAACATCCTTATGTAAAAGAATGCACCTCAACTCATAGCCTGCATGATTTACAAAACCTAACTTGAAATGAGGCATAGGCCTAAATGTAAAACCTAAAAGTAAAAAACTTCCAAAAGAAAATGTAGAAGAAAATCTTTGCAACCTAGGTTTGGAGAAAGTTTTGGGTTTTTTTGTTTTGTTTTGTTTTCAGATGGGACACAAAACCACAATCATAAAAGAAAAAAATAGATAAATTGGACTTTTTCAAATTTAAAAGATGTGCTCTTCAGGTGACAGTGTTGGGAAACTAAACAAGAGCCACAGGTGGGGAAAAAATGTGACCAAATAATGTATCTGACAAAAGACTGGTATCAACAATATATAAAGAAATCTCAAAACTCAATAATAAGAAATCAAACAGACGAACAAAAACTGGGCAAAAGATTTGAATGGATATTTCACCTAAGAAGATATACAAATGGCAAATAAGAATGTGAAAATGTGCTCGCTTCATTAGTAATTGGGGAAATACAAATCAAACTCATAATGAGAGAGAACTACATACCTATTAGAGTGGTTTTTAAAAAAAGTGACAATACCAAGTGTTGGTGAGGCTGTGGAGTAACTGGAACTCTCACATATTTCTAGTGGGAATGCAAAATTGTGTAGCTCCTTCGGAAAACAGTTTAAATATTACTTATGAAGTTAAATACATTTACCACATGACCCAGCCATCCCCCACTCATATGTAAATACACATTCAAGGGAAATGAAGAAATATATCCATTCAAAAACTATATACAAATGTTTATATTGGCTTTATGTAGTCACCAAAAACTAGAAACAACCAAAATATCAACTTTTGGATATATAAACAAATTGTGGTACATGCATGTAATGGAATAAAACTCTGAAACCAATTACTGATACATAAAACAACATGGATGAATCTCAAATATATTATACTAAGTCAAATGGCTATATACTATATGATTCCATTTACCATATAAGTTTCTGAAAAAGGCAAAAAGGATAGGGACAGATAATGGATCGGTGGTTGCCAGGGGTGAATGTTGGGGGACAAGGATTGACTACAAAGAGAGATGAGGGAACTTTTGGCAGTAATGGAAAAGTTCTATATCCTTATTGTCATAGTGGTTACATGACTCTATGTATTTGCCAGAATTCATAGAGCTGTATACCTAAAAAGGGTGAGTTTTACTGTGTGTAAATTATACCTCAATAAACTTGACTTTAAAACAAAGCAAAGCAAACAAAAAGAACTAAACCTACACAGAGTGCTGAAATGTAAACTATTAAAACAATGAAAAAAATTCCAAAAATCACCAAAGAGAAAAAGCAGACTCTCCACAAAGCAACTAAATTAGACAGATAGAAGACTTCTCATTAGTAAAAACTGTGCCTCTTCAAAGTACTGAGAGACAGTATATGTCAGCTAAATTATTACTTAAGAGAGCAGGTAAAAATAAAAAACATTTCAAAGTCTGAAGAAACTACTCAGAGACTCTCATTGAATATATACAATGAATATACTTCAGTAAAAAACTGAGGGGCTTCCCTGGTGGTGCAGTGGTTAAGAATCTGCCTGCCAATGCAGGGGACACAGGTTCGAGCCCTGGTCTGGGAAATCTCACATGCCGTGGAGCAAATGAGCCCATGCGCTACAACTACTGAGCCCGCATGCCACAACTACTGAAGCCCACGTGCCTGGAGCCCGTGCTCTGCTACAAGAGCAGCCACCGCAATAAGAAGCCCGCACACCACAACGAAGAGTAGCCCCCGCTCAATGCAACTAGAGAAAGCCTGCATGCAGCAACGAAGACCCAACGCAGCCAAAAATAAATAAATAAATAAATTTAAAACAAAACAAAACAAAACTGAATCTAGAAGGAAAGAGATGAGCAAATAAATTGGTAAATGTTGCTAAATTTAAATAAGCATTAAATATAAATAGCAACAACTATCATGTGGCTTCAAAAACAAGGTGGAACAAACATACACAAGACAATAAATGACATGGAAGATGGAAGGGAAAAGACATATGTTAAAGAATGCTATTCTTTGAGAGGAAGATGGAGATATTGATTAGCCATTTGCTAAGTCAAGTGAGTATGTGAAAAATTTTAGGATAATGATTAGAAGTAAAATAGCCTTTCAAATTACTACAGAGGGAAAAGGTGAACAAAGAAAAACATTTAAGCTAAGATATGAATGGAGAAAAAGAGGAACAACAGCAACAAAAAGGCCAAAAAAAGGCAAGGTTAATAGAAAACACAAAAGAAGATGGTAAGAATAATTACAAATGTAATAGTAATTATCAAAAAAAGTAAGTGGATTAAATTTACTTGTTGAGACAGATTGTTGAATTGGATTTAAAATATCTATCTGTATTCTGTTTATGAGACAACTCCCAAATATAATGTCACAAGTTTGAAATAAAAGGATGAAAATATTATTATTAGATAAAAATATACATCAAGATAGAAAGCAGTACTAGAGATAATGAGAATCATTATTTAATGACAATAAAATTTTATCAGGAAGCAATATTAATCCTGAACCTATACATAACTAACAGCATAGCCTCAAATTATATAAAATGTAAATGGAATTTCTACTCAAAGGGTATATTAATGCTACTACAGTGTAAATGGTTGCAACACTATTGCTACTTTGTAGAAATGGAATGAAGTGTTAGCACATACAAGAACTCTAGCCTAAAGTGAGCTTTTAAAGTTTTTCTATTATAAGTTAGCCTTCTGTTTGCAATAAATATTATCTTACACATGCACACACACACACACACACACACACACACAAATACATATTGCTTTAATGTACAAAGTACCCATATCCACCCCAACCATGAGAATCTTCTTCAGATATTTGTAAACTAGGCAATTTCTCAAGGTGTTTAAAGTGAGAGAAATTTGACTACATTAAATAACAAGCTTTTTCCTGTACATCATCTACATCAAAATAAATAACATGTAGATTTCAAATAGGACTGCCTACATATTCATTAACTACTTCTCAGTATTGTTAGTTAGTTGTTTAGATTATTGAGTTTACTAAGATTCATAAGAAGAACAGAGGTCATAATATATATTTATTTCAAAAGTTTATGATTAAGAAAGTTAGCAAAATCCTAGGGCTTCCCCCACTTAAACTGAATTCCAGAATCCTTTCTTTAGGTTACATTTTTTCTGAAAACTCTCTCATGCCCTCTGCTGTCCATTTATTGAAATTTTTTGTTGACGTATAGTTGATTTCCAATGTTGTGTTAATTACTGCTGTACAGCAAAGTGATTTAGTTCTATATACACTCTTTTTTTTAATGTATTCTTTTCCATTATGGTTTATCATAGGATACTGAATATAGTTCTCCGGGCGATACAATAGGACCTTGTTATTTATAAATTCTATACATAAAAGCTTACACCTGCTAACCCCAACTTCCCACTCCATCCATCTCCCAACCCTCTCCCCCTTGGCAGCCACCAAATTGTTCTCTGTGTGTGATTCTGTTTCATAGATAATTTCATTTGTGTCATATTTTAGATTCACATATAAGTGATATTTGTCTTTCTCCTTCTGACTTCACTTAGTATGATAATCTCTAGGTCCATCCATGTTGCTGAAAGTGCCATTATTTCACTCTTTTTTATTGCTGAGTAGTATTCCATTGTGTCTATGTACTACATCTTCTTTATTCATTCATCTGTCAATGGACATTTAGGGTTGTTTTCAGGTCCTGGCTATTGTGAATACTGCTGCTGTGAATATAGGGGTGCATGTATCTTTTTGAATTATAGTTTTGTCTGGATATATGTCCAGGAGTGGCATTGCTGGATCATATGGTAATTCTATTTTTAGTTTTCTGAGGAACCTCCATACTGTTTTCCACAGTGATTGCATCAACTTACATTCCCACCAACAGTGTAGGAGGGTTCCCTTTTCTCCACACCCTCTCCAGCATTTGTTATTTCTAGACTTTTCAATGATGGCCATTCTGATTGGTGTGAGGTGATACCTCATTGTAGTTTTTTTTTTTTTTTTTTTTTTTTTTGCGGTACGCGGGCCTGTCACTGTTGTGGCCTCTCCCGTTGCGGAGCACAGGCTCCAGACGCGAAGGCTCAGCTGCCCCGGCTCACGGGCCCAGCCGCTCCACGGCATATAGGATCTTCCCGTACCGGGGCACAAACCCGTGTCCCCTGCATCAGCAGGTGGACTCTCAACCACTGTGCCACCAGGGAAGCCCCTCATTGTAGTTTTGATTTGCATTTCTCTAATAATTATTGATGTTGAGCATCTTTTCATGTGCCTATTGGCCATCTGTATGTCTTCTTTGGAGAAATGTCTATTTAGGTCTTCTGCCCATTTTTGGATTGCATTGTTTGTTTTTCTGTTGTTGAGTTGTATGAGCTGTTTGTATATTTTGGAAAGTAAGCCCTTGTTGGTCACATCGTTTGCAAATATTTTCTCCCATTCTGTAGGTTGTCTTTTCGTTTTTGTGACAGTCTGTTGTGGCTGTCCACACATGGTTTTTGTGACTGATGTCACTCAGAGCATCTTGTAAATCCTAGGGCTTCCTGGAAGACAGTTGCCAATTTCATGCAAGTATCATCTGTCATTCGTAAGGTGTAGGAATTGTAGAGTTCATCGACTTATAAAACCTACCTGGCATTTTTTTTTTTTTTTTTTTTTTTGCGGTATGCGGGCCTCTCACTGTTGTGGCCTCTCCCGTTGCGGAGCACAGGCTCCGGACGCGCAGGCTCAGTGGCCATGGCTCATGGGCCCAGCCGCTCCGCGGCATGTGGGATCTTCCCGGACTGGGACACGAACCCGTGTCCTCTGCATCGGCAGGCGGACTCTCAACCACTGCGCCACCAGGGAAGCCCCTACCTGGCATTTTTTAATGCTGTAATGAAAGTACTTATAACAAGTTATCCTCGCCTAGGACTTTGAAGTTGCAAGTCAGTGGATCTTTAAGGACAAATCTTTAAGTTTCTTATTTTTGTAGCACAAGGCAAGTAAATTTCCCTTTTTTGGACTTGAGAGATATCCCTTTCTGAATAGATTCAGTCCACAGAACTTAACATGGCGACCATTTCCTATCATGGACAAGAGGTCTTGGATATTTATGACTTTGCAGCCTGAGAGCCTCAGGGGCTGATGATGGGTTTCTCCAAGAGGACTCTCTAAGCCACAGCAGTTGGCCCCTCTGAAGGGGATGGAAGACAAACAGAGGGGATCTCCTGAGCTCAGCCAGGAGCCAGGGGACTTCAGCCAAAGTTCAGGAAAGTCTGAAGAAGAGCCCTGGGGGGGAGGGGACTCCCAGCTGCAGGGGCCCCGCCCGCCCTGCCCCAACACTTGAAAAGACTCCATCCCTCAATGAGAGAATGTAACTCACTTTACAGAATGTATAATCCAGTGTTTAATAAATTTGTTCCATTAGGCTGTGTGAAATTGTTAATTCATCATCACAGGACAAGGTGTCAAGATTTAATCACTTGGCTAGTTTAGGCAACAGCTGCTTACATTGTGGCTTTAACTATCAGAATAGTCAATCATAAAATATCTCAGACAAAATTTCAATATGGAATTTTCATTGGTATATTAAATTGTACATTTATTGAATATTAATTATTAAATTAAGTAAAATATTCATTTAGAATATTTAGATGGTAAGAAAGACTGACTCACTATTTGATTCAGTCTTAGGAAACAATATATGCTAAGAAGTACATTTAAATTTTTTAAATTATAAATGTAATATATGTTCATTATTGAAGACACATAAAAAAATGAAATAATTCATCTTACTACTTGGAGATAAGCATTGTTATCAAGTTGTGTGTTTCTCTCTGCAATTGTTTCTATGGAATATATGTTAAAATTCCTATTATTATTATTATTATAGAATTGAGATCATACTATACATACAATTTGGTATTCTACTAATGTCACTTAACATTACTATGAGATAATAGATATATATATATATATATATATATATATATATATATATATATATATATATAGGTCTCTGCCCTTGGCTCCTAATAAAGGCTTCCTGAAACCCTTATAATTTCCTGGGTGATAGGAATGTCTTTTGTTCTAATGAAGCACCTTTGGGTAGACTCCTGGATGAGGGCTGGTCACCAGAAAAAACAAGACATGATTAGAAGCTTGGAATCTCCAGCCCTACCCCCCAGTCTCTTGAGAAGGAAGAAGGACTGAAAATATAGTTAATAATCGATCATGCCTATGTGATGAAGCTTCCATAAAATTCCCACTAGTATGGGGTCTGGAGAGCTTCCAGGCTGGTGAACACACCCACATCAGGAGGGGGGACACATCCCAGCTCCACGGGGACAGAAGCTCTGGTGGTCCAGACCCTCCCAGGCCTCACCCTCTGCATCTCTTCACCTGGCTGTTCATCTGCATCCTTTATCAAATCCTTTAGTAAAGTGGTAAATCTAAGTGTTTCCCTGAGTTCTGTGAGCCACGCTAGCAAATTAATAGAACCTGAGGAGGGGGTTGTCGGAATCTCCAGTTTGTAGCCAGAGGAGATAGAAGTTGTGGGTAACCTGAGGACCTACTACTTGTGACTGGCATCTGAAGTGGATGGGAGTGGTTTTGGGGAAATGAGCCCCTAACCTGTGGGATCTAACATTAGTGTCAGAAGTGAGTTAAATTGTCGCTTGTTGCAGGGGGAAAACCTCTACACATTTGATTACTAGAAGTGTCAGAAGTGAAGCTATGTGAGTGTGGTAGTTGTGTGAGAGTCAAGGAGACATACACAGAAGGAGAATTGTAGGTTTTTCCTTTACAATTATGTTATGGAAGATTTCCCATTTCATTGAATAGTTTTCAAAATACAATTTTAAGTTGCATAATATTCCATACGTATACCAATTTATGTAACACCCTCCTATTTTTGGACATTTAAGTTGCTTCAATTCTTTACTATCGTAAGTAATCCTGAAAAAAAATTCCACAAATGTAAGTTTTTGTGAACATCCTTAATTTTATGTTTACATTAAATTCCAAGAGGTACAGTTTCCAGGTCATGGATACACATATTTTTAAGGTGTTTTATGCATATTGCTAAACTGAACTCTGAAAGTTTTAATAACTTACACTCCTACCAGCTGGACATGTTCATGACCACAGGAATGGCTTTTAAAAAACTGAACGTGTAAAAGTATGCTACAAGTAAACTCTAAATATGCGGGAGAGTTATATATGACTCTCTATTCATTTCATAAATAACTTTTTTTTCTCCAAAGGTGTCAGGAAGATAGAAGGACATTTTGACAAAGTGGTAAGACGGCCAGACCTTCTAATTGTTTTTTAATCTTTCAAAACTTGTTTCTTCATCAGTAATGTGAGCAAAATAATACTTGCCCTGCCAAACAGAGTGTTTTGTGAGGATACTATGAGATGATACATGTAAACATGCTTTGAATACTATAATGTCATACAGGTGGAAGGTAGTACTTTTATTGCTCATTACTGATATGTGGACAGACTTGATACATGTCATCAGACTTTTAAAAGTATCAATAAATTTTTAATATCTTACGTTAACCTTAATATACATAATTTTCTCCATTTTAAAACTCAGATGATCCAAAAAGTAATTTTTTGTCAATTTTCTTTTGTTTATTTGAAAATAGTAAAACAATGATTTTGCCACATATGCAGTTATTGTTCAGTTGCCAATTCCACTAACTAGGTTTGCGTCAGAAAAGGAAAAATTACCATAGAAACAAAATTATCTATTAGGGTTTTCTATTTAATCCAAAAATATTTGGCATGGGTACAAAAAAATTTAAGTGCATTCTCAACTTGCTTAAACCAATGCCTTTTTCAAAGGTATTCCTGTGGGTTTTCATTAAAAAGACCGTTTGAAGATCAGTTTGAATAATTATGACCAAATGAAACACAAAGCCAAGGATAGAACTAGTATGCAGTGGGAACTTGGTGAACCTAAAAGCTTGCACCTATTGTGAGCCTTCATAAGGAGAAAGAATAAGGAGGGAGGAAGGACTGGGACAGAAAGGAGGAAAGGATAACTTAAGAAAAACACTGAATTTCTAACAAGGTAATGGCTTGCAAAGCACCCTATGACTTGGGCCCCTGAGGACTTTAGCTCAGTTCATTAGGACTTTAGCCCATCCCTCTATCACTATTACTCCCAGTAATTCTGGTTATTGCACTTGGCCAAGGGCTTCAATTTTTTATGGCATTCAGTTTCAGCACTTGCATTTTATTGGACGTCATTGTTTGCAGGGTGTCTTTGCTAAAGAACTTAGGGAATAATTTGTAGGAGGAGGAACTGGCACAGAAAGGGAGAGATAGCAGGAAAGGAGAAAATAAATCTTTTCTCATTTTTAAA